>NW_027467777.1:8616402-8707997 GCF_004210375.1 Tachypleus tridentatus | reverse complement strand
GGAGGCAATTCTTTGTGCATGACGGGACAAATTGGGAAACTTTTCACGTACACAGAGTTTGTAAAGTCTAGCAAACTGTTTTCAGAGAATTTCCTTTAGTGTCCATGTCAGCCTGCAGTTCAATGAGTTCCATTTGGCAATCATCAGGACTGTCTTCCACTGCCAAATCAAAAGGTTGAGCGAACAATTTCAATCTAATTTCAGTTTGTCTGAAATCTGGAAATCTGTTTGCAAACTCATCACGCAGCTTTTGTACACTGGTTCCATATTTGGTGCAATCCAGATTAGGAAATTCCAGTTTCCTGGTTGCAAGACATGTAAAATGGGTTAATATGGCTCTTCTCAACTGAACCTGGAAAAGTTCCAATTTCTTCTCAAAAGCACAAATATGCTCAAACAACTTATTCACAAGTTGACTTTTCCCTTGTAGTTTTAAGTTTAAATCAGACAGATGCTGTGTAATGTCTGTGAGGAATGCTAAGTCATTCAGCCAGTTCTCATTGCTCAAGAAGTCCACATTCTGACGTTTGCTCTCCATGAAGAACTTAATCTCCTCTCGCAGATTCCAGAATCTCTTCAAAGTAGCAGCTCTACTAAGCCAACGTACAGCAGAGAAGTACAAAACATCTGAATACTCACTGTCCAGCTCATCTAAAAAAAGTTTTAAATTGTCGATGATTTAATCCTCGTGTTCGAATATAATTTACGCATTGGACGACATTTTTCATGACTTCTGCAAAATCCAGAACTTTGGTGCACAAGCTCTCTTGGTGAATAATGCAATGGCTTACAACTACGTCTTGTGCTCCAATTGCAGTTAGAAATTTCTTGGTGAATCCATTTGTCCTACCTGTCATGGAAGAAGCACCATCTGTTGTAACACCACATAATTTATAAGGATTCAGTTCAAACTTTTCTACAACCTTAAGCACTTGTTCACAAATATCCTGTCCTGTGGTTGTGGAGGAAAGGCTTGCCATATCTAAAAAACTCTTCGAAAACATCAAAGCCTGCAGTAACAGCTCTGATGAAAATGACAAGTTGGGATGTGTCATTGATATCAGTGCTTTCATCCAAAGCCAAACTGAAAGCTTCACACGAATTCAATCTCTTTCAAAGTTTCTTTGATGTCCTCTGAAAGATCTTTGTCCTGCGTGAGACAGTAAAGGGAAAGGCTAGTTTGCTCCACCAAATATTTTTTCTCTGGACATGCATATTCTGTGAATATTGTTAAACAATTTTAATAAATTCTCCATCACTGAAAGCTTTTTTTTTTGCCATACATTCACAAAGCTTAAAACTCAGTTTTGTCACCAGTTCTGAATTTTTTTTCTTGAAAGTGGTAAAACACCTTGTTGCTTTTCAATGGATGTTTGTTCAATTTTGTCCTTTCGTGCCTGACCAACAATTTCATCAAACTGGGAGGAGTGCTTAGTTGCGTAATGTCGCTTAATATTGTACTCTTTCATGACTGCAATTGTAGTTTGACAGACGAGGCAGACAACACCTTGATTATGTGGGACAACAAGATATTTTGTGCACCATTCACTGTTGAATAACCTTCCCTCATCATCAATTTTTCGTTTCTTAACTGCTGACATTTTACTAGCCCTGAAATCAAAACAAAAATTATTCTCACGAAAATAGCAAAGTAGAAAAAACATAGAATTTATTTACACATGGAACCTCTTATGGACAGAAACACATGTTTCTAAATTGGCATCCCGATCATAGCCTTCCGGTACTTAAATTAATTGAGAATAGCAAAATACAGTGTGACCTCGCCTATTCGCGGTTCGCCATTCGCGGCCCCTCATATTCGCGGGTTATGCGCGAACTGCGTTTTTGTAGGTCACAGAGACTGAAAGGGCTTTTCGAGGAGATTTCTGTTGTATTTACTCAATCAAGCCGTTTTTTTCAATTGTCGTCTTCACCAAACAAGATTGGACTGCTATTGGCTGACTGCCTCAGCTTCCCCAACAACGCAAACGGCAAAGCACAGCCCGGTAACGCACGGTACAATTTAGTGAAATACATAACAGTATGCAATATTGTTACATTATTACTGCATCAATGAGTATAAGTATCATTAGTGTTTGGGAAGCATTTCATATAGTATATAATCGCATACATATACGTTTTAAAACTGCGTCCAATATTCGCGGTTTTCGCTATTCGCGGAGGGTAAAGAACGTAACCCCGCGAATAACGAGGTCACACTGTACATAGAATCAGATGCATCTGAAAGCAAAAATCTTAATAAATTCAGTAAAGTCACAACAATATGCTAAATAATAATCAATTTACCTTCAATCTCTTGTAGTAACTGTAAAGGTAATAAAATTTTCACCAATAATGAATGACGGACAGCAGAGGTTAGGGAAAATTGTCGCCAGCGGGCGAAGGCGAGGTTCAGGACATGACGTTGAGTCGTAGACAATAGTGCTAGTGCACGTCACCTATTCATGCCCTAAGGAGGCCGACCAATCGAATTCGGCCTGCTCCTCTCTAGCAAAGATAATTTTAGAAGTTTGTCGAGTCGAAGCCTGGGAATCCCGTAGGATCGATGCTTTAAAAATATTCCATTTGCGTTGGATTACAGATCAGGCCACATGGTTAGATTACAACAACTAGGGCCACACTAAATGGCTTGGCGGGCCGGGTTGTGGCCCGCGGGCTGCCTGTTGCACACCCCTGGCTTAGATGAACCACTTGCGCTTCGCTTCGGTTTGGACTTGGGTTCAGAGATGCAGAGAAGTGGTGAGGACGAACGTGAGTTATCTGGTTGTACTTCTTGGATATGTTGTTCTTCTGTGGCCTGAGGTGATTTATGTCTTCTTGCTGTCTTACTTTGTGACTTCTGAGTGTTTGTAATCTTGAAGTCCGTCTAGACTGATGCATCTGTAGTCTTAGTTCACGTGGTTTGTGTCTGGCTTAAGGTTATATTACATGAAATTAGAGCTGTCGTCTGGCAGGATTTGTCGCATGTTTTCTTTGGATCAGTAAGTCCAGATATGTTGCTGGCAGTGGAGGTTGGGTGTGTCGATGTAGAGCTGGATGAATATCTTTGAGTATTTTTTCTGACTGGTTTTGGATTAAGCGGTAAATCGGTGCTTGACTGATGGAAGTCGTCCGTTGATTGTTTATGTCGTCAAGTGCATTGAAGACTAAATTATCCTGTGAAGTGCATAAAAGTTTTACTAAAAAAAGGTTACCCCTTAGTCCTTATCAGGACTAGTAAAACAGTATGAAGAGAAAGAAGATAGTGACAAGATCCAACGGAAAAGCCCTTTCCAACGACGAGATCATGGATATGCTGAATAGAGCTATTGAAGGACCAGCCTCTGAATCACTGAGTAGTTCGACTGAGAGTTCCGAAGGTGAAAACTCAGGAGGTGAAGAATCACGAAGACCAGAATCCCATGAAACAAACGAGACATCCAACAAGAGGAGGCTGAAGAAGAAGAAGAAAAAGGACATGGTAAGTATAGTTTCTGACTATGCTACTAACCCTAACCTTAACGACGCTAATAATAGTTCTAAAAAATCAATGTATTAATAACATAACCCATGTTAACGAAGACAAAGCCACTTGCTCTAACAATAATTACTTGAATACAAACAACACCACCATCGCCACTAAGTCTGAGAACACCATCACTGTCACACAAACAAACAATTCTCCTAACTACAGAATCCCAACTCTGTTCATCGAAGGAGTAAACAAAACAACACGCATTCCACAGATTGTCAATCAACTGAGGTCCTATTACCCGGGCATCCAGTTTAAAGACATCAAACGTCTTCCTAATGGAAGAATCATGATTAAATGTACCGAACCTCAAGAGTTTGCGCATATTTTGGCCCACTGGCCCAAGGATGCCTTCGGTGTTCAAGCCACCATTACAACACCAAAAACAAACACACCAAAACTAACAGTCATAATCAGAGGTGTCGATTTCGACATTGAAGATCATGAAATCACCGAAGAATTAACAACTCAAGGCTTTGACATTGCATCATCGAACAGAATCATCTCATTCAGAACGAAACAAAAACGCCACTGATCAAGGTAACCGTCAACAAAAGACGATCAAGAAAAATTATTAAAAACGGTTGCTTTTATTTTTCAAAAGACACACGACCGAACCGGAAAAGACACATCAAAAACCAATAATCCAATGCTACAAATGTCAACGGTTCGGACACACAAAAACTAATTGTATGGCCAAGGATAGATGTGTCAGATGTGGCGGATCTCACGAGGTCGCTCAGTGTCCTAACGAGCGTAACCAAGTTAGATGCGCCAACTGTCAGCCCCCACGCAGCCAGTTACAAAGGCTGCCCCAAATACACCCAAATACGTAACAGATTCCTTTTCAAAACCACGAACATCAATAATCAAACCCACGGCTACCAAAACAACACCAAACAACCTTTACTACCAACTCCAACCGACTCGCAAATCAAACACGCTCAACCTCAACCAACACGTACTTACGCGGACGTAACACGCCCAAAAACAACACAAGCATTTAACCCAACAGATTTCACCACAAACTTGCTAGCAATGCTGATAGAATTGAGTGATCTCCCTTCATTCGAATCGAGGCACGAGTCACTCAAGGCTGTTTGCAGCCTTGCAAGTCACTATTTTAACCTCCCTCACCTGAAACCACATCATCTTTCACTCAAAATTCACGCGAGGGAAATAAAACAACACAATGATACAACACATTAAAATCTTACACATCAACTGCCAAGGAAATCTTAAAGACAAAGGTTAGAAATATACAACATAAACAAACATATAAACGCCAACATAATCATCATTTCAGAAACACTTTGCACAGAGAAACAAAACACCACAATCCCCGGATTCATCTCACACAACATACCTCACTCAGAAAACAACAGAGGTATAATAACTTACTTTAGTACAAAAATATCGCATCTAATCTCGATAGAAGATTCATTTAAATCTGACATTAATGAGACCATTTTTTGTAATATACACTTTAACAACCGGCTAACTATTCCAATTCTAGCCATATATTGCTCACCAACCAAAAATATCGACATTAACTTCCTTCAAAATGTGTTAATCGTAAACCCAAACCAATTATTATTGAGACTTCAATTCACCGCACACAGAATTAAGGGGTAACAGAGACACACGCAGAGGATCCTGCATAAAATTTTATTTCTAGCAATAAAATGCACTTAATTAATGACAATACACCTACACACTTCTCAGCCGCCAACGGCTCATATGATGTACTCGATTTCATCATCGCTCCCAAGGACATGGTTAATAGAATATCTAACTTTAAAGTGCATGATGAAATCACCAGCGACCACTTCCCCGTATCATGTATGATTCACCCGCGCCACCCGGCTGTGGCGTACGTGACTCCTTCCGCATACACCTACACTGAAACAGACTGGCTCACTTTTAATGCCTCTCTGGACTCATACCTACCCCACCCAATCGAACATGTAAACAACAAAACAGAACTAGACAAATATGTTGATCAAATTACAGAAGCCATAAAGAAAGCCACAAAAAACACAATTCCTAAATCAAAAGAAAACAATCACTTATTCAATGGACTCTAACACCAGAAATTCACGCACTAATAATCAAACGCAGACAATTACGACGAATACACTACATCACACGTGATCCACACATTAAAACAGAAATCAATAGAACAAATACAAAAAATTAAACAAGAAATTAAAAAAGTCAGAGAAAACAATTGGCATAACTTCTGCAAGAACTTAGAAAAAACCAAGAAAAATCCAAAAGAATTCTGGAAAAAATTCAAGAGTATTGCGTCAGACAAAAACACAAATCACATGTTACAACACATCACACACAACAATAAAATCGCAAGGACGGACGAAGAGAAAGCTGACTTATTAGCTGACTATTACAAATCCGCTTTTAGCGATTTAAACTCAGTAGATTTCGACACACAACACCAACACCATGTCAACAACTACATAAATGCAAACCAAGCTTCATTCTCACCAGGATTTCCCGGAGAGACACTAGAAGCATACTCAAATTCAATCAATAGAAAAATAACCATAACCGAACTAAAGATTAATATCAAAAACTTGAAGAACACTTCCCCCGGACATGACCAAATACCAAATATTATTCTCAAAAAAAGTTCCACTCTCCTACTACAACACCTCACAAACATCATGAACATTTCACTAGCGACAGGGTATTACCCTGACACATGGAAAAAAAGCCATCATAACAACGATCCCCAAGAAACAAACTAACAGAACAAATCCAGATAATTTCCGCCCCATCAGTCTGTTAAGCTGCCTTGGCAAACTGATGGAGAGAATTATCTCCAACCGTCTCCTCCATTTTGCGAATCAAACAACATCCTTCCAGAATCTCAAAATGCCTCCAGAAAAAATAGACAAACAACAGATCACCTCACACGACTCACCGAATCAATATACAAAGCTTACAACAACAATCAAGTAACCATCGGGGTATTCCTAGATGTCAAAAAAAGCATTCGACAGCGTTTGGCACAATGCCATCATATACAAACTAAACCACCTACAAATAAATCCTACGATAGTCAAATGGATTTCAAATTTTTTAACCAATAGAACAGCACAAGTAAAAGTCAATAAAACCATATCCAAATTGTTTAATATAACGGCAGGAGTGCCCCAAGGATCAGTCCTCTCTCCACTTCTTTACATAATTTTCGTCAGTGACATACCTTTTCCAAATCTAACATACACACACAATTCACAATACGCAGACGACATCGCAATCTGGAGCACCTCCAGAAACCCAGTAATGGCCATGTCTCGCGTACAAGAATCACTAAACAACGTCTCAACATGGAGCAACAAGTGGAGGGTCGTGTTAAATCCGACAAAAACACAAGCAATCACCTTCTATAGAAAACTAAAGAAGCAAAGAAAAATCTAGAAAAATAAATCTATCACTTGGAAACACAACCATTAACATGAGCAAAAACATCACATTCCTTGGCGTCACTTTCGACACAAAACTAACATGGAAAAAACACATAAACAATATACACTCATCAATAAGAAAAGGATTTCATATCTAAAGACTATAACTGGTAAACAATCAAAATGCGCACCGAACACCATTATACATATATAAGGCTTACATCCGTCCACTAATAGAGTACGGATGTCAAGTAACATACAACATGTCAAACAACACACTCCAAAAAAATCCAAGTGCAACAAAACAAAATATTAAAATCCGCATTCAGTTTACCATCTTTTACACCAACAAATTATCTACACCAAATTAGTAATTTACCAACTATAAAAGATAGAATAACAGAACTTTCTCTGAAATATTATCGAAAAGCAGAAAACAGAAACAAACTAACGGCATCACTACACAAATTATCAAGTGCACCAACAAAATACATATCACCATACAACATATTTCAAGAATCACAATCCACTCAACAAAGAGTCTAAATACATAAAAACTATGTTATTAACATGAATTCCTTTTTTTTTTCAGGTACAGGGCACGACAGGCAAAACTTTCGGCGCCTGTCGGGTGAAAGTGGGTTTTCTCGGGTACTCCCGTTTCCCCACATCAAAATCTTCAGGCATTGGATTTCTAGATCCCAGCCCAGGCAACCTTTTTGCCAGACCCAGAATCGGGCCGTTTGATTTGATCTGAACTTGAATGAATTACATTCATGTTCACATCTACCCAACTTTTCTTTTCGAGACAGGTCCCGACCTTTCCTTCTTTCCACTGCCACCTTTGCCTCCACCCAAAAGACCATTTAGTGAGACATTCCCCACCCAAAAAGTCAAGAATAATAACGATAATTAATTTATTAAAATAATAATAATAATAAAAAAAATCCACCACTTAATCCTAATAACAATCCACGAAGGGGACGAAGAGGAACTACAAAGTTCCTGAACACCCAGTTGGAGAGAGAACTCTTCGGATTTCTCTCTCTCTAAGCTGAACCCCTGCCACGTTAGTTTAGTTTAGTTAGTTCTCACCAGGATTTCCCGGAGAGACACTAGAAGCATACTCAAATTCAATCAATAGAAAAATAACCATAACCGAACTAAAGATTAATATCAAAACTTGAAGAACACTTCCCCGGACATGACCAAATACCAAATATTATTCTCAAAAAAAAGTTCCACTCTCTTACTACAACACCTCACAAACATCATGAACATTTCATTAGCGACAGGGTATTACCCTGACACGTGGAAAAAAGCCATCATAACAACGATCCCCAAGAAACAAACTAACAGAACAAATCCAGATAATTTCCGCCCCATCAGTCTGTTAAGCTGCCTTGGCAAACTGATGGAGAGAATTATCTCCAACCGTCTCCTCCATTTTTGCGAATCAAACAACATCCTTCCAGAATCTCAAAATGCCTCCAGAAAAATAGACAAACAACAGATCACCTCACACGACTCACCGAATCAATATACAAAGCTTACAACAACAATCAAGTAACCATCGGGGTATTCCTAGATGTCAAAAAAAGCATTCGACAGCGTTTGGCACAATGCCATCATATACAAACTAAACCACCTACAAATAAATCCTACGATAGTCAAATGGATTTCAAATTTTTAACCAATAGAACAGCACAAGTAAAAGTCAATAAAACCATATCCAAATTGTTTAATATAACGGCAGGAGTGCCCCAAGGATCAGTCCTCTCTCCACTTCTTTACATAATTTTCGTCAGTGACATACCTTTTCCAAATCTAACATACACACACAATTCACAATACGCAGATGACATCGCAATCTGGAGCACCTCCAGAAACCCAGTAATGGCCATGTCTCGCGTACAAGAATCACTAAACAACGTCTCAACATGGAGCAACAAGTGGAGGGTCGTGTTAAATCCGACAAAACACAAGCAATCACCTTCTATAGAAAACTGAAGAAGCAAAGAAAAATCTAGAAAAAATAAATCTATCACTTGGAAACACAACCATCAACATGAGCAAAAACATCACATTCCTTGGCGTCACTTTCGACACAAAACTAACATGGAAAAAAACACATAAACAATATACACTCATCAATAAGAAAAAGGATTTCATATCTAAAGACTATAACTGGTAAACAATCAAAATGCGCACCGAACACCATTATACAAATATACAGGCTTACATCCGTCCACTAATAGAGTACGGATGTCAAGTAACATACAACATGTCAAACAACACACTCCAAAAAATCCAAGTGCAACAAAACAAAATATTAAAATCCGCATTCAGTTTACCATCTTTTACACCAACAAATTATCTACACCAAATTAGTAATTTACCAACTATAAGAGATAGAATAACAGAACTTTCAATGAAATATTATCGAAAAGCAGAAAACAGAAACAAACTAACGGCATCACTACACAAATTATCAAGTGCACCAACAAAATACATATCACCATACAACATATTTCAAGAATCACAATCCACTCAACAAAGAGTCTAAATACATAAAACTATGTTATTAACATGAATTCTTTTTTTTTCAGGTACAGGGCACACGACAGGCAAAACTTTCGGCGCCTGTCGGGTGAAAGTGGGTTTTCTCGGGGTACTCCGTTTCCCCACATCAAAATCTTCAGGCATTGGATTTCTAGATCCCAGCCCAGGCAACCTTTTGCCAGACCCAGAATCGGGCCGTTTGATTTGATCTGAACTTGAATGAATTACATTCATGTTCACATCTACCCAACTTTTCTTTTCGAGACAGGTCCCGACCTTTCCTTCTTTCCACTGCCACCTTTGCCTCCACCCAAAGACCATTTAGTGAGACATTCCCCACCCAAAAGTCAAGAATAATAACGATAATTAATTTATTAAAAAATAATAATAATAAAAAAAACCACCACTTAATCCTAATAACAATTCACGAAAGGGGACGAAGAGGAACTACAAAGTTCCTGAACACCCCAGTTGGAGAGAGAACTCTTCGGTTTTCTCTCTCTAAACTGAACCCCTGCCACGTTAGTTTAGTTTAGTTTAGTGTAATAGTCAGTGTAAGGACCAGCCTCTGAATCACTGAGTAGTTCGACTGAGAGTTCCGAAGGTGAAAACTCAGGAGGTGAAGAATCACGAAGACCAGAATCCCATGAAACAAACGAGACATCCAACAAGAGGAGGCTGAAGAAGAAGAAGAAAAGGACATGGTAAGTATAGTTTCTGACTATGCTACTAACCCTAACCTTAACGACGCTAATAATAGTTCTAAAAATCAAAGTATTAATAACATAACCCATGTTAACGAAGACAAAGCCACTTGCTCTAACAATAATTACTTGAATACAAACAACACCACCATCGCCACCAATTCTGAGAACACCATCACTGTCACACAAACAAACAATTCTCCTAACTACAGAATCCCAACTCTGTTCATCGAAGGAGTAAACAAAACAACACGCACTCCACAGATTGTCAATCAACTGAGGTCCTATTACCCGGGCATTCAGTTTAAAGACATCAAACGTCTTCCTAATGGAAGAATCATGATTAAATGTACCGAACCTCAAGAGTTTGCGCATATTTTGGCCCACTGGCCTAAGGATGCCTTCGGTGTTCAAGCCACCATCACAACACCAAAAACAAACACACCAAAACTAACAGTCATAATCAGAGGTGTCGATTTCGACATTGAAGATCATGAAATCACTGAAGAATTAACAACTCAAGGCTTTGACATTGCATCATCGAACAGAATCATCTCATTCAGAACGAAACAAAAACGCCACTGATCAAGGTAACCGTCAACAAAAAGACGATCAAGAAAAATTATTAAAAACGGTTGCTTTTATTTTTCAAAAGACACACGACCGAACCGGAAAGACACATCAAAACCAATAATCCAATGCTACAAATGTCAACGGTTCGGACACACAAAACTAATTGTATGGCCAAGGATAGATGTGTCAGATGTGGCGGATCTCACGAGGTCGCTCAGTGTCCTAACGAGCGTAACCAAGTTAGATGCGCCAACTGTCAGGGCCCCCACGCAGCCAGTTACAAAGGCTGCCCCAAATACACCCAAATACGTAACAGATTCCTTTTCAAAACCACGAACATCAATAATCAAACCCACGGCTACCAAAACAACACCAAACAACCTTTACTACCAACTCCAAACGACTCGCAAATCAAACACGATCAACCTCAACCAACACGTACTTACGCGGACGCAACACGCCCAAAAACAACACAAGCATTTAACCCAACAGATTTCACCACAAACTTGCTAGCAATGCTGATAGAATTGAGTGATCTCCCTCATTCGAATCGAGGCACGAGTCACTCAAGGCTGTTTGCAGCCTTGCAAGTCACTATTTTAACCTCCCTCACCTGAAACCACACCATCTTTCACTCAAAATTCACGCGAGGGAAATAAAACAACACAATGATACAACACATTAAAATCTTACACATCAACTGCCAAGGAAATCTTAAAGACAAAAGGTTAGAAATATACAACATAAATAAACATATAAACGCCAACATAATCATCATTTCAGAAACACTTTGCACAGAGAAACAAAACACCACAATCCCCAGATTCATCTCACACAACATACCCACTCAGAAAACAACAGAGGTATAATAACTTACTTTAGTACAAAAATATCGCATCTAATCTCGATAGAAGATTCATTTAAATCTGACATTAATGAGACCATTTTTGTAATATACACTTTAACAACCGGCTAACTATTCCGATTCTAGCCATATATTGCTCACCAACCAAAAATATCGACATTAACTTCCTTCAAAATGTGTTAATCGTAAACCCAAACCAATTATTATTGGAGACTTTAATTCACCGCACACAGAATTAAGGGGTAACAGAGACACACGCAGAGGATCCTGCATAAAAATTTTATTTCTAGCAATAAAATGCACTTAATTAATGACAATACACCTACACACTTCTCAGCCGCCAACGGCTCATATGATGTACTCGATTTCATCATCGCTCCCAAGGACATGGTTAATAGAATATCTAACTTTAAAGTGCATGATGAAATCACCAGTGACCACTTCCCCGTATCATGTATGATTCACCCGCGCCACCCGGCTGTGGCGTACGTGACTCCTTCCGCATACACCTACACTGAAACAGACTGGCTCACTTTTAATGCCTCTCTGGACTCATACCTACCCCACCCAATCGAACATGTAAACAACAAAACAGAACTAGACAAATATGTTGATCAAATTACAGAAGCCATAAAGAAAGCCACAAAAAACACAATTCCTAAATCAAAAGAAAACAATCACTTATTCAATGGACTCTAACACCAGAAATTCACGCACTAATAATCAAACGCAGACAATTACGACGAATACACTACATCACACGTGATCCACACATTAAAACAGAAATCAATAGAACAAATACAAAAATTAAACAAGAAATTAAAAAAAAGTCAGAGAAAACAATTGGCATAACTTCTGCAAAACTTAGAAAAAACCAAGAAAAACCCAAAAGAATTCTGGAAAAAATTCAAGAGTATTGCGTCAGACAAAACACAAATCACATGTTACAACACATCACACACAACAATAAAATCGCAAGGACGGACGAAGAGAAAGCTGACTTATTAGCTGACTATTACAAATCCGCTTTTAGCGATTTAAACTCAGTAGATTTCGACACACAACACCAACACCATGTCAACAACTACATAAATGCAAACCAAGCTTCATTCTCACCAGGATTTCCCGGAGAGACACTAGAAGCATACTCAAATTCAATCAATAGAAAAATAACCATAACCGAACTAAAGATTAATATCAAAACTTGAAGAACACTTCCCCGGACATGACCAAATACCAAATATTATTCTCAAAAAAGTTCCACTCTCCTACTACAACACCTCACAAACATCATGAACATTTCATTAGCGACAGGGTATTACCCTGACACATGGAAAAAAGCCATCATAACAACGATCCCCAAGAAACAAACTAACAGAACAAATCCAGATAATTTCCGCCCCATCAGTCTGTTAAGCTGCCTTGGCAAACTGATGGAGAGAATTATCTCCAACCGTCTCCTCCATTTTTTGCGAATCAAACAACATCCTTCCAGAATCTCAAAATGCCTCCAGAAAAATAGACAAACAACAGATCACCTCACACGACTCACCGAATCAATATACAAAGCTTACAACAACAATCAAGTAACCATCGGGGTATTCCTAGATGTCAAAAAAGCATTCGACAGCGTTTGGCACAATGCCATCATATACAAACTAAACCACCTACAAATAAATCCTACGATAGTCAAATGGATTTCAAATTTTTTAACCAATAGAACAGCACAAGTAAAAGTCAATAAAACCATATCCAAATTATTTAATATAACGGCAGGAGTGCCCCAAGGATCAGTCCTCTCTCCACTTCTTTACATAATTTTCGTCAGTGACATACCTTTTCCAAATCTAACATACACACACAATTCACAATACGCAGATGACATCGCAATCTGGAGCACCTCCAGAAACCCAGTAATGGCCATGTCTCGCGTACAAGAATCACTAAACAACGTCTCAACATGGAGCAACAAGTGGAGGGTCGTGTTAAATCCGACAAAAACACAAGCAATCACCTTCTATAGAAAACTAAAGAAGCAAAGGAAAAATCTAGAAAAAATAAATCTATCACTTGGAAACACAACCATCAACATGAGCAAAACATCACATTCCTTGGCGTCACTTTCGACACAAAACTAACATGGAAAAAACACATAAACAATATACACTCATCAATAAGAAAAGGATTTCATATCTAAAGACTATAACTGGTAAACAATCAAAATGCGCACCGAACACCATTATACAAATATACAAGGCTTACATCCGTCCACTAATAGAGTACGGATGTCAAGTAACATACAACATGTCAAACAACACACTCCAAAAAATCCAAGTGCAACAAAACAAAATATTAAAATCCGCATTCAGTTTACCATCTTTTACACCAACAAATTATCTACACCAAATTAGTAATTTACCAACTATAAGAGATAGAATAACAGAACTTTCTATGAAATATTATCGAAAAGCAGAAAACAGAAACAAACTAACGGCATCACTACACAAATTATCAAGTGCACCAACAAAATACATATCACCATACAACATATTTCAAGAATCACAATCCACTCAACAAAGAGTTTAAATACATAAAACTATGTTATTAACATGAATTCCTTTTTTTTTTTTCAGGTACAGGGCACACGACAGGCAAAACTTTCGGCGCCTGTCGTGTGAAAGTGGGTTTTCTCGGGGTACTCCCGTTTCCCCCCACATCAAAATCTTCAGGCATTGGATTTCTAGATCCCAGCCCAGGCAACCTTTTTGCCAGACCCAGAATCGGGCCGTTTGATTTGATCTGAACTTGAATGAATTACATTCATGTTCACATCTACCCAACTTTTTCTTTTCGAGACAGGTCCCGACCTTTCCTTCTTTCCACTGCTACCTTTGCCTCCACCCAAAAGACCATTTAGTGAGACATTCCTCACCCAAAAAGTCAAGAATAATAACGATAATTAATTTATTAAAATAATAATAATAAAAAAAAAAAAACCCACCACTTAATCCTAATAACAATCCACGAAAGGGGACGAAGAGGAACTACAAAGTTCCTGAACACCCCAGTTGGAGAGAGAACTCTTCGGATTTCTCTCTCTCTAAACTGAACCCCTGCCACGTTAGTTTAGTTTAGTGTAATAGTCATAAAGCCATAAAGAAAGCCACAAAAAACACAATTCCTAAATCAAAAAGAAAACAATCACTTATTCAATGGACTCTAACACCAGAAATTCACGCACTAATAATCAAACGCAGACAATTACGACGAATACACTACATCACACGTGATCCACACATTAAAACAGAAATCAATAGAACAAATACAAAAATTAAACAAGAAATTAAAAAAGTCAGAGAAAACAATTGGCATAACTTCTGCAAAACTTAGAAAAAAACCAAGAAAAAACCCAAAAGAATTCTGGAAAAATT
Organism: Tachypleus tridentatus; assembly: GCF_004210375.1. NCBI lineage: Eukaryota > Metazoa > Arthropoda > Merostomata > Xiphosura > Limulidae > Tachypleus > Tachypleus tridentatus. The sequence continues at coordinate 8,692,899 of NW_027467777.1, read as the reverse complement.
CAAGAGTATTGCGTCAGACAAAAAACACAAATCACATGTTACAACACATCACACACAACAATAAAATCGCAAGGACGGACGAAGAGAAAGCTGACTTATTAGCTGACTATTACAAATCCGCTTTTAGCGATTTAAACTCAGTAGATTTCGACACACAACACCAACACCATGTCAACAACTACATAAATGCAAACCAAGCTTCATTCTCACCAGGATTTCCCGGAGAGACACTAGAAGCATACTCAAATTCAATCAATAGAAAAATAACCATAACAGAACTAAAGATTAATATCAAAAACTTGAAGAACACTTCCCCCGGACATGACCAAATACCAAATATTATTCTCAAAAAAAAAGTTCCACTCCCCTACTACAACACCTCACAAACATCATGAACATTTCATTAGCGACAGGGTATTACCCTGACACATGGAAAAAAGCCATCATAACAACGATCCCCAAGAAACAAACTAACAGAACAAATCCAGATAATTTCCGCCCCATCAGTCTGTTAAGCTGCCTTGGCAAACTGATGGAGAGAATTATCTCCAACCGTCTCCTCCATTTTTTGCGAATCAAACAACATCCTTCCAGAATCTCAAAATGCCTCCAGAAAAATAGACAAACAACAGATCACCTCACACGACTCACCGAATCAATATACAAAGCTTACAACAACAATCAAGTAACCATCGGGGTATTCCTAGATGTCAAAAAAAGCATTCGACAGCGTTTGGCACAATGCCATCATATACAAACTAAACCACCTACAAATAAATCCTACGATAGTCAAATGGATTTCAAATTTTTTAACCAATAGAACAGCACAAGTAAAAGTCAATAAAACCATATCCAAATTGTTTAATATAACGGCAGGAGTGCCCCAAGGATCAGTCCTCTCTCCACTTCTTTACATAATTTTCGTCAGTGACATACCTTTTCCAAATCTAACATACACACACAATTCACAATACGCAGACGACATCGCAATCTGGAGCACCTCCAGAAACCCAGTAATGGCCATGTCTCGCGTACAAGAATCACTAAACAACGTCTCAACATGGAGCAACAAGTGGAGGGTCGTGTTAAATCCGACAAAAACACAAGCAATCACCTTCTATAGAAAACTAAAGAAGCAAAGAAAAATCTAGAAAAATAAATCTATCACTTGGAAACACAACCATTAACATGAGCAAAAACATCACATTCCTTGGCGTCACTTTCGACACAAAACTAACATGGAAAAAACACATAAACAATATACACTCATCAATAAGAAAAAGGATTTCATATCTAAAGACTATAACTGGTAAACAATCAAAATGCGCACCGAACACCATTATACAAATATACAAGGCTTACATCCGTCCACTAATAGAGTACGGATGTCAAGTAACATACAACATGTCAAACAACACACTCCAAAAAATCCAAGTGCAACAAAATAAATTATTAAAATCCGCATTCAGTTTACCATCTTTTACACCAACAAATTATCTACACCAAATTAGTAATTTACCAACTATAAGAGATAGAATAACAGAACTTTCTCTGAAATATTATCGAAAAGCAGAAAACAGAAACAAACTAACGGCATCACTACACAAATTATCAAGTGCACCAACAAAATACATATCACCATACAACATATTTCAAGAATCACAATCCACTCAACAAAGAGTCTAAATACATAAAAACTATGTTATTAACATGAATTCCTTTTTTTTTTTTTTTTCAGGTACAGGGCACACGACAGGCAAAACTTTCGGCGCCTGTCGGGTGAAAGTGGGTTTTCTCGGGGTACTCCCGTTTCCCCCCACATCAAAATCTTCAGGCATTGGATTTCTAGATCCCAGCCCAGGCAACCTTTTTGCCAGACCCAGAATCGGGCCGTTTGATTTGATCTGAACTTGATTGAATTACATTCATGTTCACATCTACCCAACTTTTTCTTTTCGAGACAGGTCCCGACCTTTCCTTCTTTCCACTGCCACCTTTGCCTCCACCCAAAAGACCATTTAGTGAGACATTCCCCACCCAAAAAGTCAAGAATAATAACGATAATTAATTTATTAAAATAATAATAATAAAAAAAAACACCACTTAATCCTAATAACAATTCACGAAAGGGGACGAAGAGGAACTACAAAGTTCCTGAACACCCTAGTTGGAGAAAGAACTCTTCAGTTTTCTCTCTCTAAACTGAACCCTGCCACGTTAGTTTAGTTTAGTTAGTGTAATAGTCACAATACGTATTCATTCCACATAGTGAGTACCGTGTTTTACTGTCTATTTTTCGTTCTTAGTTTCAGAGAAAAACTAAGGGAAAATGTCTGGGCGAGGCAAAGGTGGCAAAGTGAAGGTCAAGGCTAAATCCCGTTCAAGCAGAGCTGGACTCCAGTTTCCAGTCGGGCGTATACATCGTCTCCTTCGAAAGGAAACTATGCCGAGCGAGTAGGAGCTGGAGCACCCGTCTACCTCGCTGCTGTCTTGGAGTACCTGGCTGCTGAAGTTTTGAGTTAGCAGGTAACGCTGCACGTGATAACAAGAAGACTAGGATCATTCCTCGTCACTTGCAACTTGCCATTCGTAATGACGAAGAACTCAACAAGTTGCTACAGGGTGTTACTATCGCCCAGGGAGGCGTTCTGCCAAACATTCAGGCTGTCTTATTGCCCAAGAAGACCGAAAAGAAGTAAGTCGGTAAATATTAACAATATATCAAACGGCCCTTTTCAGGGCCACCACCTCCTGATGGAGAGATAGTACAGTTCCTTCGCCATACATCTCGTGTTAATAATTTTCACAGAACACGCAACAAAAGGCGTGTCTCTTGTGTACGACAAACCTTATTATCCCATCTTCCATAATACATAAATAAATAAATAATCATAAAACAAAAACGTTTTACTACGATTCATTATAGTACTTGCTATATAAGTAGATCGTCACAGTTAGGTTTTCTCTTATACCAGCATAACGATACGTTGTTGACAGTGTTCACTGTCGTAACCAGACTATGTTCGTCTTTCTAAGTAAGCTGAGTAGTATGTGTAGTTCGTAAGCTATTGCCATTTCTTTTCAATATTCTTAACCTGAAAGGAATGTACCTACCTTCATAGATGTCGTTACACGGAAAGAGAAAAATGAAAACAAACCAATACGTCATTTTCTGCAGCACAATAATATATTTCGAAGGAGAACAAGAAAACACACCAACTTCGTAATATGAAATTTTATACTTCTCTCCAGGCACATAACTAGATTAAATATCGAACATGCAGGAATTTTTGAAAACTGTTTCATGCACGTCGAGTAAGTGTAATAATTTAAAGGTTCCTTGATAAAGTAAAACGAAAGAAGACTTAACTCACAAACTTTCGTAAGAGAAAAGACGGCTGCTGCTAAACTACAACTCCTTGCATTTCTTACGTGCAAATTCAACTTGAAAAGATGTATGTTACTAACATAGTACAAGTAGTCGTGATGTGTGCGAATGGCATACTCTTTGTTCAGGATGTGGTGGCCCTGAAAAGGGCCGTTTGTTTATTGGCGAGGGTAAGTTACAATACTCTCTCTCTATTTAGGCTCGTTCCCCTCGAATTCTACGTGCGAGTTGGATGTCTTTCGGCATGATGGTCACTCTCTTTGCGTGAATGGCACACAGGTTAGTGTCTTCGAAGAGACCCACCAAGTACGCCTCACTGGCCTCCTGAAGAGCCATGACAGCAGAGCTCTGGAATCTAAGGTCAGTCTTGAAGTCCTGGGCAATTTCTCTCACCAGTCTCTGGAAAGGTAATTTTCGAATGAGCAGCTCAGTTGACTTCTGGTATCGACGGATTTCACGGAGGGCTACTGTTCCTGGCCTGTAACGATGAGGTTTCTTTACACCTCCTGTTGCTGGAGCGCTCTTTCGGGCAGCTTTAGTGGCCAGTTGTTTTCTTGGTGCTTTTCCGCCCGTGGATTTTCTTGCAGTTTGTTTCGTGCGAGCCATAATTTCGTTTTGTCCGTGCTATATTACAAACGTACGTAGAACTACAATCCTACTACACTCTTCGACTTCCGTGCTAAGAATGATCATCGTTCCAAGGCGCTTTTGTTTATCTTTTCAAACTTTGCGCTTTCCGTTCGAGAGAGCTTCTCATTGGTCGTGCTCCACCAATCATTGTACAGGACGCAGAGTCGAGACGCCATTGGACAAAGAGTTGTGATTCTCAATCCTAGTTTGCACCACTTTTTGGTTTCTGAAGCAACTTTGGATTGTAATACTCAAACAAAACGGTATAGCAATACGTTACCAATATTCGAATGAAATATAATTCTTACTGATGGTACTTTCTTATCGTCTGAAAGATATGTGTAAGAATCTTTATTTTATTTTTATTTATATTTTTAATTTTATTTTACATAGTTATTCTGCTGGGACATATTTCCTTTCGAGAAGTACATGTACATTTTGTCCAGTCCACCAAGTAACCTCGTGAATATCTAGATGGAAGTTGTTTTCGGTAAAAATAAATAATAATATGATCCAACACATTTCTTTGATGGTTCTTAGTTAGTTCTCAATAAATGTTTTCAGTTTCTATGATCACAGTTTTGCTGTTCAACGTTAAGCGACGAGGAGCTTTCCGAGAGGGCCGCGCTAAGATTATATAGTGTTACCGATAGTGGTTGTTTTCGTTTTTTGAGCTGTTCGAGCAGAGATTATTCTTTAATATTTCTACATTTACGCCATGTCTGGAAGAGGAAAAGGTGGCAAGGGTCTCGGTAAAGGTGGAGCAAAACGTCATCGTAAGGTTCTCAGAGACAATATCCAGGGTATCACGAAGCCAGCCATCAGACGTCTAGCTCGCAGAGGCGGTGTAAAGCGCATCTCTGGTCTCATCTACGAAGAAACCCGAGGTGTTTTGAAAGTTTTCTTGGAAAACGTAATCCGTGATGCTGTTACCTACACGGAGCACGCCAAAAGAAAGACTGTGACCGCCATGGATGTAGTGTATGCTCTGAAACGACAGGGTCGCACTCTGTACGGATTCGGAGGTTAAATATTCACTTTATAACAAAAAAACGGCCCTTTCAGGGCCACCACCTCCTAATGAAGAGATACCACATTTTCGTACTTCTTATAATTCTCTCAAGTACTCGTACAAGTACACAAATTGCTTACTAGCTAACTCCTTTTCACACAATACGATTTCTACCTCCCTCACTCGGAAACGTTATATATATATATCTGTTAAGTTAAGGATAAACATTATGCTTTGCAAGTTAACTTTAGTGAAATAACTTATGTTATAAGAACTGGTAGTGCGTAATTAGGAATTGTTTGGTTAGTGTTCATTTCCAAGTTTACTCTGTGTGCATGTTACTTTATACATCATTTAGAGAAACAGGTAGATAAAATATGTTAGGGGTAAATCCCGTTATCTTATTAATAGAAATAACACTCGCCAATGAAGAAGCGTTACGCTTATTGAGTACACATACACTTAGAGAGACGAATGAATGTCTTGCTCAATTGTTAATTTCTATTCAAAAGATGAAACTTGCAAGCTTATTAGATACCACTCTAAAGTTTTCTATCTCCGAAAAATGTGTGTAAACATAGACTCTACAATAAAATATTCCTTAATTAATGATGTCAGAAAGGTCGACGAAGCCAAGAACACTGCGTTTCAAAACTGCATCGTTATTTCTATATATATAAATATTATATATATTAATCAACCTTCAGAGGAAGTATAAAAAGAAATAAATTAACGATTCAAGGCATCTTATTGAAATCGAATATGTGTTATATGATTGTATCGACGAACACTAGTTTCGTTTCTCATTTGTCACGAACTCTCACCAGTTTGCTTTCAAACTGGCTTAGGTGGCCTGTAATCGTTTTGCTGTTTGAATATTCTTTGTAATGCACTGTTTACGATAATAAGGATCGAAAACAATTTCTGAATAAGGAATAGAAACTACTTTTCTGTGTTGTTCGGGAGAATTTCTTTGTAGCGTGGAACAAGCTTCTGCACTTAGCACTACCCAACATGAAATGAAATGACGACGTGTTAGAGACTGCCTCGTTTCTAACGTGATATTCCGATGATATAATGCTCTCTTACAAATACTCTACTTTCATTTGAGGGTGTGTGATATAGATATTCGATGTGAAATGTTTTGTTTACTTGAAACACTCTATGATGTGACTTGAGAAACGATTAGAAAAACTTCTGTATCCTAAAGAAGCTTCTCATTCGCACTGGTGCACGATTTTATGGTAAAAAATGCCACCATTGACGAATCGTGGATAGACCTATCTATAGAAGAAAGATCGAACTTTCGTTTAGTAGACCTTAGGAAAAATTTTGGAAATTGAAACTTCTCAAAAGGAACCCAGAATTGTGTGAACAAACACAGCCGGATGATACGTTCAGACGCGAGAAATGGCGACCCCAGCTGACTTCTCTCAGTTAGATGAAGCTCTCAATTACGGCCGCTCTCTCTTTACTTAAGGTCTTCACGTGCTTGTGCTCGTATTTTTCAACCGAGTAGAAAGATTAATAAATAAAAAAGCTTTAAAAATGGCTGATGCGACGGCGCCTACCACGGCTCCTTCTCCTAAGAAGGTGAGCAAACAAAAGCGAAAAAACCGAGAACGGCACCCGTACATCCTAAGGTATCCGAAATGGTAATCACTGCCATTACTTCTCTCAAAGAACGCGGAGGTTCTTCTCTCCAGGCTATCAAAAGTACATTGCTGCCAACTATAAACTCGACGTGGAGCGGATGAACCCTTTATCAAGAAGTATCTTCGATCAGCAGTGAATAGTGGCATTCTCACACAGACTAAAGGAAAAGGAGCTACGGGTTCCTTCAAGCTGAGTGCTCAAAAGAGCAAAGAGAAGGTGGTGAAAACCAAAGAAGAAAGAAGGAACGACTGCAAAGAAAAGTAAAGCCCCGAGTAAGCCCAAGAAAGTAGCTGAGAAGAAAGCAAAGACAGCTGCTAAAAAACCCAAGGCAAAGGCAAAACCAAAGAAAGTGGCGAAGCCAGCAAAGAAACCTGCAGCCAGTAAACCGAAAGCCCCCAAGAAGGCCAAAGCCGCCCCTAAAAAGGCTGCTTCCAAGAAGGTGGCAGGAAAGAAATAAGTAAGCTGCTTCTTTTCCAATTTTGTGTGATATCACAAAATCAACGGCCCTTTTCAGGGCCACCATCTCCTGATAAAGAGTTTGCCATATAAGTCGTTACAGAAAAACAAACAAAACACTCATTCCGCTCGTAACAACACTTGTTATATCGAGCGAGTGAAATGGTAAAAAATTTCTTAAAACGTTTCATGCTCAGATTTGTAGTCTAACGAACGTTCGAGAAAAGAAAGTAATGTAGTGCGACTTTATTTATTTCTTCCCTGTGCTGTTATAGATATGCTCGTTTTCAAATTATACTTAATGATTCGTAACTTTAGTTTAATTTCAATTAGTACTGCATTTAATTACATTTTAGTTTTAATCACAATTGGTCGAAGGAAAATAACTCGGGGCTCCTTCATTAATTAACTCTTTCGCAACAGTATTATACTACTAGCCACCCATATAAATTGTATGCCTCCTTACTAGTTAGTGAAGTGTACTGAGCCTTTCACAAATGTAATGGAGAAATCTATTCCGTATGCACATGCATATACGGCTGAATAGTGTGCCTTACTATTAGATTTACTAGTTATTAATAACTAATATGATTTATGCTCCTTAATAGAGGCCCCCAGTGGCACAGTGGTATGTCTGCGGACTTACACACTAAAACCGGGTTTCGATACCCGTGGTGGGCAGAGCACAGATAGCCCATTGAGTAGCTTTGTGCTTAATTCTAAACAAACCTTCTGAGAGACAATTTCTCTGTTGCTCTGTCCCTCAGACACTATTTCGTTTTCTCCCAAGCGCATGGATATTAAACATGTAATGGATGTCACTCTAAATGAAATAACTATTTCCGTGTATCGATTAACCCTCTGTCATTCTATCTTTTTTGCTTTCTTAAATAATGAGTAGCTGTCGTTTTCTTGTTATTATCATAATTATCTTGTACCATTCGGTGACGACATGTATTGGCTGGGTGTGTATACGTTCGTTCGTCTGTCTTCATTCACTTAACTACAAACGAAAAATACTCACTGAGAGCATAGAGGTGGGAATGGAACAAAACTCTCTAATAATGTGTGTATTTCTACTCGCACGTTATAAGCATGGTTATAGAGAAAGCATGCTTGAACTGTTAATAGTGAAATAGATTCGATGTGACTTTCTCCTTTTCAAGATGTGGTGGCCCTGAAAAGGGCCGTTTGAATTGAAAAGAGAAGAAGAACACATTACTTTGAACTGGTGTACTTAGTCACAGCCTTGGTCCCTTCGGAGACGGCGTGTTTGGCCAATTCTCCAGGTAAAAGCAGACGCACTGCAGTTTGGATCTCCCGGCTCGTGATAGTTGATCGCTTGTTGTAGTGAGCCAGACGAGAAGCTTCGGCAGCAATTCTCTCGAAAATGTCGTTCACGAAGCTATTCATGATAGACATAGCTTTGCTGGAGATTCCAGTATCGGGATGGACCTGCTTGAGAACCTTGTAAATGTAAATACTGAAGCTCTCCTTCCTCCTCTTCTTTCGCTTTTTCTTGTCTCCAGCTCGTACGGCTTTCTGGGCCTTTCCGGCCTTCTTCACAGCTTTTCCAGACGCTTGTTGTGGAGGCATGTTGAAAAATAAACTTGGGCAAAATTCAGTCAGCGTTTAAATTGCGCGCTGCAGGATTGAAAAGTAGCCAATAGCATTTTGGTTTGCGAATTCGATAGCTGTCGCGAGAAGCGCGGCCGTCACAGGCGACTCAATATATCTCGTTCAATCCTACAAAGTTGATAAAACTAAGTGAGTGAACAGTGTAATAGTCAGATTTGGAAAATATTAGCGGGGTTGAAGGAGGACTAGTTAGTCTTCGAGCACCCCAGGGGATTAATGTTTCTTAGGAAATATTAATTTTTAACCTAAACACCTACAGATATTGTGTGTGTGTGTGTAATAGTCACAATACGTATTCATTCCACATAGTGAGTACCGTGTTTTACTATCTATTTTTCGTTCTTAGTTTCAGAGAAAAACTAAGGGAAAATGTCTGGGCGAGGCAAAGGTGGCAAAGTGAAGGTCAAGGCTAAATCCCGTTCAAGCAGAGCTGGACTCCAGTTTCCAGTCGGGCGTATACATCGTCTCCTTCGAAAAGGAAACTATGCCGAGCGAGTAGGAGCTGGAGCACCCGTCTACCTCGCTGCTGTCTTGGAGTACCTGGCTGCTGAAGTTTTGGAGTTAGCAGGTAACGCTGCACGTGATAACAAGAAGACTAGGATCATTCCTCGTCACTTGCAACTTGCCATTCGTAATGACGAAGAACTCAACAAGTTGCTACAGGGTGTTACTATCGCCCAGGGAGGCGTTCTGCCAAACATTCAGGCTGTCTTATTGCCCAAGAAGACCGAAAAGAAGTAAGTCGGTAAATATTAACAATATATCAAACGGCCCTTTTCAGGGCCACCACCTCCTGATGGAGAGATAGTACAGTTCCTTCGCCATACATCTCGTGTTAATAATTTTCACAGAACACGCAACAAAAGGCGTGTCTCTTGTGTACGACAAACCTTATTATCCCATCTTCCATAATACATAAATAAATAAATAATCATAAAACAAAAACGTTTTACTACGATTCATTATAGTACTTGCTATATAAGTAGATCGTCACAGTTAGGTTTTCTCTTATACCAGCATAACGATACGTTGTTGACAGTGTTCACTGTCGTAACCAGACTATGTTCGTCTTTCTAAGTAAGCTGAGTAGTATGTGTAGTTCGTAAGCTATTGCCATTTCTTTTCAATATTCTTAACCTGAAAGGAATGTACCTACCTTCATAGATGTCGTTACACGGAAAGAGAAAAATGAAAACAAACCAATACGTCATTTTCTGCAGCACAATAATATATTTCGAAGGAGAACAAGAAAACACACCAACTTCGTAATATGAAATTTTATACTTCTCTCCAGGCACATAACTAGATTAAATATCGAACATGCAGGAATTTTTGAAAACTGTTTCATGCACGTCGAGTAAGTGTAATAATTTAAAAGGTTCCTTGATAAAGTAAAACGAAAGAAGACTTAACTCACAAACTTTCGTAAGAGAAAAGACGGCTGCTGCTAAACTACAACTCCTTGCATTTCTTACGTGCAAATTCAACTTGAAAAGATGTATGTTACTAACATAGTACAAGTAGTCGTGATGTGTGCGAATGGCATACTCTTTGTTCAGGATGTGGTGGCCCTGAAAAGGGCCGTTTGTTTATTGGCGAGGGTAAGTTACAATACCTCTCTCTCTATTTAGGCTCGTTCCCCTCGAATTCTACGTGCGAGTTGGATGTCTTTCGGCATGATGGTCACTCTCTTTGCGTGAATGGCACACAGGTTAGTGTCTTCGAAGAGACCCACCAAGTACGCCTCACTGGCCTCCTGAAGAGCCATGACAGCAGAGCTCTGGAATCTAAGGTCAGTCTTGAAGTCCTGGGCAATTTCTCTCACCAGTCTCTGGAAAGGTAATTTTCGAATGAGCAGCTCAGTTGACTTCTGGTATCGACGGATTTCACGGAGGGCTACTGTTCCTGGCCTGTAACGATGAGGTTTCTTTACACCTCCTGTTGCTGGAGCGCTCTTTCGGGCAGCTTTAGTGGCCAGTTGTTTTCTTGGTGCTTTTCCGCCCGTGGATTTTCTTGCAGTTTGTTTCGTGCGAGCCATAATTTCGTTTTGTCCGTGCTATATTACAAACGTACGTAGAACTACAATCCTACTACACTCTTCGACTTCCGTGCTAAGAATGATCATCGTTCCAAGTTCCAAGTTTGACTGTGTGGGTATTTGGGTATTGATGTTGTTAAATACCCAGGAGGGTCAGGTACATTTGACCTCTTCCTCCCTCCCGAACGATTATAGCGTCTGTCTTTAGGGTTTTTTTTTTTTTTTTTTTTTAAAGCTTTGGGCCAGAGTAAAAGTATAACATCATACTCAGGTCCATTTCAGGGCTCAGTCCATGCATGGACGAACAAGGAGTTTTTTTTTTTTTTTTTCCATTTAATTTTTTTTTTTTTTTGTATTTTCATATATATATATATTTTTTTTGTATTTTTCTCCTTTTTCTCGATTGAGAGAATGCTACTACTACTTGTAGTAACACAAACACTCACACAGAAAAGAAAGTAATAATAATTATTATTATTCAATACTTGAATAATAATTCAAAAAGAGAAGAAAATAAAAATAATAATAATGATTAAAAAAAGAAAATAATAATTATAAAAAATAAAAGAAACAAGGACTAAGTGTCTAGTGCATAGTGGCCAGCTTGTGTTACATTTCTTAAATATATGTTAAAAGGGGAGAGGTATTTAGTACCATTTACATCATGTACGTGATATCTGTCGAGATCACACATTAAGTCATTTTGTGCCAATTCTTATTGAAATATTTTAGAGAATTATGCAAGAGTCTTTCAGCTATTGTATCTATGTTTGCATACTTGTGCATGAATGTGGTTGAGGTGCTACGTGGTACTTTGTATGCTGAAGTTAGTACAGAATTTTGTATACGTTGAAGTTTCTGTACATGTGTGGGTGCTATGTTAATCCAGGCAGGTGATGCATATTCTATTGTTGGTCTAATGTACGTTTTGTAGATTTTAAGTATGTTGTCTGGTGATGTTCCTTGGATTTTACCTGAAAGACTTCTTGCATAGTTTGCTCTTTTCCAGATTCGTATCAGTACATTTTAATATGTGGTAGCCACGTTAATTTTGAGTCATAGGTTAGACCTAGAAATTTAGCAGAAGTAGCAGTCAGTAAAAGTGATCCATTCATATAGAGTTTTGGTGGATCTTTTTCAGCTTATTCAGTCTGCTGAATACTATGACTTGGGTTTTGGAATATTAATTTTGATTCTGTATTTCTGGCAGTATTCTTCGATGTTATTTAGGACTGGTTGTAGGTTCGTTGCTGCTATTGACGGAGTGGGGGCACTTTTCCAGACTGCTACATCGTCAGCGAACTGTGATGCATAACCTAAATTTAGGTCCGACAGAGGCATATTACTCACGTACATGATAAATAATATAGGGCTAACAACCCCTCCTGCGGGACTCCTGCTTCGGGTGAAAAGGACCCTGAGTGGGCCCCATTTACATTTACTTTACACATTCTGTTATCCAGGAAGTTGGACAGCCAGCGAATAGTTTCCTGGGGTAATGCCATTTCAAGCAATCTATGTCTTAAGCCGTTATGCCACACTGTGTCAAATGCTTTCTCAATGTCGAGAAAGCAAGCTACAGTGCATTCTTTTGTTGAAGCTGTCGGTAATTGATTCTGTAAGTCGAATCAGGTGGTCTGTAGTTTGGCGGTTTTTCCGAAATCCGTTTTGAATTTCTGGTAATTTTGAATTTTCTTCTAAGTAAACTGACAGACGATTACTAATTATCCTCTCTAATACTTTGCCAATACAACTGGTTAAGCTAATCGGGCGGTAGTTGTTTGGTTTATTCGCTGACTTTCCTTCTTTCTGGAACATTAATACTATTGCTTCCTTCCAAGAAACGGGGATATATCCAGCTGATAGTGAGAGATTAAATAACGCTGTTAGGTGTTCATATAATCTCTGAGTGCCTTGTTTTAGGAGGATAGCTTGAATACCATCTTCTCCAGGAGCTTTGTTTTTTGTGTTTTTAATAGCAGTTACTACTTCTGTAACAGTGATATGTTTTACCAGTTGATGAGTGCTCCAGTCTTTTGTTTTTTCTTGGTGTGTAATATTGTTGACTGGAAATTTAGGTGTAAAATGCTTCTGTTTTGGTCAATAAAGTTTGTGACTGTATTATAAAAGTATCTGTTCATGTCTGGTTCATGATGTGTTTTGAACGTGTTTTCTAGGTGTTTTTAAATATCTCGGCTTTTTTCTGTGTTAGTGTATGCTGTTTCTCCATCCAGTTCCAGTGGTGGATATACTGTGTTTGTTGTTCCTGTGTTTGTAAATCTTTTCAAATGTGTCCAGAATTGTTTAGGATCAGTTTTATGATTTAGATCGGAACAGAAGGTGTCCCAGTTTTCTTGTTTCTGTTGTCTGATTAAGTTTCGTATTTTATTTCTTATTGTGTTTATCTGAGTTTTAAGTGTGGGGTTTCGATTTTGAATGTACTGTCTGCGGAGTATACGTCTGTTTTAATTAAGTGTATTATATCTTTATGTGGTTGCCATGAATGAGTTGTTGTGAAGTGTTTTTGTTTCGGTATCGAACTGTTGGCTGCATGTTTTAGACACTCAGAGATGATATGACAGTATGCATCTATATCTGATGCGTCCGCGGCAATATGTAGTACTTCTGGAGGTAAGGTTTCATTTAATATAGTTTGGAAAACTGGCCAATTAGCTTTTTTGTAGTTCAGTTGGTCTCTCACTATGATTTTATTTAAGTGGGGGTGAGATTGAAGATACACCAAACTGGAAGGTGGTCACTATCTATATCGTGACCAACATGAAAATTTACGAATTTGCGACTCATATTTGACGAACACAGGCATAGGTCCAGTATTTCACTGGTGCCATGTGCGTACGATATATGTGTCGGTGTTGCATCGTTTAATAAAGTCATGTTTGATTCGTCCAGAAATTGATAAAGTAATTTGCCATTTGCGTTTGAGCAACGACAGTTGAATGCTATATGTTTACTGTTTAGGTCGCCGATAATAATAAGATTACAGTTGCTATTATACAATATATTCAATAGATTTACATCTAACACGGTACTAGGCGAGCAGTAGATGCCCGCCACAGTAACGTCTGTCTGATTTTGCGTTTTACATTAATAACTATAGATTCATTACTGGAAGGGATAGTAAGTTCCTGAACTATAAGTTCAGTCTTATACAATAATAAAAGACCTCTGTTTGGATCTCTATTATCCTTCCTGTCATGTCTAATAGTAGAGTAGCCGTTTAATTTAAATCTATGGTAGTTATATAGAAGAGTTTCACTAATTATGATTACATCAGGTTTTATGGAGCTTGTTGTATCTTCAATCTCATGTTTCTTGGAAGCAAGAGCACCCTGGATATTGATGTGTAGAACTGTGAAGTTATCCATGTCTAGTACAGTTTATGATGGAGGTTAAAATTTGCGGCAAGAACTTGTGTATGTTTTTCAATATGATTTTAACAATTATGTCTGTGAGACTGTTGGTGTTTGTGGGATTTGTATATTCTGCCATTATTTCCGAGAAGGTGGAAGTTATGGCAGTTGTCAATGTTGTTTCAATTGTTGTTGGTTGTGTATTTTGAGGTGGTTTTGGTATTTCCTCTTCACTTGGTAATGGTTTTCATGTCGGGATGATGAATTTTTAACCACTGCAGCGTATGTGTTTGTCTGTGTAGTTGTACTTTGTGGTGCTGGAGTGGTAGGTGTGGGTTCCTTAATTGTTCGTGGTGGTGGCGGCTTGTTCATGTTGGGATTTTTAATTTCGTATAAGTGTGTCTTTATGGATTTATATTTTGTGTAAGAATCTTTATTTTATTTTTATTTATATTTTTAATTTTATTTTACATAGTTATTCTGCTGGGACATATTTCCTTTCGAGAAGTACATGTACATTTTGTCCAGTCCACCAAGTAACCTCGTGAATATCTAGATGGAAGTTGTTTTCGGTAAAAATAAATAATAATATGATCCAACACATTTCTTTGATGGTTCTTAGTTAGTTCTCAATAAATGTTTTCAGTTTCTATGATCACAGTTTTGCTGTTCAACGTTAAGCGACGAGGAGCTTTCCGAGAGGGCCGCGCTAAGATTATATAGTGTTACCGATAGTGGTTGTTTTCGTTTTTTGAGCTGTTCGAGCAGAGATTATTCTTTAATATTTCTACATTTACGCCATGTCTGGAAGAGGAAAAGGTGGCAAGGGTCTCGGTAAAGGTGGAGCAAAACGTCATCGTAAGGTTCTCAGAGACAATATCCAGGGTATCACGAAGCCAGCCATCAGACGTCTAGCTCGCAGAGGCGGTGTAAAGCGCATCTCTGGTCTCATCTACGAAGAAACCCGAGGTGTTTTGAAAGTTTTCTTGGAAAACGTAATCCGTGATGCTGTTACCTACACGGAGCACGCCAAAAGAAAGACTGTGACCGCCATGGATGTAGTGTATGCTCTGAAACGACAGGGTCGCACTCTGTACGGATTCGGAGGTTAAATATTCACTTTATAACAAAAAAAACGGCCCTTTTCAGGGCCACCACCTCTAATGAAGAGATACCACATTTTCGTACTTCTTATAATTCTCTCAAGTACTCGTACAAGTACACAAATTGCTTACTAGCTAACTCCTTTTCACACAATACGATTTCTACCTCCCTCACTCGGAAACGTTATATATATATATCTGTTAAGTTAAGGATAAACATTATGCTTTGCAAGTTAACTTTAGTGAAATAACTTATGTTATAAGAACTGGTAGTGCGTAATTAGGAATTGTTTGGTTAGTGTTCATTTCCAAGTTTACTCTGTGTGCATGTTACTTTATACATCATTTAGAGAAACAGGTAGATAAAATATGTTAGGGGTAATCCCGTTATCTTATTAATAGAAATAACACTCGCCAATGAAGAAGCGTTACGCTTATTGAGTACACATACACTTAGAGAGACGAATGAATGTCTTGCTCAATTGTTAATTTCTATTCAAAAGATGAAACTTGCAAGCTTATTAGATACCACTCTAAAGTTTTCTATCTCCGAAAAATGTGTGTAAACATAGACTCTACAATAAAATATTCCTTAATTAATGATGTCAGAAAGGTCGACGAAGCCAAGAACACTGCGTTTCAAAACTGCATCGTTATTTCTATATATATAAATATTATATATATTAATCAACCTTCAGAGGAAGTATAAAAAGAAATAAATTAACGATTCAAGGCATCTTATTGAAATCGAATATGTGTTATATGATTGTATCGACGAACACTAGTTTCGTTTCTCATTTGTCACGAACTCTCACCAGTTTGCTTTCAAACTGGCTTAGGGTGGCCTGTAATCGTTTTGCTGTTTGAATATTCTTTGTAATGCACTGTTTACGATAATAAGGATCGAAAACAATTTCTGAATAAGGAATAGAAACTACTTTTCTGTGTTGTTCGGGAGAATTTCTTTGTAGCGTGGAACAAGCTTTTGCACTTAGCACTACCCAACATGAAATGAAATGACGACGTGTTAGAGACTGCCTCGTTTCTAACGTGATATTCCGATGATATAATGCTCTCTTACAAATACTCTACTTTCATTTGAGGGTGTGTGATATAGATATTCGATGTGAAATGTTTTGTTTACTTGAAACACTCTATGATGTGACTTGAGAAACGATTAGAAAAACTTCTGTATCCTAAAGAAGCTTCTCATTCGCACTGGTGCACGATTTTATGGTAAAAATGCCACCATTGACGAATCGTGGATAGACCTATCTATAGAAGAAAGATCGAACTTTCGTTTAGTAGACCTTAGGAAAAATTTTGGAAATTGAAACTTCTCAAAAGGAACCCAGAATTGTGTGAACAAACACAGCCGGATGATACGTTCAGACGCGAGAAATGGCGACCCCAGCTGACTTCTCTCAGTTAGATGAAGCTCTCAATTACGGCCGCTCTCTCTTTACTTAAGGTCTTCACGTGCTTGTGCTCGTATTTTTCAACCGAGTAGAAAGATTAATAAATAAAAAAAGCTTTAAAAAATGGCTGATGCGACGGCGCCTACCACGGCTCCTTCTCCTAAGAAGGTGAGCAAACAAAAAGCGAAAAAACCGAGAACGGCACCCGTACATCCTAAGGTATCCGAAATGGTAATCACTGCCATTACTTCTCTCAAAGAACGCGGAGGTTCTTCTCTCCAGGCTATCAAAAAGTACATTGCTGCCAACTATAAACTCGACGTGGAGCGGATGAACCCTTTATCAAGAAGTATCTTCGATCAGCAGTGAATAGTGGCATTCTCACACAGACTAAAGGAAAAGGAGCTACGGGTTCCTTCAAGCTGAGTGCTCAAAAGAGCAAAGAGAAGGTGGTGAAAACCAAAGAAGAAAGAAGGAACGACTGCAAAGAAAAGTAAAGCCCCGAGTAAGCCCAAGAAAGTAGCTGAGAAGAAAGCAAAGACAGCTGCTAAAAAACCCAAGGCAAAGGCAAAACCAAAGAAAGTGGCGAAGCCAGCAAAGAAACCTGCAGCCAGTAAACCGAAAGCCCCTAAGAAGGCCAAAGCCGCCCCTAAAAGGCTGCTTCCAAGAAGGTGGCAGGAAAGAAATAAGTAAGCTGCTTCTTTTCCAATTTTGTGTGATATCACAAAATCAACGGCCCTTTTCAGGGCCACCATCTCCTGATAAAGAGTTTGCCATATAAGTCGTTACAGAAAAACAAACAAAACACTCATTCCGCTCGTAACAACACTTGTTATATCGAGCGAGTGAAATGGTAAAAAATTTCTTAAAACGTTTCATGCTCAGATTTGTAGTCTAACGAACGTTCGAGAAAAGAAAGTAATGTAGTGCGACTTTATTTATTTCTTCCCTGTGCTGTTATAGATATGCTCGTTTTCAAATTATACTTAATGATTCGTAACTTTAGTTTAATTTCAATTAGTACTGCATTTAATTACATTTTAGTTTTAATCACAATTGGTCGAAGGAAAATAACTCGGGGCTCCTTCATTAATTAACTCTTTCGCAACAGTATTATACTACTAGCCACCCATATAAATTGTATGCCTCCTTACTAGTTAGTGAAGTGTACTGAGCCTTTCACAAATGTAATGGAGAAATCTATTCCGTATGCACATGCATATACGGCTGAATAGTGTGCCTTACTATTAGATTTACTAGTTATTAATAACTAATATGATTTATGCTCCTTAATAGAGGCCCCCAGTGGCACAGTGGTATGTCTGCGGACTTACACACTAAAACCGGGTTTCGATACCCGTGGTGGGCAGAGCACAGATAGCCCATTGAGTAGCTTTGTGCTTAATTCTAAACAAACCTTCTGAGAGACAATTTCTCTGTTGCTCTGTCCCTCAGACACTATTTCGTTTTCTCCCAAGCGCATGGATATTAAACATGTAATGGATGTCACTCTAAATGAAATAACTATTTCCGTGTATCGATTAACCCTCTGTCATTCTATCTTTTTTGCTTTCTTAAATAATGAGTAGCTGTCGTTTTCTTGTTATTATCATAATTATCTTGTACCATTCGGTGACGACATGTATTGGCTGGGTGTGTATACGTTCGTTCGTCTGTCTTCATTCACTTAACTACAAACGAAAAATACTCACTGAGAGCATAGAGGTGGGAATGGAACAAAACTCTCTAATAATGTGTGTATTTCTACTCGCACGTTATAAGCATGGTTATAGAGAAAGCATGCTTGAACTGTTAATAGTGAAATAGATTCGATGTGACTTTCTCCTTTTCAAGATGTGGTGGCCCTGAAAAGGGCCGTTTGAATTGAAAAGAGAAGAAGAACACATTACTTTGAACTGGTGTACTTAGTCACAGCCTTGGTCCCTTCGGAGACGGCGTGTTTGGCCAATTCTCCAGGTAAAAGCAGACGCACTGCAGTTTGGATCTCCCGGCTCGTGATAGTTGATCGCTTGTTGTAGTGAGCCAGACGAGAAGCTTCGGCAGCAATTCTCTCGAAAATGTCGTTCACGAAGCTATTCATGATAGACATAGCTTTGCTGGAGATTCCAGTATCGGGATGGACCTGCTTGAGAACCTTGTAAATGTAAATACTGAAGCTCTCCTTCCTCCTCTTCTTTCGCTTTTTCTTGTCTCCAGCTCGTACGGCTTTCTGGGCCTTTCCGGCCTTCTTCACAGCTTTTCCAGACGCTTGTTGTGGAGGCATGTTGAAAAATAAACTTGGGCTAAAACTAAACTAAACTAACGTGGCAGGGGTTCAGTTTAGAGAGAGAGAAACGAAGAGTCTCTCTCCAACTGGGGTGTTCAGGAACTTTGTAGTTCCTCTTCGTCCCCTTACGTGAGAAATGTTTTACAATATCCATGGAGTTTTTACTTTATTTTTAACATTTCAAAAGTATTTGTGAGTGAGAGGAAGGACGGGAGAACTGGACGAAAGCAGCGAAAGTGAAGTGAGCCAGACTTTGGCTCGAGGATGGAGAACCCTAGCGGCTGGCGAATTGGTTTTTTAAAATTTACTGTAATTGATTAGATACCCTTGACTGGGTAAACGGCCCTTTTCAGAATGAGGCTGGGACCTACAGGTCCGATGCCAGAGATTTTGCTGTGGGGGGAAACGGGAGTACCCCGAGAAAACCCACTTTCACGGCCTGGGCGCCGAATAGTCTACCCAGACCGTGCCCGGAAGTAGCTGGGAAAAAAAAAAAAAAAAAAAAACAACAACAACACAAAATTAATTAAAAAAAAACAAACAAAAAAAACTGATGAACTACGTTGATGGTGTACGTGAAAACTGTTAGCTGCAGTCTTGTAGATCGGGTGGCAACTTCATCATGAACTTGTTTCCACACTTGAAGCCCATTGGTGCAACTGAGAAACGTGGCCTTGGTGGTGGAACTACTGGCTGTTCTTCGGTGAGTTGTTCTTCGCTTCCTAGCTCGGAGTCAAGGCTGGGAATGATCATAAACTTGGGCAAAATTCAGTCAGCGTTTAAATTGCGCGCTGCAGGATTGAAAAGTAGCCAATAGCATTTTGGTTTGCGAATTCGATAGCTGTCGCGAGAAGCGCGGCCGTCACAGGCGACTCAATATATCTCGTTCAATCCTACAAAGTTGATAAAACTAAGTGAGTGAACAGTGTAATAGTCAGATTTGGAAAATATTAGCGGGGTTGAAGGAGGACTAGTTAGTCTTCGAGCACCCCAGGGGATTAATGTTTCTTAGGAAATATTAATTTTTAACCTAAACACCTACAGATATTGTGTGTGTGTGTGTAATAGTCACAATACGTATTCATTCCACATAGTGAGTACCGTGTTTTACTATCTATTTTTCGTTCTTAGTTTCAGAGAAAAACTAAGGGAAAATGTCTGGGCGAGGCAAAGGTGGCAAAGTGAAGGTCAAGGCTAAATCCCGTTCAAGCAGAGCTGGACTCCAGTTTCCAGTCGGGCGTATACATCGTCTCCTTCGAAAGGAAACTATGCCGAGCGAGTAGGAGCTGGAGCACCCGTCTACCTCGCTGCTGTCTTGGAGTACCTGGCTGCTGAAGTTTTGGAGTTAGCAGGTAACGCTGCACGTGATAACAAGAAGACTAGGATCATTCCTCGTCACTTGCAACTTGCCATTCGTAATGACGAAGAACTCAACAAGTTGCTACAGGGTGTTACTATCGCCCAGGGAGGCGTTCTGCCAAACATTCAGGCTGTCTTATTGCCCAAGAAGACCGAAAAGAAGTAAGTCGGTAAATATTAACAATATATCAAACGGCCCTTTTCAGGGCCACCACCTCCTGATGGAGAGATAGTACAGTTCCTTCGCCATACATCTCGTGTTAATAATTTTCACAGAACACGCAACAAAAGGCGTGTCTCTTGTGTACGACAAACCTTATTATCCCATCTTCCATAATACATAAATAAATAAATAATCATAAAACAAAACGTTTTACTACGATTCATTATAGTACTTGCTATATAAGTAGATCGTCACAGTTAGGTTTTCTCTTATACCAGCATAACGATACGTTGTTGACAGTGTTCACTGTCGTAACCAGACTATGTTCGTCTTTCTAAGTAAGCTGAGTAGTATGTGTAGTTCGTAAGCTATTGCCATTTCTTTTCAATATTCTTAACCTGAAAGGAATGTACCTACCTTCATAGATGTCGTTACACGGAAAGAGAAAATGAAAACAAACCAATACGTCATTTTCTGCAGCACAATAATATATTTCGAAGGAGAACAAGAAAACACACCAACTTCGTAATATGAAATTTTATACTTCTCTCCAGGCACATAACTAGATTAAATATCGAACATGCAGGAATTTTTTGAAAACTGTTTCATGCACGTCGAGTAAGTGTAATAATTTAAAAGGTTCCTTGATAAAGTAAAACGAAAGAAGACTTAACTCACAAACTTTCGTAAGAGAAAAGACGGCTGCTGCTAAACTACAACTCCTTGCATTTCTTACGTGCAAATTCAACTTCAAAAGATGTATGTTACTAACATAGTACAAGTAGTCGTGATGTGTGCGAATGGCATACTCTTTGTTCAGGATGTGGTGGCCCTGAAAAGGGCCGTTTGTTTATTGGCGAGGGTAAGTTACAATACCTCTCTCTATTTAGGCTCGTTCCCCTCGAATTCTACGTGCGAGTTGGATGTCTTTCGGCATGATGGTCACTCTCTTTGCGTGAATGGCACACAGGTTAGTGTCTTCGAAGAGACCCACCAAGTACGCCTCACTGGCCTCCTGAAGAGCCATGACAGCAGAGCTCTGGAATCTAAGGTCAGTCTTGAAGTCCTGGGCAATTTCTCTCACCAGTCTCTGGAAAGGTAATTTTCGAATGAGCAGCTCAGTTGACTTCTGGTATCGACGGATTTCACGGAGGGCTACTGTTCCTGGCCTGTAACGATGAGGTTTCTTTACACCTCCTGTTGCTGGAGCGCTCTTTCGGGCAGCTTTAGTGGCCAGTTGTTTTCTTGGTGCTTTTCCGCCCGTGGATTTTCTTGCAGTTTGTTTCGTGCGAGCCATAATTTCGTTTTGTCCGTGCTATATTACAAACGTACGTAGAACTACAATCCTACTACACTCTTCGACTTCCGTGCTAAGAATGATCATCGTTCCAAGTTTGACTGTGTGGGTATTTGGGTATTGATGTTGTTAAATACCCAGGAGGGTCAGGTACATTTGACCTCTTCCTCCCTCCCGAACGATTATAGCGTCTGTCTTTAGGGTTTTTTTTTTTTTTTTAAAGCTTTGGGCCAGAGTAAAAGTATAACATCATACTCAGGTCCATTTCAGGGCTCAGTCCATGCATGGACGAACAAAGTTTTTTTGTTTTTTTTTTCCATTTAATTTTTTTTTTTTTGTATTTTCATATATATATATATTTTTTTTTTGTATTTTTTTTCTCCTTTTCTCGATTGAGAGAATGCTACTACTACTTGTAGTAACACAAACACTCACACAGAAAAGAAAGTAATAATAATTATTATTATTCAATACTTGAATAATAATTCAAAAAAGAGAAGAAAATAAAAATAATAATAATGATTAAAAAAGAAAATAATAATTATAAAAATAAAAAGAAACAAGGACTAAGTGTCTAGTGCATAGTGGCCAGCTTGTGTTACATTTCTTAAATATATGTTAAAAGGGGAGAGGTATTTAGTACCATTTACATCATGTACGTGATATCTGTCGAGATCACACATTAAGTCATTTTGTGCCAATTCTTATTGAAATATTTTAGAGAATTATGCAAGAGTCTTTCAGCTATTGTATCTATGTTTGCATACTTGTGCATGAATGTGGTTGAGGTGCTACGTGGTACTTTGTATGCTGAAGTTAGTACAGAATTTTGTATACGTTGAAGTTTCTGTACATGTGTGGGTGCTATGTTAATCCAGGCAGGTGATGCATATTCTATTGTTGGTCTAATGTACGTTTTGTAGATTTTAAGTATGTTGTCTGGTGATGTTCCTTGGATTTTACCTGAAAGACTTCTTGCATAGTTTGCTCTTTTCCAGATTCGTATCAGTACATTTTTAATATGTGGTAGCCACGTTAATTTTGAGTCATAGGTTAGACCTAGAAATTTAGCAGAAGTAGCAGTCAGTAAAAGTGATCCATTCATATAGAGTTTTGGTGGATCTTTTTTCAGCTTATTCAGTCTGCTGAATACTATGACTTGGGTTTTGGAATATTAACTTTGATTCTGTATTTCTGGCAGTATTCTTCGATGTTATTTAAGACTGGTTGTAGGTTCGTTGCTGCTATTGACGGAGTGGGGCACTTTTCCAGACTGCTACATCGTCAGCGAACTGTGATGCATAACCTAAATTTAGGTCCGACAGAGGCATATTACTCACGTACATGATAAATAATATAGGGCTAACAACCCCTCCTGCGGGACTCCTGCTTCGGGTGAAAAGGACCCTGAGTGGGCCCCATTTACATTTACTTTACACATTCTGTTATCCAGGAAGTTGGACAGCCAGCGAATAGTTTCCTGGGGTAATGCCATTTCAAGCAATCTATGTCTTAAGCCGTTATGCCACACTGTGTCAAATGCTTTCTCAATGTCGAGAAAGCAAGCTACAGTGCATTCTTTTGTTGAAGCTGTCGGTAATTGATTCTGTAAGTCGAATCAGGTGGTCTGTAGTTTGGCGGTTTTTCGAAATCCGTTTTGAATTTCTGGTAATTTTGAATTTTCTTCTAAGTAAACTGACAGACGATTACTAATTATCCTCTCTAATACTTTGCCAATACAACTGGTTAAGCTAATCGGGCGGTAGTTGTTTGGTTTATTCGCTGACTTTCCTTCTTTCTGGAACATTAATATTATTGCTTCCTTCCAAGAAACGGGGATATATCCAGCTGATAGTGAGAGATTAAATAACGCTGTTAGGTGTTCATATAATCTCTGAGTGCCTTGTTTTAGGAGGATAGTTTGAATACCATCTTCTCCAGGAGCTTTGTTTTTTGTGTTTTTAATAGCAGTTACTACTTCTGTAACAGTGATATGTTTTACCAGTTGATGAGTGCTCCAGTCTTTTGTTTTTCTTGGTGTGTAATATTGTTGACTGGAAATTTAGGTGTAAAAATGCTTCTGTTTTGGTCAATAAAGTTTGTGACTGTATTATAAAAGTATCTGTTCATGTCTGGTTCATGATGTGTTTTGAACGTGTTTTCTAGGTGTTTTTTTAAATATCTCGGCTTTTTCTGTGTTAGTGTATGCTGTTTCTCCATCCAGTTCCAGTGGTGGATATACTGTGTTTGTTGTTCCTGTGTTTGTAAATCTTTTCAAATGTGTCCAGAATTGTTTAGGATCAGTTTTATGATTTAGATCGGAACAGAAGGTGTCCCAGTTTTCTTGTTTCTGTTGTCTGATTAAGTTTCGTATTTTATTTCTTATTGTGTTTATCTGAGTTTTAAGTGTGGGGTTTCGATTTTGAATGTACTGTCTGCGGAGTATACGTCTGTTTTTAATTAAGTGTATTATATCTTTATGTGGTTGCCATGAATGAGTTGTTGTGAAGTGTTTTTGTTTCGGTATCGAACTGTTGGCTGCATGTTTTAGACACTCAGAGATGATATGACAGTATGCATCTATAGCTGATGCGTCCGCGGCAATATGTAGTACTTCTGGAGGTAAGGTTTCATTTAATATAGTTTGGAAAACTGGCCAATTAGCTTTTTTGAAGACGAAGGCTTCACGCTTGTGCAGACTCGAAGTCAGAAAAAAACAAATTAAACAAAGAACAACCACCACAGACACACATACACAAATCGCACCAAAATCACCTAAGCACGCAGTTATAATCCAAGGAGTTCCTGGTAGTTACAACCAACCACAATTGGCCAAAGAAATATACAGGTGCAAACCTAATACAAAGATTACTAATATTAAGCGTCTGCCCAGAGGCGGTGTTCTGGTTCAAGGACAGGAACCCGCTGACTTAAACAGTCTACTAAAAGCTTGGCCTGCAGACGCATTCAAAACAGGAAGCATTACAATACACCTACCAGGAACTAAACCAACACCGAAATCTTTTGTGATACGAGGTGTACATAATTCAATAGACATAGAAGACGTTAAGGAAGAGTTAAGTACACAAAACATAAAACACATTTCAGTTGAGCGTATAATTTCAAATATTACTAAAAGACCCACAAACCTAATCAAAGTAGTCACAGACAACAGCCAGGATATTACACAATTTATAAATAATGGTATCACTATGTGGTATCATAAGTACACAGTGGAACAAACAAAAACACCAGCAGTGGTTGTCACACAGTGCTACCAATGCCAAAGGTTTGGACATGTAGCAGCAGCATGCCAAGCAAATGCGCGTTGTGTGGGCTGTGGGGAGAATCACCACATTACACAGTGTACAAAACAGAACCCCAAACCCAAATGCTGCAATTGTGGGAAGAACACACGGCAAATTATAAAGGTTGCCAGAAATATAAATCCATAAAGACACACTTATACGAAATTAAAAGTCCCAACATGAACAAGCCGCCACCACCACGAACAATTAAGGAACCCACACCTACCACTCCAGCACCACAAAGTACAACTACACAGACAAACACATACGCTGCAGTGGTTAAAAATTCATCATCCCGACATGAAAAACCATTACCAAGTGAAGAGGAAATACCAAAACCACCTCAAAATACACAACCAACAACAATTGAAACAACATTGACAACTGCCATAACTTCCACCTTCTCGGAAATAATGGCAGAATATACAAATCCCACAAACACCAACAGTCTCACAGACATAATTGTTAAAATCATATTGAAAAACATACACAAGTTCTTGCCGCAAATTTTAACCTCCATCATAAACTCTACTAGACATGGATAACTTCACAGTTCTACACATCAATATCCAGGGTGCTCTTGCTTCCAAGAAACATGAGATTGAAGATACAACAAGCTCCATAAAACCTGATGTAATCATAATTAGTGAAACTCTTCTATATAACTACCATAGATTTAAATTAAACGGCTACTCTACTATTAGACATGACAGGAAGGATAATAGAGATCCAAACAGAGGTCTTTATTATTGTATAAGACTGAACTTATAGTTCAGGAACTTACTATCCCTTCCAGTAATGAATCTATAGTTATTAATGTAAAACGCAAAATCAGACAGACGTTACTGTGGCGGGCATCTACTGCTCGCCTAGTACCGTGTTAGATGTAAATCTATTGAATATATTGTATAATAGCAACTGTAATCTTATTATTATCGGCGACCTAAACAGTAAACATATAGCATTCAACTGTCGTTGCTCAAACGCAAATGGCAAATTACTTTATCAATTTCTGGACGAATCAAACATGACTTTATTAAACGATGCAACACCGACACATATCTCGTACGCACATGGCACCAGTGAAATACTGGACCTATGCCTGTGTTCGTCAAATATGAGTCGCAAATTCGTAAATTTTCATGTTGGTCACGATATAGATAGTGACCACCTTCCAGTTTGGTGTATCTTCAATCTCACCCCCACTTAAATAAAATCATAGTGAGAGACCAACTGAACTACAAAAAAAGCTAATTGGCCAGTTTTCCAAACTATATTAAATGAAACCTTACCTCCAGAAGTACTACATATTGCCGCGGACGTATCAGATATAGATGCATACTGTCATATCATCTCTGAGTGTCTAAAACATGCAGCCAACAGTTCGATACCGAAACAAAAACACTTCACAACAACTCATTCATGGCAACCACATAAAGATATAATACACTTAATTAAAAACAGACGTATACTCCGCAGACAGTACATTCAAAATCGAAACCCCACACTTAAAACTCAGATAAACACAATAAGAAATAAAATACGAAACTTAATCAGACAACAGAAACAAGAAAACTGGGACACCTTCTGTTCCGATCTAAATCATAAAACTGATCCTAAACAATTCTGGACACATTTGAAAAGATTTACAAACACAGGAACAACAAACACAGTATATCCACCACTGGAACTGGATGGAGAAACAGCATACACTAACACAGAAAAAAGCCGAGATATTTAAAAACACCTAGAAAACACGTTCAAAACACATCATGAACCAGACATGAACAGATACTTTTATAATACAGTCACAAACTTTATTGACCAAAACAGAAGCATTTTACACCTAAATTTCCAGTCAACAATATTACACACCAAGAAAAAAACAAAAGACTGGAGCACTCATCAACTGGTAAAACATATCACTGTTACAGAAGTAGTAACTGCTATTAAAAACACAAAAAACAAAGCTCCTGGAGAAGATGGTATTCAAGCTATCCTCCTAAAACAAGGCACTCAGAGATTATATGAACACCTAACAGCGTTATTTAATCTCTCACTATCAGCTGGATATATCCCCGTTTCTTGGAAGGAAGCAATAGTATTAATGTTCCAGAAAGAAGGAAAGTCAGCGAATAAACCAAACAACTACCGCCCGATTAGCTTAACCAGTTGTATTGGCAAAGTATTAGAGAGGATAATTAGTAATCGTCTGTCAGTTTACTTAGAAGAAAATTCAAAATTACCAGAAATTCAAAACGGATTTCGAAAACCGCCAAACTACAGACCACCTGATTCGACTTACAGAATCAATTACCGACAGCTTCAACAAAAAAAAAAGAATGCACTGTAGCTTGCTTTCTCGACATTGAGAAAGCATTTGACACAGTGTGGCATAACGGCTTAAGACATAGATTGCTTGAAATGGCATTACCCCAGGAAACTATTCGCTGGCTGTCCAACTTCCTGGATAACAGAATGTGTAAAGTAAATGTAAATGGGGCCCACTCAGGGTCCTTTTCACCCGAAGCAGGAGTCCGCAGGGAGGGGTTGTTAGCCCTATATTATTTATCATGTACGTGAGTAATATGCCTCTGTCGGACCTAAATTTAGGTTATGCATCACAGTTCGCTGACGATGTAGCAGTCTGGAAAAGTGCCCCACTCCGTCAATAGCAGCAACGAACCTACAACCAGTCCTAAATAACATCGAAGAATACTGCCAGAAATACAGAATCAAAATTAATATTCCAAAAACCCAAGTCATAGTATTCAGCAGACTGAATAAGCTGAAAAAAGATCCACCAAAACTCTATATGAATGGATCACTTTTACTGACTGCTACTTCTGCTAAATTTCTAGGTCTAACCTATGACTCAAAATTAACGTGGCTACCACATATTAAAATGTACTGATACGAATCTGGAAAAGAGCAAACTATGCAAGAAGTCTTTCAGGTAAAATCCAAGGAACATCACCAGACAACATACTTAAAATCTACAAAACGTACATTAGACCAACAATAGAATATGCATCACCTGCCTGGATTAACATAGCACCCACACATGTACAGAAACTTCAACGTATACAAAATTCTGTACTAACTTCAGCATACAAAGTACCACGTAGCACCTCAACCACATTCATGCACAAGTATGCAAACATAGATACAATAGCTGAAAGACTCTTGCATAATTCTCTAAAATATTTCAATAAGAATTGGCACAAAAATGACTTAATGTGTGATCTCGACAGATATCACGTACATGATGTAAATGGTCCTAAATACCTCTCCCCTTTTAACATATATTTAAGAAATGTAACACAAGCTGGCCACTATGCACTAGACACTTAGTCCTTGTTTCTTTTTATTTTTATAATTATTATTTTTTTTTTTAATCATTATTATTATTATTATTTTTTCTCTTCTCTTTTTGAATTATTATTCAAGTATTGAATAATAATAATTATTATTACTTTCTTTTCTGTGTGAGTGTTTGTGTTACTACAAGTAGTAGTAGCATTCTCTCAATCGAAAAAAGGAGAAAAAAATACAAAAAAAAAATATATATATATATATGAAAATACAAAAAAAAAAAAAATTAAATGGAAAAAAAAAAAAAAAACTTCTTGTTCGTCCATGCATGGACTGAGCCCTGAAATGGACCTGAGTATGATGTTATACTTTTACTCTGGCCCAAAGCTTAAAAAAAAAAAAAAAAAAAAAACCCTAAAGACAGACGCTATAATCGTTCGGGAGGGAGGAAGAGGTCAAATGTACCTGACCCTCCTGGGTATTTAACAACATCAATACCCAAATACCCACACAGTCAAACTTGGAACGAATGAGAGAGTTCTGCGCTTGGACAGGGTAAAGGAAGGACATACCTCTGAAAGGCTCTAGATTTCTACGTGTTTTGCTTCATATTTTGTTAGTGTTTTTACTTTTCACTTTGAATTTTAGTTTTACGCCAGTAGACAGAAGACCTTATTTGAATTGGCCCAAGACAGGAAATACCCCTTCGCTAAACAACGAGGCGACATGCCGGTCGGGGAGTCGGAGACCAGGGAAAGCGATGTAGCGTCTGAGACTGAGGGAGCAAGCCCGTCTGTTTCAGGGACGAAAAGTAAGTCTAGTGACTGTGGCCAAACAGATAATGATAATTTAAAATTAAAATCTTTAATGTTCATAGCCGAAAAGAACTAAAAGCTAAGTTAACGCCGGTTAAAGAAAATACTGTAAGGACTCGAAAAAAACGAAAACTAGTAAAAGATATTATGATTTCAGCATGTGAAGACAATGTACCTAAGACTACGGTTATAGACTTTAATATGCCAAAAACTAGCAGTACTAGCAACCCAAACCCCACCCTGGATATTCAAAACAAACATGTTCAGATTAAAGACGAGTTCTTTCTGACGACGAAGGCTTCACGCTTGTGCAGACTCGAAGTCAAAAAACAAATTAAACAAAGAACAACCACCACAGACACACATACACAAATCGCACCAAAATCACCTAAGCACGCAGTTATAATCCAAGGAGTTCCTGGTAGTTACAACCAACCACAATTGGCCAAAGAAATATACAGGTGCAAACCTAATACAAAGATTACTAATATTAAGCGTCTGCCCAGAGGCGGTGTTCTGGTTCAAGGACAGGAACCCGCTGACTTAAACAGTCTACTAAAAGCTTGGCCTGCAGACGCATTCAAAACAGGAAGCATTACAATACACCTACCAGGAACTAAACCAACACCGAAATCTTTTGTGATACGAAGTGTACATAATTCAATAGACATAGAAGACGTTAAGGAAGAGTTAAGTACACAAAACATAAAACACATTTCAGTTGAGCGTATAATTTCAAATATTACTAAAAGACCCACAAACCTAATCAAAGTAGTCACAGACAACAGCCAGGATATTACACAATTCATTAATAATGGTATCACTATGTGGTATCATAAGTACACAGTAGAACAAACAAAAACACCAGCAGTGGTTGTCACACAGTGCTACCAATGCCAAAGGTTTGGACATGTAGCAGCAGCATGCCAAGCAAATGCGCGTTGTGTGGGCTGTGGGAGAATCACCACATTACACAGTGTACAAAACAGAACCCCAAACCCAAATGCTGCAATTGTGGGAAGAACACACGGCAAATTATAAAGGTTGCCAGAAATATAAATCCATAAAGACACACTTATACGAAATTAAAATCCCAACATGAACAAGCCGCCACCACCACGAACAATTAAGGAACCCACACCTACCACTCCAGCACCACAAAGTACAACTACACAGACAAACACATACGCTGCAGTGGTTAAAAATTCATCATCCCGACATGAAAACCATTACCAAGTGAAGAGGAAATACCAAAACCACCTCAAAATACACAACCAACAACAATTGAAACAACATTGACATCTGCCATAACTTCCACCTTCTCGGAAATAATGGCAGAATATACAAATCCCACAAACACCAACAGTCTCACAGACATAATTGTTAAAATCATATTGGAAAACATACACAAGTTCTTGCCGCAAATTTTAACCTCCATCATAAACTCTACTAGACATGGATAACTTCACAGTTCTACACATCAATATCCAGGGTGCTCTTGCTTCCAAGAAACATGAGATTGAAGATACAACAAGCTCCATAAAACCTGATGTAATCATAATTAGTGAAACTCTTCTATATAACTACCATAGATTTAAATTAAACGGCTACTCTACTATTAGACATGACAGGAAGGATAATAGAGATCCAAACAGAGGTCTTTTATTATTGTATAAGACTGAACTTATAGTTCAGGAACTTACTATCCCTTCCAGTAATGAATCTATAGTTATTAATGTAAAACGCAAAATCAGACAGACGTTACTGTGGCGGGCATCTACTGCTCGCCTAGTACCGTGTTAGATGTAAATCTATTGAATATATTGTATAATAGCAACTGTAATCTTATTATTATCGGCGACCTAAACAGTAAACATATAGCATTCAACTGTCGTTGCTCAAACGCAAATGGCAAATTACTTTATCAATTTCTGGACGAATCAAACATGACTTTATTAAACGATGCAACACCGACACATATCTCGTACGCACATGGCACCAGTGAAATACTGGACCTATGCCTGTGTTCGTCAAATATGAGTCGCAAATTCGTAAATTTTCATGTTGGTCACGATATAGATAGTGACCACCTTCCAGTTTGGTGTATCTTCAATCTCACCCCCACTTAAATAAAATCATAGTGAGAGACCAACTGAACTACAAAAGCTAATTGGCCAGTTTTCCAAACTATATTAAATGAAACCTTACCTCCAGAAGTACTACATATTGCCGCGGACGCATCAGATATAGATGCATACTGTCATATCATCTCTGAGTGTCTAAAACATGCAGCCAACAGTTCGATACCGAAACAAAAACACTTCACAACAACTCATTCATGGCAACCACATAAAGATATAATACACTTAATTAAAACAGACGTATACTCCGCAGACAGTACATTCAAAATCGAAACCCCACACTTAAAACTCAGATAAACACAATAAGAAATAAAATACGAAACTTAATCAGACAACAGAAACAAGAAAACTGGGACACCTTCTGTTCCGATCTAAATCATAAAACTGATCCTAAACAATTCTGGACACATTTGAAAAGATTTACAAACACAGGAACAACAAACACAGTATATCCACCACTGGAACTGGATGGAGAAACAGCATACACTAACACAGAAAAAGCCGAGATATTTAAAAAACACCTAGAAAACACGTTCAAAACACATCATGAACCAGACATGAACAGATACTTTTATAATACAGTCACAAACTTTATTGACCAAAACAGAAGCATTTTTACACCTAAATTTCCAGTCAACAATATTACACACCAAGAAAAAAAACAAAAGACTGGAGCACTCATCAACTGGTAAAACATATCACTGTTACAGAAGTAGTAACTGCTATTAAAAAACACAAAAAACAAAGCTCCTGGAGAAGATGGTATTCAAGCTATCCTCCTAAAACAAGGCACTCAGAGATTATATGAACACCTAACAGCGTTATTTAATCTCTCACTATCAGCTGGATATATCCCCGTTTCTTGGAAGGAAGCAATAGTATTAATGTTCCAGAAAGAAGGAAAGTCAGCGAATAAACCAAACAACTACCGCCCGATTAGCTTAACCAGTTGTATTGGCAAAGTATTAGAGAGGATAATTAGTAATCGTCTGTCAGTTTACTTAGAAGAAAATTCAAAATTACCAGAAATTCAAAACGGATTTCGAAAAAACCGCCAAACTACAGACCACCTGATTCGACTTACAGAATCAATTACCGACAGCTTCAACAAAAAAGAATGCACTGTAGCTTGCTTTCTCGACATTGAGAAAGCATTTGACACAGTGTGGCATAACGGCTTAAGACATAGATTGCTTGAAATGGCATTACCCCAGGAAACTATTCGCTGGCTGTCCAACTTCCTGGATAACAGAATGTGTAAAGTAAATGTAAATGGGGCCCACTCAGGGTCCTTTTCACCCGAAGCAGGAGTCCCGCAGGGAGGGGTTGTTAGCCCTATATTATTTATCATGTACGTGAGTAATATGCCTCTGTCGGACCTAAATTTAGGTTATGCATCACAGTTCGCTGACGATGTAGCAGTCTGGAAAAGTGCCCCACTCCGTCAATAGCAGCAACGAACCTACAACCAGTCCTAAATAACATCGAAGAATACTGCCAGAAATACAGAATCAAAATTAATATTCCAAAACCCAAGTCATAGTATTCAGCAGACTGAATAAGCTGAAAAAGATCCACCAAAACTCTATATGAATGGATCACTTTTACTGACTGCTACTTCTGCTAAATTTCTAGGTCTAACCTATGACTCAAAATTAACGTGGCTACCACATATTAAAAATGTACTGATACGAATCTGGAAAAGAGCAAACTATGCAAGAAGTCTTTCAGGTAAAATCCAAGGAACATCACCAGACAACATACTTAAAATCTACAAAACGTACATTAGACCAACAATAGAATATGCATCACCTGCCTGGATTAACATAGCACCCACACATGTACAGAAACTTCAACGTATACAAAATTCTGTACTAACTTCAGCATACAAAGTACCACGTAGCACCTCAACCACATTCATGCACAAGTATGCAAACATAGATACAATAGCTGAAAGACTCTTGCATAATTCTCTAAAATATTTCAATAAGAATTGGCACAAAAATGACTTAATGTGTGATCTCGACAGATATCACGTACATGATGTAAATGGTACTAAATACCTCTCCCCTTTTAACATATATTTAAGAAATGTAACACAAGCTGGCCACTATGCACTAGACACTTAGTCCTTGTTTCTTTTATTTTTATAATTATTATTTTCTTTTTTTTAATTATTATTATTATTTTTTTTTTTGAATTATTATTTATTGAATAATTATTATATTACTTTCTTTTCTGTGTGTTTGTGTTACTACAAGTAGTAGTAGCATTCTCTCAATCGAGAAAAGGAGAAAAAATACAAAAAAAAATATATATATATGAAAATACAAAAAAAAAAATTAAATGGAAAAAAAAAACAAAAAAACTTCTTGTTCGTCCATGCATGGACTGAGCCCTGAAATGGACCTGAGTATGATGTTATATTTTACTCTGGCCCAAAGCTTTAAAAAAAATAAAAAAAAACAAAACCCTAAAGACAGACGCTATAATCGTTCGGGAGGGAGGAAGAGGTCAAATGTACCTGACCCTCCTGGGTATTTAACAACATCAATACCCAAATACCCACACAGTCAAACTTGGATCTTCAGGCATTGGATTTCTAAATCCCAGCCCAGGCAACCTTGCCAGACCCAGAATCGGGCCGTTTGATTTGATCTGAACTTGAATGAATTACATTCATGTTCACATCTACCCAACTTTTCTTTTCGAGACAGGTCCCGACCTTTCCTTCTTTACTGCCACCTTTGCCTCCACCCAAAAAGACCATTTAGTGAGACATTCCCACCCAAAAAAGTCAAGAATAATAACGATAATTAATTTATTAAAATAATAATAAAAAAACACCACTTAATCCTAATAACAATTCACGAAGGGGACTGAACCCTGCCACGTTAGGTTTAGTTTAGTTTAGTTCATTCTTAGCACGGAAGTCGAAGAGTGTAGTAGGATTGTAGTTCTACGTACGTTTGTAATATAGCACGGACAAAACGAAATTATGGCTCGCACGAAACAAACTGCAAGAAAATCCACGGGCGGAAAAGCACCAAGAAAACAACTGGCCACTAAAGCTGCCCGAAAGAGCGCTCCAGCAACAGGAGGTGTAAAGAAACCTCATCGTTACAGGCCAGGAACAGTAGCCCTCCGTGAAATCCGTCGATACCAGAAGTCAACTGAGCTGCTCATTCGAAAATTACCTTTCCAGAGACTGGTGAGAGAAATTGCCCAGGACTTCAAGACTGACCTTAGATTCCAGAGCTCTGCTGTCATGGCTCTTCAGGAGGCCAGTGAGGCGTACTTGGTGGGTCTCTTCGAAGACACTAACCTGTGTGCCATTCACGCAAAGAGAGTGACCATCATGCCGAAAGACATCCAACTCGCACGTAGAATTCGAGGGGAACGAGCCTAAATAGAGAGAGAGGTATTGTAACTTACCCTCGCCAATAAACAAACGGCCCTTTCAGGGCCACCACATCCTGAACAAAGAGTATGCCATTCGCACACATCACGACTACTTGTACTATGTTAGTAACATACATCTTTTCAAGTTGAATTTGCACGTAAGAAATGCAAGGAGTTGTAGTTTAGCAGCAGCCGTCTTTTCTCTTACGAAAGTTTGTGAGTTAAGTCTTCTTTCGTTTTACTTTATCAAGGAACCTTTAAATTATTACACTTACTCGACGTGCATGAAACAGTTTTCAAAAATTCCTGCATGTTCGATATTTAATCTAGTTATGTGCCTGAGAGAAGTATAAAATTTCATATTACGAAGTTGGTGTGTTTTCTTGTTCTCCTTCGAAATATATTATTGTGCTGCAGAAAATGACGTATTGGTTTGTTTTCATTTTTCTCTTCCGTGTAACGACATCTATGAAGGTAGGTACATTCCTTTCAGGTTAAGAATATTGAAAAGAAATGGCAATAGCTTACGAACTACACATACTACTCAGCTTACTTAGAAAGACGAACATAGTCTGGTTACGACAGTGAACACTGTCAACAACGTATCGTTATGCTGGTATAAGAGAAAACCTAACTGTGACGATCTACTTATATAGCAAGTACTATAATGAATCGTAGTAAAACGTTTTTGTTTTATGATTATTTATTTATTTATGTATTATGGAAGATGGGATAATAAGGTTTGTCGTACACAAGAGACACGCCTTTGTTGCGTGTTCTGTGAAAATTATTAACACGAGATGTATGGCGAAGGAACTGTACTATCTCTCCATCAGGAGGTGGTGGCCCTGAAAAGGGCCGTTTGATATATTGTTAATATTTACCGACTTACTTCTTTTCGGTCTTCTTGGGCAATAAGACAGCCTGAATGTTTGGCAGAACGCCTCCCTGGGCGATAGTAACACCCTGTAGCAACTTGTTGAGTTCTTCGTCATTACGAATGGCAAGTTGCAAGTGACGAGGAATGATCCTAGTCTTCTTGTTATCACGTGCAGCGTTACCTGCTAACCCAAAACTTCAGCAGCCAGGTACCCAAGACAGCAGCGAGGTAGACGGGTGCTCCAGCTCCTACTCGCTCGGCATAGTTTCCTTTTCGAAGGAGACGATGTATACGCCCGACTGGAAACTGGAGTCCAGCTCTGCTTGAACGGGATTTAGCCTTGGCCTTCACTTTGCCACCTTTGCCTCGCCCAGACATTTTCCCTTAGTTTTCTCTGAAACTAAGAACGAAAAATAGACAGTAAAACACGGTACTCACTATGTGGAATGAATACGTATTGTGACTATTACACTAAACTAAACTAAACTAACGTGGCAGGGGTTCAGTTTAGAGAGAGAGAAATCCGAAGAGTTCTCTCTCCAACTGGGGTGTTCAGGAACTTTGTAGTTCCTCTTCGTCCCCTTTCGTGGATTGTTATTAGGATTAAGTGGTGGTTTTATTATTATTTTTAATAAATTAATTATCGTTATTACTCTTGACTTTTGGGTGGGGAATGTCTCACTAAATGGTCTTTTGGGTGGAGGCAAAGGTAGCAGTGGAAAGAAGGAAAGGTCGGGACCTGTCTCGAAAAGAAAAAGTTGGGTAGATGTGAACATGAATGTAATTCATTCAAGTTCAGATCAAATCAAACGGCCTGATTCTGGGTCTGGCAAAAGGTTGCCTGGGCTGGGATCTAGAATCCAATGCCCGAAGATTTTGATGTGGGGGGAAACGGGAGTACCCCGAGAAAACCCACTTTCACACGACAGGCGCCGAAAGTTTTGCCTGTCGTGTGCCCTGTACCTGAAAAAAAAAGGAATTCATGTTAATAACATAGTTTTTATGTATTTAAACTCTTTGTTGAGTGGATTGTGATTCTTGAAATATGTTGTATGGTGATATGTATTTTGTTGGTGCACTTGATAATTTGTGTAGTGATGCCGTTAATTTGTTTCTGTTTTCTGCTTTTCGATAATATTTCATAGAAAGTTCCGTTATTCTATCTCTTATAGTTGGTAAATTACTAATTTGGTGTAGATAATTTGTTGGTGTAAAAGATGGTAAACTGAATGCGGATTTTAATATTTTGTTTTGTTGCACTTGATTTTTTGGAGTGTGTTGTTTGACATGTTGTATGTTACTTGACATCCGTACTCTATTAGTGGACGGATGTAAGCCTTGTATATTTCTATAATGGTGTTCGGTGCGCATTTTGATTGTTTGCCAGTTATAGTCTTTAGATATGAAATCCTTTTTCTTATTGATGAGTGTATATTGTTTATGTGTTTTTTCCATGTTAGTTTTGTGTCGAAAGTGACGCCAAGGAATGTGATGTTTTTGCTCATGTTAATGGTTGTGTTTCCAAGTGATAGTTTTATTTTTTCTAGATTTTTTCTTTGCTTCTTTAGTTTTCTATAGAAGGTGATTGCTTGTGTTTTGTCGGATTTAACACGACCCTCCACTTGTTGCTCCATGTTGAGACGTTGTTTAGTGATTCTTGTACGCGAGACATGGCCATTATTGGGTTTCTGGAGGTGCTCCAGATTGCGATGTCATCTGCGTATTGTGAATTGTGTGTGTATGTTAGATTTGGAAAAGGTATGTCACTGACGAAAATTATGTAAAGAAGTGGAGAGAGGACTGATCCTTGGGGCACTCCTGCCGTTATATTAAATAATAAACTAAACTAAACTAACGTGGCAGGGGTTCAGTTTAGAGAGAGAGAAATCCGAAGAGTTCTCTCTCCAACTGGGGTGTTCAGGAACTTTGTAGTTCCTCTTCGTCCCCTTTCGTGAATTGTTATTAGGATTAAGTGGTGGTTTTTTTTTTATTATTATTATTTTAATAAATTAATTATCGTTATTATTCTTGACTTTTTGGGTGGGGAATGTCTCACTAAATGGTCTTTTGGGTGGAGGCAAAGGTAGCAGTGGAAAGAAGGAAAGGTCGGGACCTGTCTCGAAAAGAAAAAGTTGGGTAGATGTG
This sequence comes from Tachypleus tridentatus, assembly GCF_004210375.1. Classification (NCBI taxonomy): domain Eukaryota; kingdom Metazoa; phylum Arthropoda; class Merostomata; order Xiphosura; family Limulidae; genus Tachypleus; species Tachypleus tridentatus. The sequence continues at coordinate 8,655,077 of NW_027467777.1, read as the reverse complement.
AACATGAATGTAATTCATTCAAGTTCAGATCAAATCAAACGGCCCGATTCTGGGTCTGGCAAAAAGGTTGCCTGGGCTGGGATCTAGAAATCCAATGCCTGAAGATTTTGATGTGGGGGGAAACGGGAGTACCCCGAGAAAACCCACTTTCACACGACAGGCGCCGAAAGTTTTGCCTGTCGTGTGCCCTGTACCTGAAAAAAAAAAGGAATTCATGTTAATAACATAGTTTTTATGTATTTAGACTCTTTGTTGATTGGATTGTGATTCTTGAAATATGTTGTATGGTGATATGTATTTTGTTGGTGCACTTGATAATTTGTGTAGTGATGCCGTTAGTTTGTTTCTGTTTTCTGCTTTTCGATAATATTTCAGAGAAAGTTCTGTTATTCTATCTCTTATAGTTGGTAAATTACTAATTTGGTGTAGATAATTTGTTGGTGTAAAAGATGGTAAACTGAATGCGGATTTTAATATTTTGTTTTGTTGCACTTGGATTTTTTGGAGTGTGTTGTTTGACATGTTGTATGTTACTTGACATCCGTACTCTATTAGTGGACGGATGTAAGCCTTGTATATTTGTATAATGGTGTTCGGTGCGCATTTTGATTGTTTACCAGTTATAGTCTTTAGATATGAAATCCTTTTTCTTATTGATGAGTGTATATTGTTTATGTGTTTTTTCCATGTTAGTTTTGTGTCGAAAGTGACGCCAAGGAATGTGATGTTTTTGCTCATGTTGATGGTTGTGTTTCCAAGTGATAGATTTATTTTTCTAGATTTTTCTTTGCTTCTTTAGTTTTCTATAGAAGGTGATTGCTTGTGTTTTTGTCGGATTTAACACGACCCTCCACTTGTTGCTCCATGTTGAGACGTTGTTTAGTGATTCTTGTACGCGAGACATGGCCATTACTGGGTTTCTGGAGGTGCTCCAGATTGCGATGTCATCTGCGTATTGTGAATTGTGTGTGTATGTTAGATTTGGAAAAGGTATGTCACTGACGAAAATTATGTAAAGAAGTGGAGAGAGGACTGATCCTTGGGGCACTCCTGCCGTTATATTAAATAATTTGGATATGGTTTTATTGACTTTTACTTGTGCTGTTCTATTGGTTAAAAAATTTGAAATCCATTTGACTATCGTAGGATTTATTTGTAGGTGGTTTAGTTTGTATATGATGGCATTGTGCCAAACGCTGTCGAATGCTTTTTTGACATCTAGGAATACCCCGATGGTTACTTGATTGTTGTTGTAAGCTTTGTATATTGATTCGGTGAGTCGTGTGAGGTGATCTGTTGTTTGTCTATTTTTTCTGGAGGCATTTTGAGATTCTGGAAGGATGTTGTTTGATTCGCAAAATGGAGGAGACGGTTGGAGATAATTCTCTCCATCAGTTTGCCAAGGCAGCTTAACAGACTGATGGGGCGGAAATTATCTGGATTTGTTCTGTTAGTTTGTTTCTTGGGGATCGTTGTTATGATGGCTTTTTTCCATGTGTCAGGGTAATACCCTGTCGCTAATGAAATGTTCATGATGTTTGTGAGGTGTTGTAGTAGGAGAGTGGAACTTTTTTTTGAGAATAATATTTGGTATTTGGTCATGTCCGGGGGAAGTGTTCTTCAAGTTTTTGATATTAATCTTTAGTTCGGTTATGGTTATTTTTCATTGATTGAATTTGAGTATGCTTCTAGTGTCTCTCCGGGAAATCCTGGTGAGAATGAAGCTTGGTTTGCATTTATGTAGTTGTTGACATGGTGTTGGTGTTGTGTGTCGAAATCTACTGAGTTTAAATCGCTAAAAGCGGATTTGTAATAGTCAGCTAATAAGTCAGCTTTCTCTTCGTCCGTCCTTGCGATTTTATTGTTGTGTGTGATGTGTTGTAACATGTGATTTGTGTTTTGTCTGACGCAATACTCTTGAATTTTTTCCAGAATTCTTTTGGATTTTTCTTGGTTTTTCTAAGTTCTTGCAGAAGTTATGCCAATTGTTTTCTCTGACTTTTTTAATTTCTTGTTTAATTTTTTGTATTTGTTCTATTGATTTCTGTTTTAATGTGTGGATCACGTGTGATGTAGTGTATTCGTCGTAATTGTCTGCGTTTGATTATTAGTGCGTGAATTTCTGGTGTTAGAGTCCATTGAATAAGTGATTGTTTTTTTTTGATTTAGGAATTGTGTTTTTTGTGGCTTTCTTTATGGCTTCTGTAATTTGATCAACATATTTGTCTAGTTCTGTTTTGTTGTTTACATGTTCGATTGGGTGGGGTAGGTATGAGTCCAGAGAGGCATTAAAAGTGAGCCAGTCTGTTTCAGTGTAGGTGTATGCGGAAGGAGTCACGTACGCCACAGCCGGGTGGCGCGGGTGAATCATACATGATACGGGAAGTGGTCACTGGTGATTTCATCATGCACTTTAAAGTTAGATATTCTATTAACCATGTCCTTGGGTGCGATGATGAAATCGAGTACATCATATGAGCCGTTGGCGGCTGAGAAGTGTGTAGGTGTATTGTCATTAATTAAGTGCATTTTATTGCTAGAAATAAAATTTTTTATGCAGGATCCTCTGCGTGTGTCTCTGTTACCCTTAATTCTGTGTGCGGTGAATTAAAGTCTCCAATAATAATTGGTTTGGGTTTACGATTAACACATTTTGAAGGAAGTTAATGTCGATATTTTTTTGGTTGGTGAGCAATATATGGCTAGAATCGGAATAGTTAGCCGGTTGTTAAAGTGTATATTACAAAAAAAATAGTCTCATTAATGTCAGATTTAAATGAATCTTCTATCGAGATTAGATGCGATATTTTTGTACTAAAGTAAGTTATTATACCTCTGTTGTTTTCTGAGTGAGGTATGTTGTGTGAGATGAATCCGGGATTGTGGTGTTTTGTTTCTCTGTGCAAAGTGTTTCTGAAATGATGATTATGTTGGCGTTTATATGTTTGTTTATGTTGTATATTTCTAACCTTTGTCTTTAAGATTTCCTTGGCAGTTGATGTGTAAGATTTTAATGTGTTGTATCATTGTGTTGTTTTATTTCCCTCGCGTGAATTTTGAGTGAAAGATGGTGTGGTTTCAGGTGAGGGAGGTTAAAATAGTGACTTGCAAGGCTGCAAACAGCCTTGAGTGACTCGTGCCTCGATTCGAATGAGGGGAGATCACTCAATTCTATCAGCATTGCTAGCAAGTTTGTGGTGAAATCTGTTGGGTTAAATGCTTGTGTTGTTTTTGGGCGTGTTACGTCCGCGTAAGTACGTGTTGGTTGAGGTTGAGCGTGTTTGATTTGCGAGTCGGTTGGAGTTGGTAGTAAAGGTTGTTTGGTGTTGTTTTGGTAGCCGTGGGTTTGATTATTGATGTTCGTGGTTTTGAAAAGGAATCTGTTACGTATTTGGGTGTATTTGGGGCAGCCTTTGTAACTGGCTGCGTGGGGTTCTGACAGTTGGCGCATCTAACTTGGTTACGCTCGTTAGGACACTGAGCGACCTCGTGAGATCCGCCACATCTGACACATCTATCCTTGGCCATACAATTAGTTTTGTGTGTCCGAACCGTTGACATTTGTAGCATTGGATTATTGGTTTTGATGTGTCTTTTCCGGTTCGGTCGTGTGTCTTTGAAAAATAAAAGCAACCGTTTTTAATAATTTTTCTTGATCGTCTTTTTTTGTTGACGGTTACCTTGATCAGTGGCGTTTTTTGTTTCGTTCTGAATGAGATGATTCTGTTCGATGATGCAATGTCAAAGCCTTGAGTTGTTAATTCTTCAGTGATTTCATGATCTTCAATGTCGAAATCGACACCTCTGATTATGACTGTTAGTTTTGGTGTGTTTGTTTTGGTGTTGTAATGGTGGCTTGAACACCGAAGGCATCCTTGGGCCAGTGGGCCAAAATATGCGCAAACTCTTGAGGTTCGGTACATTTAATCATGATTCTTCCATTAGGAAGCCGTTTGATGTCTTTAAACTGAATGCCCGGGTAATAGGACCTCAGTTGATTGACGATCTGTGGAATGCGTGTTGTTTTGTTTACTCCTTCGATGAACAGAGTTGGGATTCTGTAGTTAGGAGAATTGTTTGTTTGTGTGACAGTGATGGTGTTCTCAGAATTAGTGGCGATGGTGGTGTTGTTTGTATTCAAGTAATTATTGTTAGAGCAAGTGGCTTTGTCTTCGTTAACATGGGTTATGTTATTAATACTTTGATTTTTAGAACTATTATTAGCGACGTTAAGGTTAGGGTTAGTAGCATAGTCAGAAACTATACTTACCATGTCCTTTTTCTTCTTCTTCTTCAGCCTCCTCTTGTTGGATGTCTCGTTTGTTTCATGTATTAAATAATTGTTCACTCACTTAGTTTTATCAACTTTGTAGGATTGAACGAGATATATTGAGTCGCCTGTGACGGCCGCGCTTCTCGCGACAGCTATCGAATTCGCAAACCAAAATGCTATTGGCTACTTTTCAATCCTGCAGCGCGCAATTTAAACGCTGACTGAATTTTGCCCAAGTTTTCAATGATACAACACATTAAAATCTTACACATCAACTGCCAAGGAAATCTTAAAGACAAAAGGTTAGAAATATACAACATAAACAAACATATAAACGCCAACATAATCATCATTTCAGAAACACTTTACAGAGAAACAAAACACCACAATCCCCAGTTCATCTCACACAACATACCTCACTCAGAAAACAACAGAGGTATAATAACTTACTTTAGTACAAAATATCGCATCTAATCTCGATAGAAGATTCATTTAAATCTGACATTAATGAGACCATTTTTTGTAACATACACTTTAACAACCGGCTAACTATTCCGATTCTAGCCATATATTGCTCACCAACCAAAAATATCGACATTAACTTCCTTCAAAATGTGTTAATCGTAAACCCAAACCAATTATTATTGGAGACTTTAATTCACCGCACACCGAATTAAGGGGTAACAGAGACACACGCAGAGGATCCTGCATAAAAAATTTTATTTCTAGCAATAAAATGCACTTAATTAATGACAATACACCTACACACTTCTCAGCCGCCAACGGCTCATATGATGTACTCGATTTCATCATCGCTCCCAAGGACATGGTTAATAGAATATCTAACTTTAAAGTGCATGATGAAATCACCAGTGACCACTTCCCGTATCATGTATGATTCACCCGCGCCACCCGGCTGTGGCGTACGTGACTCCTTCCGCATACACCTACACTGAAACAGACTGGCTCACTTTTAATGCCTCTCTGGACTCATACCTACCCCACCCAATCGAACATGTAAACAACAAAACAGAACTAGACAAATATGTTGATCAAATTACAGAAGCCATAAAGAAAGCCACAAAAAACACAATTCCTAAATCAAAAGAAAACAATCACTTATTCAATGGACTCTAACACCAGAAATTCACGCACTAATAATCAAACGCAGACAATTACGACGAATACACTACATCACACGTGATCCACACATTAAAACAGAAATCAATAGAACAAATACAAAATTAAACAAGAAATTAAAAAAGTCAGAGAAAACAATTGGCATAACTTCTGCAAAACTTAGAAAAACCAAGAAAAAACCAAAGAATTCTGGAAAAAATTCAAGAGTATTGCGTCAGACAAAACACAAATCACATGTTACAACACATCACACACAACAATAAAATCGCAAGGACGGACGAAGAAAGCTGACTTATTAGCTGACTATTACAAATCCGCTTTTAGCGATTTAAACTCAGTAGATTTCGACACACAACACCAACACCATGTCAACAACTACATAAATGCAAACCAAGCTTCATTCTCACCAGGATTTCCCGAGAGACACTAGAAGCATACTCAAATTCAATCAATAGAAAAATAACCATAACCGAACTAAAGATTAATATCAAAAACTTGAAGAACACTTCCCCGGACATGACCAAATACCAAATATTATTCTCAAAAAGTTCCACTCTCCTACTACAACACCTCACAAACATCATGAACATTTCATTAGCGACAGGGTATTACCCTGACACATGGAAAAAAGCCATCATAACAACGATCCCCAAGAAACAAACTAACAGAACAAATCCAGATAATTTCCGCCCCATCAGTCTGTTAAGCTGCCTTGGCAAACTGATGGAGAGAATTATCTCAACCATCTCCTCCATTTTGCGAATCAAACAACATCCTTCCAGAATCTCAAAATGCCTCCAGAAAAATAGACAAACAACAGATCACCTCACACGACTCACCGAATCAATATACAAAGCTTACAACAACAATCAAGTAACCATCGGGGTATTCTAGATGTCAAAAAAGCATTCGACAGCGTTTGGCACAATGCCATCATATACAAACTAAACCACCTACAAATAAATCCTACGATAGTCAAATGGATTTCAAATTTTTAACCAATAGAACAGCACAAGTAAAAGTCAATAAAACCATATCCAAATTATTTAATATAACGGCAGGAGTGCCCCAAGGATCAGTCCTCTCTCCACTTCTTTACATAATTTTCGTCAGTGACATACCTTTTCCAAATCTAACATACACACACAATTCACAATACGCAGATGACATCGCAATCTGGAGCACCTCCAGAAACCCAGTAATGGCCATGTCTCGCGTACAAGAATCACTAAACAACGTCTCAACATGGAGCAACAAGTGGAGGGTCGTGTTAAATCCGACAAAAACACAAGCAATCACCTTCTATAGAAAACTAAAGAAGCAAAGAAAAAATCTAGGAAAAATAAATCTATCACTTGGAAACACAACCATCAACATGAGCAAAACATCACATTCCTTGGCGTCACTTTCGACACAAAACTAACATGGAAAAACACATAAACAATATACACTCATCAATAAGAAAAAAAGGATTTCATATCTAAAGACTATAACTGGTAAACAATCAAAATGCGCACCGAACACCATTATACAAATATATATAGGCTTACATCCGTCCACTAATAGAGTACGGATGTCAAGTAACATACAACATGTCAAACAACACACTCCAAAAATCCAAGTGCAACAAAACAAAATATTAAAATCCGCATTCAGTTTACCATCTTTTACACCAACAAATTATCTACACCAAATTAGTAATTTACCAACTATAAGAGATAGAATAACAGAACTTTCTCTGAAATATTATCGAAAAGCAGAAAACAGAAACAAACTAACGGCATCACTACACAAATTATCAAGTGCACCAACAAAATACATATCACCATACAACATATTTCAAGAATCACAATCCACTCAACAAAGAGTTTAAATACATAAAACTATGTTATTAACATGAATTTTTTTTTCAGGTACAGGGCACACGACAGGCAAAACTTTCGGCGCCTGTCGTGTGAAAGTGGGTTTTCTCGAGGGTACTCCCGTTTCCCCACATCAAAATCTTCAGGCATTGGATTTCTAGATCCCAGCCCAGGCAACCTTTTTGCCAGACCCAGAATCGGGCCGTTTGATTTGATCTGAACTTGAATGAATTACATTCATGTTCACATCTACCCAACTTTTTCTTTTCGAGACAGGTCCCGACCTTTCCTTCTTTCCACTGCTACCTTTGCCTCCACCCAAAAGACCATTTAGTGAGACATTCCTCACCCAAAAAGTCAAGAATAATAACGATAATTAATTTATTAAAATAATAATAAAAAAAACCCACCACTTAATCCTAATAACAATCCACGAAAGGGGACGAAGAGGAACTACAAAGTTCCTGAACACCCCAGTTGGAGAGAGAACTCTTCGGATTTCTCTCTCTCTAAACTGAACCCCTGCCACGTTAGTTTAGTTAGTTGCCCAAGTTTTTTGGGTAATAGTCGAGGTCGCCGTCAAGCAGAGCAGACGTGCAAGTCAAGAGCTGCGAGACAAGTGCATTGAAGACTAAATTATCCTGTGAAGTGCATAAAAGTTTTACTAAAAAAGGTTACCCCTTAGTCCTTATCAGGACTAGTAAAACAGTATGAAGAGAAAGAAGATAGTGACAAGATCCAACGGAAAAGCCCTTTCCAACGACGAGATCATGGATATGCTGAATAGAGCTATTGAAGGACCAGCCTCTGAATCACTGAGTAGTTCGACTGAGAGTTCCGAAGGTGAAAACTCAGGAGGTGAAGAATCACGAAGACCAGAATCCCATGAAACAAACGAGACATCCAACAAGAGGAGGCTGAAGAAGAAGAAGAAAAAGGACATGGTAAGTATAGTTTCTGACTATGCTACTAACCCTAACCTTAACGACGCTAATAATAGTTCTAAAAATCAAAGTATTAATAACATAACCCATGTTAACGAAGACAAAGCCACTTGCTCTAACAATAATTACTTGAATACAAACAACACCACCATCGCCACTAATTCTGAGAACACCATCACTGTCACACAAACAAACAATTCTCTAACTACAGAATCCCAACTCTGTTCATCGAAGGAGTAAACAAAACAACACGCATTCCACAGATTGTCAATCAACTGAGGTCCTATTACCCGGGCATTCAGTTTAAAGACATCAAACGTCTTCCTAATGGAAGAATCATGATTAAATGTACCGAACCTCAAGAGTTTGCGCATATTTTGGCCCACTGGCCCAAGGATGCCTTCGGTGTTCAAGCCACCATCACAACACCAAAACAAACACACCAAAACTAACAGTCATAATCAGAGGTGTCGATTTCGACATTGAAGATCATGAAATCACTGAAGAATTAACAACTCAAGGCTTTGACATTGCATCATCGAACAGAATCATCTCATTCAGAACGAAACAAAAAACGCCACTGATCAAGGTAACCGTCAACAAAAAAAGACGATCAAGAAAAATTATTAAAAACGGTTGCTTTTATTTTTCAAAGACACACGACCGAACCGGAAAAGACACATCAAAAACCAATAATCCAATGCTACAAATGTCAACGGTTCGGACACACAAAAACTAATTGTATGGCCAAGGATAGATGTGTCAGATGTGGCGGATCTCACGAGGTCGCTCAGTGTCCTAACGAGCGTAACCAAGTTAGATGCGCCAACTGTCAGAACCCCACGCAGCCAGTTACAAAGGCTGCCCCAAATACACCCAAATACGTAACAGATTCCTTTTCAAAACCACGAACATCAATAATCAAACCCACGGCTACCAAAACAACACCAAACAACCTTTACTACCAACTCCAACCGACTCGCAAATCAAACACGCTCAACCTCAACCAACACGTACTTACGCGGACGTAACACGCCCAAAAAACAACACAAGCATTTAACCCAACAGATTTCACCACAAACTTGCTAGCAATGCTGATAGAATTGAGTGATCTCCCCTCATTCGAATCGAGGCACGAGTCACTCAAGGCTGTTTGCAGCCTTGCAAGTCACTATTTTAACCTCCCTCACCTGAAACCACACCATCTTTCACTCAAAATTCACGCGAGGGAAATAAAACAACACAATGATACAACACATTAAAATCTTACACATCAACTGCCAAGGAAATCTTAAAGACAAAAGGTTAGAAATATACAACATAAACAAACATATAAACGCCAACATAATCATCATTTCAGAAACACTTTGCACAGAGAAACAAAACACCACAATCCCCGGATTCATCTCACACAACATACCTCACTCAGAAAACAACAGAGGTATAATAACTTACTTTAGTACAAAAATATCGCATCTAATCTCGATAGAAGATTCATTTAAATCTGACATTAATGAGACCATTTTTTGTAATATACACTTTAACAACCGGCTAACTATTCCGATTCTAGCCATATATTGCTCACCAACCAAAAATATCGACATTAACTTCCTTCAAAAATGTGTTAATCGTAAACCCAAACCATTATTATTGGAGACTTTAATTCACCGCACACAGAATTAAGGGGTAACAGAGACACACGCAGAGGATCCTGCATAAAAAATTTTATTTCTAGCAATAAAATGCACTTAATTAATGACAATACACCTACACACTTCTCAGCCGCCAACGGCTCATATGATGTACTCGATTTCATCATCGCTCCCAAGGACATGGTTAATAGAATATCTAACTTTAAAGTGCATGATGAAATCACCAGTGACCACTTCCCGTATCATGTATGATTCACCCGCGCCACCCGGCTGTGGCGTACGTGACTCCTTCCGCATACACCTACACTGAAACAGACTGGCTCACTTTTAATGCCTCTCTGGACTCATACCTACCCCACCCAATCGAACATGTAAACAACAAAACAGAACTAGACAAATATGTTGATCAAATTACAGAAGCCATAAAGAAAGCCACAAAAAACACAATTCCTAAATCAAAAGAAAACAATCACTTATTCAATGGACTCTAACACCAGAAATTCACGCACTAATAATCAAACGCAGACAATTACGACGAATACACTACATCACACGTGATCCACACATTAAAACAGAAATCAATAGAACAAATACAAAAATTAAACAAGAAATTAAAAAAGTCAGAGAAAACAATTGGCATAACTTCTGCAAGAACTTAGAAAAAACCAAGAAAAATCCAAAAGAATTCTGGAAAAAATTCAAGAGTATTGCGTCAGACAAAACACAAATCACATGTTACAACACATCACACACAACAATAAAATCGCAAGGACGGACGAAGAGAAAGCTGACTTATTAGCTGACTATTACAAATCCGCTTTTAGCGATTTAAACTCAGTAGATTTCGACACACAACACCAACACCATGTCAACAACTACATAAATGCAAACCAAGCTTCATTCTCACCAGGATTTCCCGGAGAGACACTAGAAGCATACTCAAATTCAATCAATAGAAAAATAACCATAACCGAACTAAAGATTAATATCAAAAACTTGAAGAACACTTCCCCCGGACATGACCAAATACCAAATATTATTCTCAAAAAAGTTCCACTCTCCTACTACAACACCTCACAAACATCATGAACATTTCATTAGCGACAGGGTATTACCCTGACACGTGGAAAAAAGCCATCATAACAACGATCCCCAAGAAACAAACTAACAGAACAAATCCAGATAATTTCCGCCCCATCAGTCTGTTAAGCTGCCTTGGCAAACTGATGGAGAGAATTATCTCCAACCGTCTCCTCCATTTTGCGAATCAAACAACATCCTTCCAGAATCTCAAAATGCCTCCAGAAAAATAGACAAACAACAGATCACCTCACACGACTCACCGAATCAATATACAAAGCTTACAACAACAATCAAGTAACCATCGGGGTATTCCTAGATGTCAAAAAAGCATTCGACAGCGTTTGGCACAATGCCATCATATACAAACTAAACCACCTACAAATAAATCCTACGATAGTCAAATGGATTTCAAATTTTTTAACCAATAGAACAGCACAAGTAAAGTCAATAAAACCATATCCAAATTATTTAATATAACGGCAGGAGTGCCCCAAGGATCAGTCCTCTCTCCACTTCTTTACATAATTTTCGTCAGTGACATACCTTTTCCAAATCTAACATACACACACAATTCACAATACGCAGATGACATCGCAATCTGGAGCACCTCCAGAAACCCAGTAATGGCCATGTCTCGCGTACAAGAATCACTAAACAACGTCTCAACATGGAGCAACAAGTGGAGGGTCGTGTTAAATCCGACAAAACACAAGCAATCACCTTCTATAGAAAACTAAAGAAGCAAAGAAAAATCTAGGAAAAATAAATCTATCACTTGGAAACACAACCATCAACATGAGCAAAACATCACATTCCTTGGCGTCACTTTCGACACAAAACTAACATGGAAAAAACACATAAACAATATACACTCATCAATAAGAAAAAGGATTTCATATCTAAAGACTATAACTGGTAAACAATCAAAATGCGCACCGAACACCATTATACAAATATACAAGGCTTACATCCGTCCACTAATAGAGTACGGATGTCAAGTAACATACAACATGTCAAACAACACACTCCAAAAAATCCAAGTGCAACAAAACAAAATATTAAAATCCGCATTCAGTTTACCATCTTTTACACCAACAAATTATCTACACCAAATTAGTAATTTACCAACTATAAGAGATAGAATAACAGAACTTTCTCTGAAATATTATCGAAAAGCAGAAAACAGAAACAAACTAACGGCATCACTACACAAATTATCAAGTGCACCAACAAAATACATATCACCATACAACATATTTCAAGAATCACAATCCACTCAACAAAGAGTTTAAATACATAAAACTATGTTATTAACATGAATTCCTTTTTTTTTCAGGTACAGGGCACACGACAGGCAAAACTTTCGGCGCCTGTCGTGTGAAAGTGGGTTTTCTCGGGGTACTCCCGTTTCCCCCCACATCAAAATCTTCAGGCATTGGATTTCTAGATCCCAGCCCAGGCAACCTTTTTGCCAGACCCAGAATCGGGCCGTTTGATTTGATCTGAACTTGAATGAATTACATTCATGTTCACATCTACCCAACTTTTCTTTTCGAGACAGGTCCCGACCTTTCCTTCTTTCCACTGCTACCTTTGCCTCCACCCAAAAGACCATTTAGTGAGACATTCCTCACCCAAAAAGTCAAGAATAATAACGATAATTAATTTATTAAAATAATAATAATAAAAAAAAAACCCACCACTTAATCCTAATAACAATCCACGAAAGGGGACGAAGAGGAACTACAAAGTTCCTGAACACCCCAGTTGGAGAGAGAACTCTTCAGTTTCTCTCTCTAAACTGAACCCCTGCCACGTTAGTTTAGTTTAGTTTAGTCAGAGGTTTGGAAGTTTCAAGGTCGCCGTCAAGCAGAGCAGACGTGCAAGTCAAGAGCTGCGAGACAAGTGCATTGAAGACTAAATTATCCTGTGAAGTGCATAAAGTTTTACTAAAAAAGGTTACCCCTTAGTCCTTATCAGGACTAGTAAAACAGTATGAAGAGAAAGAAGATAGTGACAAGATCCAACGGAAAAGCCCTTTCCAACGACGAGATCATGGATATGCTGAATAGAGCTATTGAAGGACCAGCCTCTGAATCACTGAGTAGTTCGACTGAGAGTTCCGAAGGTGAAAACTCAGGAGGTGAAGAATCACGAAGACCAGAATCCCATGAAACAAACGAGACATCCAACAAGAGGAGGCTGAAGAAGAAGAAGAAAAAGGACATGGTAAGTATAGTTTCTGACTATGCTACTAACCCTAACCTTAACGACGCTAATAATAGTTCTAAAAATCAAAGTATTAATAACATAACCCATGTTAACGAAGACAAAGCCACTTGCTCTAACAATAATTACTTGAATACAAACAACACCACCATCGCCACTAATTCTGAGAACACCATCACTGTCACACAAACAAACAATTCTCCTAACTACAGAATCCCAACTCTGTTCATCGAAGGAGTAAACAAAACAACACGCATTCCACAGATTGTCAATCAACTGAGGTCCTATTACCCGGGCATTCAGTTTAAAGACATCAAACGTCTTCCTAATGGAAGAATCATGATTAAATGTACCGAACCTCAAGAGTTTGCGCATATTTTGGCCCACTGGCCCAAGGATGCCTTCGGTGTTCAAGCCACCATCACAACACCAAAAACAAACACACCAAAACTAACAGTCATAATCAGAGGTGTCGATTTCGACATTGAAGATCATGAAATCACTGAAGAATTAACAACTCAAGGCTTTGACATTGCATCATCGAACAGAATCATCTCATTCAGAACGAAACAAAAACGCCACTGATCAAGGTAACCGTCAACAAAAAAAGACGATCAAGAAAAATTATTAAAAACGGTTGCTTTTATTTTTCAAAAGACACACGACCGAACCGGAAAAGACACATCAAAAACCAATAATCCAATGCTACAAATGTCAACGGTTCGGACACACAAAAACTAATTGTATGGCCAAGGATAGATGTGTCAGATGTGGCGGATCTCACGAGGTCGCTCAGTGTCCTAACGAGCGTAACCAAGTTAGATGCGCCAACTGTCAGAACCCCACGCAGCCAGTTACAAAGGCTGCCCCAAATACACCCAAATACGTAACAGATTCCTTTTCAAAACCACGAACATCAATAATCAAACCCACGGCTACCAAAACAACACCAAACAACCTTTACTACCAACTCCAACCGACTCGCAAATCAAACACGCTCAACCTCAACCAACACGTACTTACGCGGACGTAACACGCCCAAAAACAACACAAGCATTTAACCCAACAGATTTCACCACAAACTTGCTAGCAATGCTGATAGAATTGAGTGATCTCCCCTCATTCGAATCGAGGCACGAGTCACTCAAGGCTGTTTGCAGCCTTGCAAGTCACTATTTTAACCTCCCTCACCTGAAACCACACCATCTTTCACTCAAAATTCACGCGAGGGAAATAAAACAACACAATGATACAACACATTAAAATCTTACACATCAACTGCCAAGGAAATCTTAAAGACAAAAGGATAGAAATATACAACATAAACAAACATATAAACGCCAACATAATCATCATTTCAGAAACACTTTGCACAGAGAAACAAAACACCACAATCCCCGGATTCATCTCACACAACATACCTCACTCAGAAAACAACAGAGGTATAATAACTTACTTTAGTACAAAAATATCGCATCTAATCTCGATAGAAGATTCATTTAAATCTGACATTAATGAGACCATTTTTTGTAATATACACTTTAACAACCGGCTAACTATTCCGATTCTAGCCATATATTGCTCACCAACCAAAAATATCGACATTAACTTCCTTCAAAATGTGTTAATCGTAAACCCAAACCAATTATTATTGGAGACTTTAATTCACCGCACACAGAATTAAGGGGTAACAGAGACACACGCAGAGGATCCTGCATAAAAAATTTTATTTCTAGCAATAAAATGCACTTAATTAATGACAATACACCTACACACTTCTCAGCCGCCAACGGCTCATATGATGTACTCGATTTCATCATCGCTCCCAAGGACATGGTTAATAGAATATCTAACTTTAAAGTGCATGATGAAATCACCAGCGCCACCCGGCTGTGGCGTACGTGACTCCTTCCGCATACACCTACACTGAAACAGACTGGCTCACTTTTAATGCCTCTCTGGACTCATACCTACCCCACCCAATCGAACATGTAAACAACAAAACAGAACTAGACAAATATGTTGATCAAATTACAGAAGCCATAAAGAAAGCCACAAAAAACACAATTCCTAAATCAAAAGAAAACAATCACTTATTCAATGGACTCTAACACCAGAAATTCACGCACTAATAATCAAACGCAGACAATTACGACGAATACACTACATCACACGTGATCCACACATTAAAACAGAAA
This sequence comes from Tachypleus tridentatus, assembly GCF_004210375.1. Taxonomy (NCBI): domain Eukaryota; kingdom Metazoa; phylum Arthropoda; class Merostomata; order Xiphosura; family Limulidae; genus Tachypleus; species Tachypleus tridentatus. The sequence continues at coordinate 8,639,696 of NW_027467777.1, read as the reverse complement.
TCAATAGAACAAATACAAAAATTAAACAAGAAATCAAAAAAAGTCAGAGAAAACAATTGGCATAACTTCTGCAAAACTTAGAAAAAACCAAGAAAAATCCAAAAGAATTCTGGAAAAATTCAAGAGTATTGCGTCAGACAAAACACAAATCACATGTTACAACACATCACACACAACAATAAAATCGCAAGGACGGACGAAGAGAAAGCTGACTTATTAGCTGACTATTACAAATCCGCTTTTAGCGATTTAAACTCAGTAGATTTCGACACACAACACCAACACCATGTCAACAACTACATAAATGCAAACCAAGCTTCATTCTCACCAGGATTTCCGGAGAGACACTAGAAGCATACTCAAATTCAATCAATAGAAAAATAACCATAACCGAACTAAAGATTAATATCAAAAACTTGAAGAACACTTCCCCCGGACATGACCAAATACCAAATATTATTCTCAAAAAAAGTTCCACTCTCCTACTACAACACCTCACAAACATCATGAACATTTCATTAGCGACAGGGTATTACCCTGACACATGGAAAAAAGCCATCATAACAACGATCCCCAAGAAACAAACTAACAGAACAAATCCAGATAATTTCCGCCCCATCAGTCTGTTAAGCTGCCTTGGCAAACTGATGGAGAGAATTATCTCCAACCGTCTCCTCCATTTTGCGAATCAAACAACATCCTTCCAGAATCTCAAAATGCCTCCAGAAAAATAGACAAACAACAGATCACCTCACACGACTCACCGAATCAATATACAAAGCTTACAACAACAATCAAGTAACCATCGGGGTATTCCTAGATGTCAAAAAAGCATTCGACAGCGTTTGGCACAATGCCATCATATACAAACTAAACCACCTACAAATAAATCCTACGATAGTCAAATGGATTTCAAATTTTTTAACCAATAGAACAGCACAAGTAAAAGTCAATAAAACCATATCCAAATTATTTAATATAACGGCAGGAGTGCCCCAAGGATCAGTCCTCTCTCCACTTCTTTACATAATTTTCGTCAGTGACATACCTTTTCCAAATCTAACATACACACACAATTCACAATACGCAGATGACATCGCAATCTGGAGCACCTCCAGAAACCCAGTAATGGCCATGTCTCGCGTACAAGAATCACTAAACAACGTCTCAACATGGAGCAACAAGTGGAGGGTCGTGTTAAATCCGACAAAAACACAAGCAATCACCTTCTATAGAAAACTAAAGAAGCAAAGAAAAAATCTAGGAAAAATAAATCTATCACTTGGAAACACAACCATCAACATGAGCAAAAACATCACATTCCTTGGCGTCACTTTCGACACAAAACTAACATGGAAAAAACACATAAACAATATACACTCATCAATAAGAAAAAGGATTTCATATCTAAAGACTATAACTGGTAAACAATCAAAATGCGCACCGAACACCATTATACAAATATACAAGGCTTACATCCGTCCACTAATAGAGTACGGATGTCAAGTAACATACAACATGTCAAACAACACACTCCAAAAAATCCAAGTGCAACAAAACAAAATATTAAAATCCGCATTCAGTTTACCATCTTTTACACCAACAAATTATCTACACCAAATTAGTAATTTACCAACTATAAGAGATAGAATAACAGAACTTTCTCTGAAATATTATCGAAAAGCAGAAAACAGAAACAAACTAACGGCATCACTACACAAATTATCAAGTGCACCAACAAAATACATATCACCATACAACATATTTCAAGAATCACAATCCACTCAACAAAGAGTTTAAATACATAAAAACTATGTTATTAACATGAATTCCTTTTTTTTCAGGTACAGGGCACACGACAGGCAAAACTTTCGGCGCCTGTCGTGTGAAAGTGGGTTTTCTCGGGGTACTCCCGTTTCCCCCCACATCAAAATCTTCAGGCATTGGATTTCTAGATCCCAGCCCAGGCAACCTTTTTGCCAGACCCAGAATCGGGCCGTTTGATTTGATCTGAACTTGAATGAATTACATTCATGTTCACATCTACCCAACTTTTTCTTTTCGAGACAGGTCCCGACCTTTCCTTCTTTCCACTGCTACCTTTGCCTCCACCCAAAAGACCATTTAGTGAGACATTCCTCACCCAAAAAGTCAAGAATAATAACGATAATTAATTTATTAAAATAATAATAATAAAAAAAAAACCCACCACTTAATCCTAATAACAATCCACGAAAGGGGACGAAGAGGAACTACAAAGTTCCTGAACACCCCAGTTGGAGAGAGAACTCTTCGTTTTCTCTCTCTAAACTGAACCCCTGCCACGTTAGTTTAGTTTAGTTTAGTGCCCAAGTTTTCAAGGTCGCCGTCAAGCAGAGCAGACGTGCAAGTCAAGAGCTGCGAGACAAGTGCATTGAAGACTAAATTATCCTGTGAAGTGCATAAAGTTTTACTAAAAAGGTTACCCCTTAGTCCTTATCAGGACTAGTAAAACAGTATGAAGAGAAAGAAGATAGTGACAAGATCCAACGGAAAAGCCCTTTCCAACGACGAGATCATGGATATGCTGAATAGAGCTATTGAAGGACCAGCCTCTGAATCACTGAGTAGTTCGACTGAGAGTTCCGAAGGTGAAAACTCAGGAGGTGAAGAATCACGAAGACCAGAATCCCATGAAACAAACGAGACATCCAACAAGAGGAGGCTGAAGAAGAAGAAGAAAAGGACATGGTAAGTATAGTTTCTGACTATGCTACTAACCCTAACCTTAACGACGCTAATAATAGTTCTAAAAATCAAAGTATTAATAACATAACCCATGTTAACGAAGACAAAGCCACTTGCTCTAACAATAATTACTTGAATACAAACAACACCACCATCGCCACTAATTCTGAGAACACCATCACTGTCACACAAACAAACAATTCTCCTAACTACAGAATCCCAACTCTGTTCATCGAAGGAGTAAACAAAACAACACGCATTCCACAGATTGTCAATCAACTGAGGTCCTATTACCCGGGCATTCAGTTTAAAGACATCAAACGTCTTCCTAATGGAAGAATCATGATTAAATGTACCGAACCTCAAGAGTTTGCGCATATTTTGGCCCACTGGCCCAAGGATGCCTTCGGTGTTCAAGCCACCATCACAACACCAAAACAAACACACCAAAACTAACAGTCATAATCAGAGGTGTCGATTTCGACATTGAAGATCATGAAATCACTGAAGAATTAACAACTCAAGGCTTTGACATTGCATCATCGAACAGAATCATCTCATTCAGAACGAAACAAAAACGCCACTGATCAAGGTAACCGTCAACAAAAGACGATCAAGAAAAATTATTAAAAACGGTTGCTTTTATTTTTCAAAAGACACACGACCGAACCGGAAAAGACACATCAAAAACCAATAATCCAATGCTACAAATGTCAACGGTTCGGACACACAAAAACTAATTGTATGGCCAAGGATAGATGTGTCAGATGTGGCGGATCTCACGAGGTCGCTCAGTGTCCTAACGAGCGTAACCAAGTTAGATGCGCCAACTGTCAGGGCCCCACGCAGCCAGTTACAAAGGCTGCCCCAAATACACCCAAATACGTAACAGATTCCTTTTCAAAACCACGAACATCAATAATCAAACCCACGGCTACCAAAACAACACCAAACAACCTTTACTACCAACTCCAACCGACTCGCAAATCAAACACGCTCAACCTCAACCAACACGTACTTACGCGGACGTAACACGCCCAAAAACAACACAAGCATTTAACCCAACAGATTTCACCACAAACTTGCTAGCAATGCTGATAGAATTGAGTGATCTCCCTCATTCGAATCGAGGCACGAGTCACTCAAGGCTGTTTGCAGCCTTGCAAGTCACTATTTTAACCTCCCTCACCTGAAACCACACCATCTTTCACTCAAAATTCACGCGAGGGAAATAAAACAACACAATGATACAACACATTAAAATCTTACACATCAACTGCCAAGGAAATCTTAAAGACAAAAGGTTAGAAATATACAACATAAACAAACATATAAACGCCAACATAATCATCATTTCAGAAACACTTTGCACAGAGAAACAAAACACCACAATCCCCGGATTCATCTCACACAACATACCTCACTCAGAAAACAACAGAGGTATAATAACTTACTTTAGTACAAAAATATCGCATCTAATCTCGATAGAAGATTCATTTAAATCTGACATTAATGAGACCATTTTTGTAATATACACTTTAACAACCGGCTAACTATTCCGATTCTAGCCATATATTGCTCACCAACCAAAAATATCGACATTAACTTCCTTCAAAATGTGTTAATCGTAAACCCAAACCAATTATTATTGGAGACTTTAATTCACCGCACACAGAATTAAGGGGTAACAGAGACACACGCAGAGGATCCTGCATAAAAATTTTATTTCTAGCAATAAAATGCACTTAATTAATGACAATACACCTACACACTTCTCAGCCGCCAACGGCTCATATGATGTACTCGATTTCATCATCGCTCCCAAGGACATGGTTAATAGAATATCTAACTTTAAAGTGCATGATGAAATCACCAGTGACCACTTCCCCGTATCATGTATGATTCACCCGCGCCACCCGGCTGTGGCGTACGTGACTCCTTCCGCATACACCTACACTGAAACAGACTGGCTCACTTTTAATGCCTCTCTGGACTCATACCTACCCCACCCAATCGAACATGTAAACAACAAAACAGAACTAGACAAATATGTTGATCAAATTACAGAAGCCATAAAGAAAGCCACAAAAAACACAATTCCTAAATCAAAAGAAAACAATCACTTATTCAATGGACTCTAACACCAGAAATTCACGCACTAATAATCAAACGCAGACAATTACGACGAATACACTACATCACACGTGATCCACACATTAAAACAGAAATCAATAGAACAAATACAAAAATTAAACAAGAAATTAAAAAAAGTCAGAGAAAACAATTGGCATAACTTCTGCAAAACTTAGAAAACCAAGAAAAATCCAAAAGAATTCTGGAAAAATTCAAGAGTATTGCGTCAGACAAAACACAAATCACATGTTACAACACATCACACACAACAATAAAATCGCAAGGACGGACGAAGAGAAAGCTGACTTATTAGCTGACTATTACAAATCCGCTTTTAGCGATTTAAACTCAGTAGATTTCGACACACAACACCAACACCATGTCAACAACTACATAAATGCAAACCAAGCTTCATTCTCACCAGGATTTCCCGGAGAGACACTAGAAGCATACTCAAATTCAATCAATAGAAAAATAACCATAACCGAACTAAAGATTAATATCAAAACTTGAAGAACACTTCCCCGGACATGACCAAATACCAAATATTATTCTCAAAAAAGTTCCACTCTCCTACTACAACACCTCACAAACATCATGAACATTTCATTAGCGACAGGGTATTACCCTGACACATGGAAAAAAGCCATCATAACAACGATCCCCAAGAAACAAACTAACAGAACAAATCCAGATAATTTCCGCCCCATCAGTCTGTTAAGCTGCCTTGGCAAACTGATGGAGAGAATTATCTCCAACCGTCTCCTCCATTTTGCGAATCAAACAACATCCTTCCAGAATCTCAAAATGCCTCCAGAAAAATAGACAAACAACAGATCACCTCACACGACTCACCGAATCAATATACAAAGCTTACAACAACAATCAAGTAACCATCGGGGTATTCCTAGATGTCAAAAAAGCATTCGACAGCGTTTGGCACAATGCCATCATATACAAACTAAACCACCTACAAATAAATCCTACGATAGTCAAATGGATTTCAAATTTTTTAACCAATAGAACAGCACAAGTAAAAGTCAATAAAACCATATCCAAATTATTTAATATAACGGCAGGAGTGCCCCAAGGATCAGTCCTCTCTCCACTTCTTTACATAATTTTCGTCAGTGACATACCTTTTCCAAATCTAACATACACACACAATTCACAATACGCAGATGACATCGCAATCTGGAGCACCTCCAGAAACCCAGTAATGGCCATGTCTCGCGTACAAGAATCACTAAACAACGTCTCAACATGGAGCAACAAGTGGAGGGTCGTGTTAAATCCGACAAAAACACAAGCAATCACCTTCTATAGAAAACTAAAGAAGCAAAGAAAAATCTAGGAAAAATAAATCTATCACTTGGAAACACAACCATCAACATGAGCAAAAACATCACATTCCTTGGCGTCACTTTCGACACAAAACTAACATGGAAAAACACATAAACAATATACACTCATCAATAAGAAAAAGGATTTCATATCTAAAGACTATAACTGGTAAACAATCAAAATGCGCACCGAACACCATTATACAAATATATAAGGCTTACATCCGTCCACTAATAGAGTACGGATGTCAAGTAACATACAACATGTCAAACAACACACTCAAAAAAATCCAAGTGCAACAAAACAAAATATTAAAATCCGCATTCAGTTTACCATCTTTACACCAACAAATTATCTACACCAAATTAGTAATTTACCAACTATAAGAGATAGAATAACAGAACTTTCTCTGAAATATTATCGAAAAGCAGAAAACAGAAACAAACTAACGGCATCACTACACAAATTATCAAGTGCACCAACAAAATACATATCACCATACAACATATTTCAAGAATCACAATCCACTCAACAAAGAGTTTAAATACATAAAAACTATGTTATTAACATGAATTCCTTTTTTTTCAGGTACAGGGCACACGACAGGCAAAACTTTCGGCGCCTGTCGTGTGAAAGTGGGTTTTCTCGGGTACTCCCGTTTCCCCACATCAAAATCTTCAGGCATTGGATTTCTAGATCCCAGCCCAGGCAACCTTTTTGCCAGACCCAGAATCGGGCCGTTTGATTTGATCTGAACTTGAATGAATTACATTCATGTTCACATCTACCCAACTTTTTCTTTTCGAGACAGGTCCCGACCTTTCCTTCTTTCCACTGCTACCTTTGCCTCCACCCAAAAGACCATTTAGTGAGACATTCCTCACCCAAAAAGTCAAGAATAATAACGATAATTAATTTATTAAAATAATAATAAAAAAAAACCCACCACTTAATCCTAATAACAATCCACGAAAGGGGACGAAGAGGAACTACAAAGTTCCTGAACACCCCAGTTGGAGAGAGAACTCTTCGTGTTTCTCTCTCTCTAAACTGAACCCCTGCCACGTTAGTTTAGTTTAGTTTAGTGCCCAAGTTTCAAGGTCGCCGTCAAGCAGAGCAGACGTGCAAGTCAAGAGCTGCGAGACAAGTGCATTGAAGACTAAATTATCCTGTGAAGTGCATAAAAGTTTTACTAAAAAAGGTTACCCCTTAGTCCTTATCAGGACTAGTAAAACAGTATGAAGAGAAAGAAGATAGTGACAAGATCCAACGGAAAAGCCCTTTCCAACGACGAGATCATGGATATGCTGAATAGAGCTATTGAAGGACCAGCCTCTGAATCACTGAGTAGTTCGACTGAGAGTTCCGAAGGTGAAAACTCAGGAGGTGAAGAATCACGAAGACCAGAATCCCATGAAACAAACGAGACATCCAACAAGAGGAGGCTGAAGAAGAAGAAGAAAAAGGACATGGTAAGTATAGTTTCTGACTATGCTACTAACCCTAACCTTAACGACGCTAATAATAGTTCTAAAAATCAAAGTATTAATAACATAACCCATGTTAACGAAGACAAAGCCACTTGCTCTAACAATAATTACTTGAATACAAACAACACCACCATCGCCACTAATTCTGAGAACACCATCACTGTCACACAAACAAACAATTCTCCTAACTACAGAATCCCAACTCTGTTCATCGAAGGAGTAAACAAAACAACACGCATTCCACAGATTGTCAATCAACTGAGGTCCTATTACCCGGGCATTCAGTTTAAAGACATCAAACGTCTTCCTAATGGAAGAATCATGATTAAATGTACCGAACCTCAAGAGTTTGCGCATATTTTGGCCCACTGGCCCAAGGATGCCTTCGGTGTTCAAGCCACCATCACAACACCAAAACAAACACACCAAAACTAACAGTCATAATCAGAGGTGTCGATTTCGACATTGAAGATCATGAAATCACTGAAGAATTAACAACTCAAGGCTTTGACATTGCATCATCGAACAGAATCATCTCATTCAGAACGAAACAAAAACGCCACTGATCAAGGTAACCGTCAACAAAAAAGACGATCAAGAAAAATTATTAAAAACGGTTGCTTTTTTATTTTTCAAAAGACACACGACCGAACCGGAAAAGACACATCAAAAACCAATAATCCAATGCTACAAATGTCAACGGTTCGGACACACAAAAACTAATTGTATGGCCAAGGATAGATGTGTCAGATGTGGCGGATCTCACGAGGTCGCTCAGTGTCCTAACGAGCGTAACCAAGTTAGATGCGCCAACTGTCAGGCTCCCCACGCAGCCAGTTACAAAGGCTGCCCCAAATACACCCAAATACGTAACAGATTCCTTTTCAAAACCACGAACATCAATAATCAAACCCACGGCTACCAAAACAACACCAAACAACCTTTACTACCAACTCCAACCGACTCGCAAATCAAACACGCTCAACCTCAACCAACACGTACTTACGCGGACGTAACACGCCCAAAAAACAACACAAGCATTTAACCCAACAGATTTCACCACAAACTTGCTAGCAATGCTGATAGAATTGAGTGATCTCCCTCATTCGAATCGAGGCACGAGTCACTCAAGGCTGTTTGCAGCCTTGCAAGTCACTATTTTAACCTCCCTCACCTGAAACCACACCATCTTTCACTCAAAATTCACGCGAGGGAAATAAAACAACACAATGATACAACACATTAAAATCTTACACATCAACTGCCAAGGAAATCTTAAAGACAAAAGGTTAGAAATATACAACATAAACAAACATATAAACGCCAACATAATCATCATTTCAGAAACACTTTGCACAGAGAAACAAAACACCACAATCCCCGGATTCATCTCACACAACATACCTCACTCAGAAAACAACAGAGGTATAATAACTTACTTTAGTACAAAAATATCGCATCTAATCTCGATAGAAGATTCATTTAAATCTGACATTAATGAGACCATTTTTTGTAATATACACTTTAACAACCGGCTAACTATTCCGATTCTAGCCATATATTGCTCACCAACCAAAAATATCGACATTAACTTCCTTCAAAAATGTGTTAATCGTAAACCCAAACCAATTATTATTGGAGACTTTAATTCACCGCACACAGAATTAAGGGGTAACAGAGACACACGCAGAGGATCCTGCATAAAAAATTTTATTTCTAGCAATAAAATGCACTTAATTAATGACAATACACCTACACACTTCTCAGCCGCCAACGGCTCATATGATGTACTCGATTTCATCATCGCTCCCAAGGACATGGTTAATAGAATATCTAACTTTAAAGTGCATGATGAAATCACCAGTGACCACTTCCCCGTATCATGTATGATTCACCCGCGCCACCCGGCTGTGGCGTACGTGACTCCTTCCGCATACACCTACACTGAAACAGACTGGCTCACTTTTAATGCCTCTCTGGACTCATACCTACCCCACCCAATCGAACATGTAAACAACAAAACAGAACTAGACAAATATGTTGATCAAATTACAGAAGCCATAAAGAAAGCCACAAAAAACACAATTCCTAAATCAAAAGAAAACAATCACTTATTCAATGGACTCTAACACCAGAAATTCACGCACTAATAATCAAACGCAGACAATTACGACGAATACACTACATCACACGTGATCCACACATTAAAACAGAAATCAATAGAACAAATACAAAAATTAAACAAGAAATTAAAAAAGTCAGAGAAAACAATTGGCATAACTTCTGCAAAAACTTAGAAAAACCAAGAAAAATCCAAAAGAATTCTGGAAAAATTCAAGAGTATTGCGTCAGACAAAACACAAATCACATGTTACAACACATCACACACAACAATAAAATCGCAAGGACGGACGAAGAGAAAGCTGACTTATTAGCTGACTATTACAAATCCGCTTTTAGCGATTTAAACTCAGTAGATTTCGACACACAACACCAACACCATGTCAACAACTACATAAATGCAAACCAAGCTTCATTCTCACCAGGATTTCCCGGAGAGACACTAGAAGCATACTCAAATTCAATCAATAGAAAAATAACCATAACCGAACTAAAGATTAATATCAAAACTTGAAGAACACTTCCCCGGACATGACCAAATACCAAATATTATTCTCAAAAAAGTTCCACTCTCCTACTACAACACCTCACAAACATCATGAACATTTCATTAGCGACAGGGTATTACCCTGACACATGGAAAAAAGCCATCATAACAACGATCCCCAAGAAACAAACTAACAGAACAAATCCAGATAATTTCCGCCCCATCAGTCTGTTAAGCTGCCTTGGCAAACTGATGGAGAGAATTATCTCCAACCGTCTCCTCCATTTTTGCGAATCAAACAACATCCTTCCAGAATCTCAAAATGCCTCCAGAAAAATAGACAAACAACAGATCACCTCACACGACTCACCGAATCAATATACAAAGCTTACAACAACAATCAAGTAACCATCGGGGTATTCCTAGATGTCAAAAAAGCATTCGACAGCGTTTGGCACAATGCCATCATATACAAACTAAACCACCTACAAATAAATCCTACGATAGTCAAATGGATTTCAAATTTTTTAACCAATAGAACAGCACAAGTAAAAGTCAATAAAACCATATCCAAATTATTTAATATAACGGCAGGAGTGCCCCAAGGATCAGTCCTCTCTCCACTTCTTTACATAATTTTCGTCAGTGACATACCTTTTCCAAATCTAACATACACACACAATTCACAATACGCAGATGACATCGCAATCTGGAGCACCTCCAGAAACCCAGTAATGGCCATGTCTCGCGTACAAGAATCACTAAACAACGTCTCAACATGGAGCAACAAGTGGAGGGTCGTGTTAAATCCGACAAAAACACAAGCAATCACCTTCTATAGAAAACTAAAGAAGCAAAGAAAAATCTAGGAAAAATAAATCTATCACTTGGAAACACAACCATCAACATGAGCAAAAACATCACATTCCTTGGCGTCACTTTCGACACAAAACTAACATGGAAAAAACACATAAACAATATACACTCATCAATAAGAAAAAGGATTTCATATCTAAAGACTATAACTGGTAAACAATCAAAATGCGCACCGAACACCATTATACAAATATACAAGGCTTACATCCGTCCACTAATAGAGTACGGATGTCAAGTAACATACAACATGTCAAACAACACACTCCAAAAAATCCAAGTGCAACAAAACAAAATATTAAAATCCGCATTCAGTTTACCATCTTTTACACCAACAAATTATCTACACCAAATTAGTAATTTACCAACTATAAGAGATAGAATAACAGAACTTTCTCTGAAATATTATCGAAAAGCAGAAAACAGAAACAAACTAACGGCATCACTACACAAATTATCAAGTGCACCAACAAAATACATATCACCATACAACATATTTCAAGAATCACAATCCACTCAACAAAGAGTTTAAATACAAAAACTATGTTATTAACATGAATTCCTTTTTTTTTCAGGTACAGGGCACACGACAGGCAAAACTTTCGGCGCCTGTCGTGTGAAAGTGGGTTTTCTCGGGGTACTCCCGTTTCCCCCCACATCAAAATCTTCAGGCATTGGATTTCTAGATCCCAGCCCAGGCAACCTTTTTGCCAGACCCAGAATCGGGCCGTTTGATTTGATCTGAACTTGAATGAATTACATTCATGTTCACATCTACCCAACTTTTCTTTTCGAGACAGGTCCCGACCTTTCCTTCTTTCCACTGCTACCTTTGCCTCCACCCAAAAGACCATTTAGTGAGACATTCCTCACCCAAAAAGTCAAGAATAATAACGATAATTAATTTATTAAAATAATAATAATAAAAAAAAAAACCACCACTTAATCCTAATAACAATCCACGAAAGGGGACGAAGAGGAACTACAAAGTTCCTGAACACCCCAGTTGGAGAGAGAACTCTTCGGATTTCTCTCTCTCTAAACTGAACCCCTGCCACGTTAGTTTAGTTTAGTTTAGTGCCCAAGTTTCAAGGTCGCCGTCAAGCAGAGCAGACGTGCAAGTCAAGAGCTGCGAGACAAGTGCATTGAAGACTAAATTATCCTGTGAAGTGCATAAAAGTTTTACTAAAAAAAGGTTACCCCTTAGTCCTTATCAGGACTAGTAAAACAGTATGAAGAGAAAGAAGATAGTGACAAGATCCAACGGAAAAGCCCTTTCCAACGACGAGATCATGGATATGCTGAATAGAGCTATTGAAGGACCAGCCTCTGAATCACTGAGTAGTTCGACTGAGAGTTCCGAAGGTGAAAACTCAGGAGGTGAAGAATCACGAAGACCAGAATCCCATGAAACAAACGAGACATCCAACAAGAGGAGGCTGAAGAAGAAGAAGAAAAGGACATGGTAAGTATAGTTTCTGACTATGCTACTAACCCTAACCTTAACGACGCTAATAATAGTTCTAAAAATCAAAGTATTAATAACATAACCCATGTTAACGAAGACAAAGCCACTTGCTCTAACAATAATTACTTGAATACAAACAACACCACCATCGCCACTAATTCTGAGAACACCATCACTGTCACACAAACAAACAATTCTCCTAACTACAGAATCCCAACTCTGTTCATCGAAGGAGTAAACAAAACAACACGCATTCCACAGATTGTCAATCAACTGAGGTCCTATTACCCGGGCATTCAGTTTAAAGACATCAAACGTCTTCCTAATGGAAGAATCATGATTAAATGTACCGAACCTCAAGAGTTTGCGCATATTTTGGCCCACTGGCCCAAGGATGCCTTCGGTGTTCAAGCCACCATCACAACACCAAAACAAACACACCAAAACTAACAGTCATAATCAGAGGTGTCGATTTCGACATTGAAGATCATGAAATCACTGAAGAATTAACAACTCAAGGCTTTGACATTGCATCATCGAACAGAATCATCTCATTCAGAACGAAACAAAAACGCCACTGATCAAGGTAACCGTCAACAAAAAAGACGATCAAGAAAAATTATTAAAAAACGGTTGCTTTTTATTTTTCAAAAGACACACGACCGAACCGGAAAAGACACATCAAAAACCAATAATCCAATGCTACAAATGTCAACGGTTCGGACACACAAAAACTAATTGTATGGCCAAGGATAGATGTGTCAGATGTGGCGGATCTCACGAGGTCGCTCAGTGTCCTAACGAGCGTAACCAAGTTAGATGCGCCAACTGTCAGGCTCCCCACGCAGCCAGTTACAAAGGCTGCCCCAAATACACCCAAATACGTAACAGATTCCTTTTCAAAACCACGAACATCAATAATCAAACCCACGGCTACCAAAACAACACCAAACAACCTTTACTACCAACTCCAACCGACTCGCAAATCAAACACGCTCAACCTCAACCAACACGTACTTACGCGGACGTAACACGCCCAAAACAACACAAGCATTTAACCCAACAGATTTCACCACAAACTTGCTAGCAATGCTGATAGAATTGAGTGATCTCCCTCATTCGAATCGAGGCACGAGTCACTCAAGGCTGTTTGCAGCCTTGCAAGTCACTATTTTAACCTCCCTCACCTGAAACCACACCATCTTTCACTCAAAATTCACGCGAGGGAAATAAAACAACACAATGATACAACACATTAAAATCTTACACATCAACTGCCAAGGAAATCTTAAAGACAAAAGGTTAGAAATATACAACATAAACAAACATATAAACGCCAACATAATCATCATTTCAGAAACACTTTGCACAGAGAAACAAAACACCACAATCCCGGATTCATCTCACACAACATACCTCACTCAGAAAACAACAGAGGTATAATAACTTACTTTAGTACAAAAATATCGCATCTAATCTCGATAGAAGATTCATTTAAATCTGACATTAATGAGACCATTTTTTGTAATATACACTTTAACAACCGGCTAACTATTCCGATTCTAGCCATATATTGCTCACCAACCAAAAATATCGACATTAACTTCCTTCAAAAATGTGTTAATCGTAAACCCAAACCAATTATTATTGGAGACTTTAATTCACCGCACACAGAATTAAGGGGTAACAGAGACACACGCAGAGGATCCTGCATAAAAAATTTTATTTCTAGCAATAAAATGCACTTAATTAATGACAATACACCTACACACTTCTCAGCCGCCAACGGCTCATATGATGTACTCGATTTCATCATCGCTCCCAAGGACATGGTTAATAGAATATCTAACTTTAAAGTGCATGATGAAATCACCAGTGACCACTTCCCCGTATCATGTATGATTCACCCGCGCCACCCGGCTGTGGCGTACGTGACTCCTTCCGCATACACCTACACTGAAACAGACTGGCTCACTTTTAATGCCTCTCTGGACTCATACCTACCCCACCCAATCGAACATGTAAACAACAAAACAGAACTAGACAAATATGTTGATCAAATTACAGAAGCCATAAAGAAAGCCACAAAAAACACAATTCCTAAATCAAAAGAAAACAATCACTTATTCAATGGACTCTAACACCAGAAATTCACGCACTAATAATCAAACGCAGACAATTACGACGAATACACTACATCACACGTGATCCACACATTAAAACAGAAATCAATAGAACAAATACAAAAATTAAACAAGAAATTAAAAAAGTCAGAGAAAACAATTGGCATAACTTCTGCAAAAACTTAGAAAAACCAAGAAAATCCAAAAGAATTCTGGAGAAAATTCAAGAGTATTGCGTCAGACAAAACACAAATCACATGTTACAACACATCACACACAACAATAAAATCGCAAGGACGGACGAAGAGAAAGCTGACTTATTAGCTGACTATTACAAATCCGCTTTTAGCGATTTAAACTCAGTAGATTTCGACACACAACACCAACACCATGTCAACAACTACATAAATGCAAACCAAGCTTCATTCTCACCAGGATTTCCCGGAGAGACACTAGAAGCATACTCAAATTCAATCAATAGAAAAATAACCATAACCGAACTAAAGATTAATATCAAAACTTGAAGAACACTTCCCCGGACATGACCAAATACCAAATATTATTCTCAAAAAAAGTTCCACTCTCCTACTACAACACCTCACAAACATCATGAACATTTCATTAGCGACAGGGTATTACCCTGACACATGGAAAAAAGCCATCATAACAACGATCCCCAAGAAACAAACTAACAGAACAAATCCAGATAATTTCCGCCCCATCAGTCTGTTAAGCTGCCTTGGCAAACTGATGGAGAGAATTATCTCCAACCGTCTCCTCCATTTTTGCGAATCAAACAACATCCTTCCAGAATCTCAAAATGCCTCCAGAAAAATAGACAAACAACAGATCACCTCACACGACTCACCGAATCAATATACAAAGCTTACAACAACAATCAAGTAACCATCGGGGTATTCCTAGATGTCAAAAAAGCATTCGACAGCGTTTGGCACAATGCCATCATATACAAACTAAACCACCTACAAATAAATCCTACGATAGTCAAATGGATTTCAAATTTTTAACCAATAGAACAGCACAAGTAAAAGTCAATAAAACCATATCCAAATTATTTAATATAACGGCAGGAGTGCCCCAAGGATCAGTCCTCTCTCCACTTCTTTACATAATTTTCGTCAGTGACATACCTTTTCCAAATCTAACATACACACACAATTCACAATACGCAGATGACATCGCAATCTGGAGCACCTCCAGAAACCCAGTAATGGCCATGTCTCGCGTACAAGAATCACTAAACAACGTCTCAACATGGAGCAACAAGTGGAGGGTCGTGTTAAATCCGACAAAAACACAAGCAATCACCTTCTATAGAAAACTAAAGAAGCAAAGAAAAATCTAGGAAAAATAAATCTATCACTTGGAAACACAACCATCAACATGAGCAAAAACATCACATTCCTTGGCGTCACTTTCGACACAAAACTAACATGGAAAAACACATAAACAATATACACTCATCAATAAGAAAAGGATTTCATATCTAAAGACTATAACTGGTAAACAATCAAAATGCGCACCGAACACCATTATACAAATATATAAGGCTTACATCCGTCCACTAATAGAGTACGGATGTCAAGTAACATACAACATGTCAAACAACACACCCAAAAAAATCCAAGTGCAACAAAACAAAATATTAAAATCCGCATTCAGTTTACCATCTTTACACCAACAAATTATCTACACCAAATTAGTAATTTACCAACTATAAGAGATAGAATAACAGAACTTTCTCTGAAATATTATCGAAAAGCAGAAAACAGAAACAAACTAACGGCATCACTACACAAATTATCAAGTGCACCAACAAAATACATATCACCATACAACATATTTCAAGAATCACAATCCACTCAACAAAGAGTTTAAATACATAAAAACTATGTTATTAACATGAATTTTTTTTTCAGGTACAGGGCACACGACAGGCAAAACTTTCGGCGCCTGTCGTGTGAAAGTGGGTTTTCTCGGGGTACTCCCGTTTCCCCCCACATCAAAATCTTCAGGCATTGGATTTCTAGATCCCAGCCCAGGCAACCTTTTCGCCAGACCCAGAATCGGGTCGTTTGATTTGATCTGAACTTGAATGAATTACATTCATGTTCACATCTACCCAACTTTTTCTTTTCGAGACAGGTCCCGACCTTTCCTTCTTTCCACTGCTACCTTTGCCTCCACCCAAAAGACCATTTAGTGAGACATTCCCCACCCAAAAAGTCAAGAATAATAACGATAATTAATTTATTAAAATAATAATAAAAAAAAAACCACCACTTAATCCTAATAACAATCCACGAAAGGGGACGAAGAGGAACTACAAAGTTCCTGAACACCCCAGTTGGAGAGAGAACTCTTCGGATTTCTCTCTCTCTAAACTGAACCCCTGCCACGTTAGTTTAGTTTAGTTTAGTTAGTTTTAAGGTCGCCGTCAAGCAGAGCAGACGTGCAAGTCAAGAGCTGCGAGACAAGTGCATTGAAGACTAAATTATCCTGTGAAGCGCATAAAAGTTTTACTAAAAAAGGTTACCCCTTAGTCCTTATCAGGACTAGTAAAACAGTATGAAGAGAAAGAAGATAGTGACAAGATCCAACGGAAAAGCCCTTTCCAACGACGAGATCATGGATATGCTGAATAGAGCTATTGAAGGACCAGCCTCTGAATCACTGAGTAGTTCGACTGAGAGTTCCGAAGGTGAAAACTCAGGAGCTGAAGAATCACGAAGACCAGAATCCCATGAAACAAACGAGACATCCAACAAGAGGAGGCTGAAGAAGAAGAAGAAAAAGGACATGGTAAGTATAGTTTCTGACTATGCTACTAACCCTAACCTTAACGACGCTAATAATAGTTCTAAAAATCAAAGTATTAATAACATAACCCATGTTAACGAAGACAAAGCCACTTGCTCTAACAATAATTACTTGAATACAAACAACACCACCATCGCCACTAATTCTGAGAACACCATCACTGTCACACAAACAAACAATTCTCCTAACTACAGAATCCCAACTCTGTTCATCGAAGGAGTAAACAAAACAACACGCATTCCACAGATTGTCAATCAACTGAGGTCCTATTACCCGGGCATTCAGTTTAAAGACATCAAACGTCTTCCTAATGGAAGAATCATGATTAAATGTACCGAACCTCAAGAGTTTGCGCATATTTTGGCCCACTGGCCCAAGGATGCCTTCGGTGTTCAAGCCACCATCACAACACCAAAAACAAACACACCAAAACTAACAGTCATAATCAGAGGTGTCGATTTCGACATTGAAGATCATGAAATCACTGAAGAATTAACAACTCAAGGCTTTGACATTGCATCATCGAACAGAATCATCTCATTCAGAACGAAACAAAAAACGCCACTGATCAAGGTAACCGTCAACAAAAAGACGATCAAGAAAAATTATTAAAAACGGTTGCTTTTATTTTTCAAAAGACACACGACCGAACCGGAAAAGACACATCAAAACCAATAATCCAATGCTACAAATGTCAACGGTTCGGACACACAAAAAACTAATTGTATGGCCAAGGATAGATGTGTCAGATGTGGCGGATCTCACGAGGTCGCTCAGTGTCCTAACGAGCGTAACCAAGTTAGATGCGCCAACTGTCAGGGCCCCCACGCAGCCAGTTACAAAGGCTGCCCCAAATACACCCAAATACGTAACAGATTCCTTTTCAAAACCACGAACATCAATAATCAAACCCACGGCTACCAAAACAACACCAAACAACCTTTACTACCAACTCCAACCGACTCGCAAATCAAACACGCTCAACCTCAACCAACACGTACTTACGCGGACGTAACACGCCCAAAAAACAACACAAGCATTTAACCCAACAGATTTCACCACAAACTTGCTAGCAATGCTGATAGAATTGAGTGATCTCCCCTCATTCGAATCGAGGCACGAGTCACTCAAGGCTGTTTGCAGCCTTGCAAGTCACTATTTTAACCTCCCTCACCTGAAACCACACCATCTTTCACTCAAAATTCACGCGAGGGAAATAAAACAACACAATGATACAACACATTAAAATCTTACACATCAACTGCCAAGGAAATCTTAAAGACAAAAGGTTAGAAATATACAACATAAACAAACATATAAACGCCAACATAATCATCATTTCAGAAACACTTTGCACAGAGAAACAAAACACCACAATCCCCGGATTCATCTCACACAACATACCTCACTCAGAAAACAACAGAGGTATAATAACTTACTTTAGTACAAAAATATCGCATCTAATCTCGATAGAAGATTCATTTAAATCTGACATTAATGAGACCATTTTTTGTAATATACACTTTAACAACCGGCTAACTATTCCGATTCTAGCCATATATTGCTCACCAACCAAAAAATATCGACATTAACTTCCTTCAAAAATGTGTTAATCGTAAACCCAAACCAATTATTATTGAGACTTTAATTCACCGCACACAGAATTAAGGGGTAACAGAGACACACGCAGAGGATCCTGCATAAAAAATTTTATTTCTAGCAATAAAATGCACTTAATTAATGACAATACACCTACACACTTCTCAGCCGCCAACGGCTCATATGATGTACTCGATTTCATCATCGCTCCCAAGGACATGGTTAATAGAATATCTAACTTTAAAGTGCATGATGAAATCACCAGTGACCACTTCCCCGTATCATGTATGATTCACCCGCGCCACCCGGCTGTGGCGTACGTGACTCCTTCCGCATACACCTACACTGAAACAGACTGGCTCACTTTTAATGCCTCTGCACTCATACCTACCCCACCCAATCGAACATGTAAACAACAAAACAGAACTAGACAAATATGTTGATCAAATTACAGAAGCCATAAAGAAAGCCACAAAAAACACAATTCCTAAATCAAAAGAAAACAATCACTTATTCAATGGACTCTAACACCAGAAATTCACGCACTAATAATCAAACGCAGACAATTACGACGAATACACTACATCACACGTGATCCACACATTAAAACAGAAATCAATAGAACAAATACAAAAATTAAACAAGAAATTAAAAAAGTCAGAGAAAACAATTGGCATAACTTCTGCAAAAACTTAGAAAAAACCAAGAAAAATCCAAAAGAATTCTGGAAAAATTCAAGAGTATTGCGTCAGACAAAACACAAATCACATGTTACAACACATCACACACAACAATAAAATCGCAAGGACGGACGAAGAGAAAGCTGACTTATTAGCTGACTATTACAAATCCGCTTTTAGCGATTTAAACTCAGTAGATTTCGACACACAACACCAACACCATGTCAACAACTACATAAATGCAAACCAAGCTTCATTCTCACCAGGATTTCCCGGAGAGACACTAGAAGCATACTCAAATTCAATCAATAGAAAAATAACCATAACCGAACTAAAGATTAATATCAAAACTTGAAGAACACTTCCCCGGACATGACCAAATACCAAATATTATTCTCAAAAAAAGTTCCACTCTCCTACTACAACACCTCACAAACATCATGAACATTTCATTAGCGACAGGGTATTACCCTGACACATGGAAAAAAGCCATCATAACAACGATCCCCAAGAAACAAACTAACAGAACAAATCCAGATAATTTCCGCCCCATCAGTCTGTTAAGCTGCCTTGGCAAACTGATGGAGAGAATTATCTCCAACCGTCTCCTCCATTTTTGCGAATCAAACAACATCCTTCCAGAATCTCAAAATGCCTCCAGAAAAATAGACAAACAACAGATCACCTCACACGACTCACCGAATCAATATACAAAGCTTACAACAACAATCAAGTAACCATCGGGGTATTCCTAGATGTCAAAAGCATTCGACAGCGTTTGGCACAATGCCATCATATACAAACTAAACCACCTACAAATAAATCCTACGATAGTCAAATGGATTTCAAATTTTTTAACCAATAGAACAGCACAAGTAAAAGTCAATAAAACCATATCCAAATTATTTAATATAACGGCAGGAGTGCCCCAAGGATCAGTCCTCTCTCCACTTCTTTACATAATTTTCGTCAGTGACATACCTTTTCCAAATCTAACATACACACACAATTCACAATACGCAGATGACATCGCAATCTGGAGCACCTCCAGAAACCCAGTAATGGCCATGTCTCGCGTACAAGAATCACTAAACAACGTCTCAACATGGAGCAACAAGTGGAGGGTCGTGTTAAATCCGACAAAAACACAAGCAATCACCTTCTATAGAAAACTAAAGAAGCAAAGAAAAATCTAGAAAAATAAATCTATCACTTGGAAACACAACCATCAACATGAGCAAAAACATCACATTCCTTGGCGTCACTTTCGACACAAAACTAACATGGAAAAAACACATAAACAATATACACTCATCAATAAGAAAAAGGATTTCATATCTAAAGACTATAACTGGTAAACAATCAAAATGCGCACCGAACACCATTATACAAATATACAAGGCTTACATCCGTCCACTAATAGAGTACGGATGTCAAGTAACATACAACATGTCAAACAACACACTCCAAAAAATCCAAGTGCAACAAAACAAAATATTAAAATCCGCATTCAGTTTACCATCTTTTACACCAACAAATTATCTACACCAAATTAGTAATTTACCAACTATAAGAGATAGAATAACAGAACTTTCTCTGAAATATTATCGAAAAGCAGAAAACAGAAACAAACTAACGGCATCACTACACAAATTATCAAGTGCACCAACAAAATACATATCACCATACAACATATTTCAAGAATCACAATCCACTCAACAAAGAGTTTAAATACATAAAAACTATGTTATTAACATGAATTCCTTTTTTTTTTCAGGTACAGGGCACACGACAGGCAAAACTTTCGGCGCCTGTCGTGTGAAAGTGGGTTTTCGAGGGTACTCCTGTTTCCCCCCACATCAAAATCTTCAGGCATTGGATTTCTAGATCCCAGCCCAGGCAACCTTTTTGCCAGACCCAGAATCGGGCCGTTTGATTTGATCTGAACTTGAATGAATTACATTCATGTTCACATCTACCCAACTTTTTCTTTTCGAGACAGGTCCCGACCTTTCCTTCTTTCCACTGCTACCTTTGCCTCCACCCAAAAGACCATTTAGTGAGACATTCCCCACCCAAAAAGTCAAGAATAATAACGATAATTAATTTATTAAAATAATAATAAAAAAAAAAACCACCACTTAATCCTAATAACAATCCACGAAAGGGGACGAAGAGGAACTACAAAGTTCCTGAACACCCCAGTTGGAGAGAGAACTCTTCGATTTTCTCTCTCTAAACTGAACCCCTGCCACGTTAGTTTAGTTTAGTTTAACGAGCGTAACCAAGTTAGATGCGCCAACTGTCAGAACTACGCAGCCAGTTACAAAGGCTGCCCCAAATACACCAAATACGTAACAGATTCCTTTTCAAAACCACGAACATCAATAATCAAACCCACGGCTGCAAAACAACACCAAACAACCTTTACTACCAACTCCAACCGACTCGCAAATCAAACACGCTCAACCTCAACCAACACGTACCCACGCGGACGTAACACGCCCAAAAACAACACAAGCATTTAACCCAACAGATTTCACCACAAACTTGCTAGCAATGCTGATAGAAATTGAGTGATCTCCCTTCATTCGAATCGAGGCACGAGTCACTCAAGGCTGTTTGCAGCCTTACCATATTTAACCTCCCTCACCTGAAACCACATCATCTTTCACTCAAAACGCGAGAGTAAAAACAACACAATGATACAACACATTAAAATCTTACACATCAACTGCCAAGGAATCTTAAGACAAAAGGTTAGAAATACAACATAAACAAACATATAAACGCCAACATAATCATCATTTCAGAACACTTTGCACAGAAAAAAAACACCACAATCCCAGTTCATCTCACACAACATACCTCACTCAGAAAAACAACAGGGTATAATAACTTACTTTAGTACAAAATATCGCATCTATCTCGATAGAAGATTCATTTAAATCTGACATTAATGAGACCATTTTTGTAATATACACTTTAACAACCGGCTAACTATTCCGATTCTAGCCATATATTGCTCACCAACCAAAAATATCGACATTAACTTCCTTCAAAAATGTGTTAATCGTAAACCCAAACCAATTATTATTGGAACTTCAATTCACCGCACACAGAATTAAGGTGTAGAGACACGCAGAGGATCCTGCATAAAAAATTTTATTTCTAGCAATAAAATGCACTTAATTAATGACAATACACCTACACACTTCTCAGCCGCCAACGGCTCATATGATGTTGCTCGATTTCATCATCGCTCCCAAGGACATGGTTAATAGAATATCTAACTTTAAAGTGCATGATGAAATCACCAGTGACCACTTCCCCGTATCATGTATGATTCACCCGCGCCACCGGCTGTGGCGTGGACTCCTTACACTACCTTAATCGAACATGAAACAA
>NW_027467777.1:8587153-8615902 GCF_004210375.1 Tachypleus tridentatus | reverse complement strand
CCTAAAATGGAGAGAGAGAGGTATTGTAACTCTACCCTCGCCAATAAACAAACGGCCCTTTCAGGGCCACCACATCCTGAACAAAGAGTATGCCATTCGCACACATCATGACTACATGTACTATGTTAGTAACATACATCTTTCAAGTTGAATTTGCACGTAAGAAATGCAAGGAGTTGTAGTTTAGCAGCAACCGTCTTTTCTCTTACGAAAGTTTGTGAGTTAAGTATTCTTTCGTTTTACTTTATCAAGGAACCTTTAAATTATTACACTTACTCGACGTGCATGAAACAGTTTTCAAAAAATCCCTGCATGTTCGATATTTAGTCTAGTTATGTGCCTGAGAGAAGTATAAAATTTCATATTACGAAGTTGGTGTGTTTTCTTGTTCTCCTTCGAAATATATTATTGTGCTGCAGAAAATGTCGTATTGGTTTGTTTTCATTTTTTCTTTCCGTGTAACGACATCTATGAAGGTAGGTACATTCCTTTCAGGTTAAGAATATTGAAAAGAAATGGCAATAGCTTACGAACTACACATACTCAGCTTACTTAGAAAGACGAACATCGTCTGGTTACGACAGTGAACACTGTCAACAACGTATCGTTATGCTGGTATAAGAGAAAACCTAACTGTGACGATCTACTTATATAGTAAGTACTATAATGAATCGTATTAAAACGTTTTGTTTTATGATTATTTATTTATTTATGTATTATGGAAGGTGGGATAATAAGGTTTGTCGTACACAAGAGACACGCCTTTTGTTGCGTGTTCTGTGAAAATTATTAACACGAGATGTATGGCGAAGGAACTGTACTATCTCTCCATCAGAGGTGGTGGCCCTGAAAAGGGCCGTTTTATATATTGTTAATATTTACCGACTTACTTCTTTTCGGTCTTCTTGGGCAATAAGACAGCCTGAATGTTTGGCAGAACGCCTCCCTGGGCGATAGTAACACCCTGTAGCAACTTGTTGAGTTCTTCGTCATTACGAATGGCAAGTTGCAAGTGACGAGGGATGATCCTAGTCTTCTTGTTATCACGTGCAGCGTTACCTGCTAACTCCAAAACTTCAGCAGCCAGGTACCCAAGACAGCAGCGAGGTAGACGGGTGCTCCAGCTCCTACCTCGCTCGGCATAGTTTCCTTTTCGAAGGAGACGATGTATACGCCCGACTGGAAACTGGAGTCCAGCCTCTGCTTGAACGGGATTTAGCCTTGGCCTTCACTTTGCCACCTTGCCTCGCCCAGACATTTTCCCTTAGTTTTTCTCTGAAACTAAGAACGAAAAAATAGACAGTAAAACACGATACTCACTATGTGGAATGAATACGTATTGTGACTATTACGCTGTTCACTCACATAGTTTTATCAACTTTGTAGGATTGAACGACGTATATTGAGTCGCCTGTGACGGCCGCGCTTCTCGCGACAGCTATCGAGTTCGCAAACCAAAATGCTATTGGCTACTTTTCAATCCTGCAGCGCGCAATTTTAAACGCTGACTGAATTTGGTCCAAGTTTATCATTCCCAGCCTTGACTCTGAGCTAGTCCGACGTGTTTTCTCCGCCGGCTGCTAAACCAGAATGACTTTCTCATTGCCCGGTCCTGTTGTGCCGATCCCGCCTACGGTCTCACCGGTAATCGTCGACGGCCTGCCACCCAACCTCTCGCCCCTCCAAATCTCCACGTTCCTGGCGCAAGCTAAGCCCGGCGCCTCCCTTGACCCGTCCAAAACAAGAATTCTTCGCCGAGGGGGAATTCTCCTCCAACCATCGACGCCTGCTGATCTATCTTATTTCTGCGAGCCCTGGAATTCACAGTATAATATTAAATGTGCACCCACCAAGAGCCCTACGAACCTTTTCACCGTTTTCCTGAGTGGAGTTCACCAGTCAATCCTACCTAGTGAAATTAAACAAGCCATTGAGAGCCAAACACAATCTGTGATTCACGCCGTGCACCGAATATTCTCGAAACCACCAAGCATCCGACCCGCTTCATGAAAATTGTTACAACCACCAAACAGCATGCCGACTCCATCCTGCGTAACGGGTGCTATTACCATATTTTCCATTTCAGTGCTGAACGTCCCCATCGACGCTCATATAACCTTCTGAGACTTCCCAAACAACCATTACCTGTTTTGCCCCCTATGGTTTCACCTAAACTACGCATACATCCCCTGCAACCCATTGTTAGCCCATTACCCGTACAACCGCCCTCCTCCCACTCAACCCATATCCCCATCAATAGGTACCAACAACTTCACTCCAGACAACTGATGACACCTCCGCCGGCCATGCATCGATCAAACCACAATATTGTAGCAAATTTACCCAGACTGCGCCTAGTCCAATCAATCTGAAAACAGTGCCTGAGTCTCAAACCTCTTCAAGTCACCCTGGAGGATAAATCAACTTCTACTGACAAGAACTCCACCATCTCAAAGGCCAGCCAGGCCAAATTGTCCAGGAGGCATAAATCTTCCCAAACAATAGAGAAATTTCCTGAAAACCTATCTTTGAAAGTTCCAACTCATAGTTTACCGCAATCTAGCCCAACTCAGACCAATGATGACGACCCATGATATTTACTCCTAGATTCTACCCCCCCAATTTAAGTTTTCCGCTTAAACTACCCTGTAGCCACCCAGGGTATTATTCCCCTGAAATTGCTCGAGGAAACCTTCCTTAGAGATCCCCTGTTTATTTTACAGACCTTTGATGACGACCAAGATACTGACCTAGAATCTACCCTCAAATTAGGTTTTCCGCTTAAAATACCCCGTAGCCACCCAGGGTATATATCTCGAGATTTGCTCTGGAATACCTTCGTTAGAGTTTCCCCTGTTATTTAAGGCACGATTAGGGTAGACTATTCGGCGCCCTGACCGTGAAAGTGGGTTTTCTCGGGGCACTCCCGTTTCCCCCCACAGCAAAATTTTTGGGTATACCTATACCCAGGCCCTGAAAAGAGGTACGTCGTCCTATCCCGAACTTCTCCTGTATTTTTTCTACACCCCTCCACTTTCTGTACCGCCCTCCCTTTCTCCCATGACTCCTCGTTTGTCTCCTGAACTACCATATCGAACAGGCTTTAGAAATTACCCAATAATCCAGGTTCCTCATCGAGAGGTCTTGAACCCTCAATCATGCGTGGGGTTGAAGAGAAACAAAAGTTTCTGAGCGCCCCTGGTTTGCCTTAGGGCCTCCCTAAGGTCTTTAAAACCAAAACTACTGTCAAGTCTAAAATAAAAAAAAAATTAAAAGGTCCAAGTTTATTTTTCAACATGCCTCCACAACAAGCGTCTGGAAAAGCTGTGAAGAAGGCCGGAAAGGCCCAAAAAGCCGTACGAGCTGGAGACAAGAAAAAGCGAAAGAAGAGGAGGAAGGAGAGCTTCAGTATTTACATTTACAAGGTTCTCAAGCAGGTCCATCCCGATACTGGAATCTCCAGCAAAGCTATGTCTATCATGAATAGCTTCGTGAACGACATTTTCGAGAGAATTGCTGCCGAAGCTTCTCGTCTGGCTCACTACAACAAGCGATCAACTATCACGAGCCGGGAGATCCAAACTGCAGTGCGTCTGCTTTTACCTGGAGAATTGGCCAAACACGCCGTCTCCGAAGGGACCAAGGCTGTGACTAAGTACACCAGTTCAAAGTAATGTGTTCTTCTTCTCTTTTCAATTCAAACGGCCCTTTTCAGGGCCACCACATCTTGAAAAGGAGAAAGTCACATCGAATCTATTTCACTATTAACAGTTCAAGCATGCTTTCTCTATAACCATGCTTATAACGTGCGAGTAGAAATACACACATTATTAGAGAGTTTTGTTCCATTCCCACCTCTATGCTCTCAGTGAGTATTTTCGTTTGTAGTTAAGTGAATGAAGACAGACAAACAAACAAACGTATACACACCCAGCCAATACATGTCGTCACCGAAAGGTACAAGATAATTATGATAATAACAAGAAAATAACAGCTACTCATTATTTAAGAAAGCAAAAAAGAGAGAATGACAGAGGGTTAATAGATACACGGAAATAGTTATTTCATTTAGAGTGACATCCATTACATGTTTAATATCCATGCGCTTGGGAGAAAACGAAATAGTGTCTGAGGGACAGAGAAATTGTCTCTATTAAGGAGCATAAATCATATTAGTTATTGATAACTAGTAAATCTAATAGTAAGGCACACTATTCAGCCGTATATGCATGTGCATACGGAATAGATTTCTCCATTACATTTGTGAAAGGCTCAGTACACTTCACTAACTAGTAAGGAGGCATACAATTTATATGGGTGATTAAACTAAAATGTAATTAAATGCAGTACTAATTGAAATTAAACTAAAGTTACGAATCATTAAGTATAATTTGAAAACGAGCATATCTATAACAGCCCAGGGGAAGAAATAAATAAAGTCGCACTACATTACTTTCTTTTCTCGAACGTTCGTTAGACTACAAATCTGAGCATGAAACGTTTTTAAGAAATTTTTTACCATTTCACTCGCTCGATTATAACAAGTGTTGTTACGAACGGAATGAGTGTTTTGTTTGTTTTTCTGTAACGACTTATATGGCAAACTCTTTATCAGGAGATGGTGGCCCTGAAAAGGGCCGTTGATTTTGTGATATCACACAAAATTGGAAAAGAAGCAGCTTACTTATTTCTTTCCTGCCACCTTCTTGAAGCAGCCTTTTAGGGGCGGCTTTGGCCTTCTTGGGGGCTTTCGGTTTACTGGCTGCAGGTTTCTTTGCTGGCTTTGCCACTTTCTTTGGTTTTGCCTTTGCCTTGGGTTTTTTAGCAGCTGTCTTTGCTTTCTTCTCAGCTACTTTCTTGGGCTTACTCGGGGCTTTACTTTTCTTTGCAGTCGTTCCTTCTTTCTTCTTTGGTTTTTTCACCACCTTCTCTTTGCTCTTTTGAGCACTCAGCTTGAAGGAACCCGTAGCTCCTTTTCCTTTAGTCTGTGTGAGAATGCCACTATTCACTGCTGATCGAAGATACTTCTTGATAAAAGGGTTCATCCGCTCCACGTCGAGTTTATAGTTGGCAGCAATGTACTTTTTGATAGCCTGGAGAGAAGAACCTCCGCGTTCTTTGAGAGAAGTAATGGCAGTGATTACCATTTCGGATACCTTAGGATGTACGGGTGCCGTTCTCGGTTTTTTCGCTTTTTGTTTGCTCACCTTCTTAGGAGAAGGAGCCGTGGTAGGCGCCGTCGCATCAGCCATTTTTTAAAGCTTTTTTATTTATTAATCTTTCTACTCGGTTGAAAAATACGAGCACAAGCACGTGAAGACCTTAAGTAAAGAGAGAGCGGCCGTAATTGAGAGCTTCATCTAACTGAGAGAAGTCAGCTGGGGTCGCCATTTCTCGCGTCTGAACGTATCATCCGGCTGTGTTTGTTCACAAAATTCTGGGTTCCTTTTGAGAAGTTTCGAATTTCCAAAATTTTTCCTAAGGTCTACTAAACGAAAGTTCGATCTTTCTTCTATAGATACGTCTATCCACGATTCGTCAATGGTGGCATTTTTTACCATAAAAACGTGCACCAGTGCGAATGAGAAGCTTCTTTAGGATACAGAAGTTTTTCTAATCGTTTCTCAAGTCACATCATAGAGTGTTTCAAGTAAACAAAACATTTCACATCGAATATCTATATCACACACCCTCAAATGAAAGTAGAGTATTTGTAAGAGAGCATTATATCATCGGAATATCACGTTAGAAACGAGGCAGTCTCTAACACGTCGTCATTTCATGTTGGGTAGTGCTAAGTGCAGAAGCTTGTTCCACGCTACAAAGAAATTCTCCCGAACAACAGAGAAAAGTAGTTTCTATTCCTTATTCAGAAATTGTTTTCGATCCTTATTATCGTAAACAGTGCATTACAAAGAATATTCAAACAGCAAAACGATTACAGGTTACCCTAAGCCAGTTTGAAAGCAAACTGGTGAGAGTTCGTGACAAATGAGAAACGAAACTAGTGTTCGTCGATACAATCATATAACACATATTCGATTTCAATAAGATGCCTTGAATCGTTAATTTATTTCTTTTATACTTCCTCTGAAAGTTGATTAATATATATAATATTTATATATAGAAATAACGATGCAGTTTTGAAACGCAGTGTTCTTGGCTTCGTCGACCTTCTGACATCATTAATTAAGGAATATTTTATTGTAGAGTCACATTTTTCGGAGATAGAAAACTTTAGAGTGATATCTAATAAGCTTGCAACTTTCATCTTTTGAATAGAAATTAACAATTGAGCAAGACATTCATTCGTCTCTCTAAGTGTATGTGTACTCAATAAGCGTAACGCTTCTTCATTGGCGAGTGTTATTTCTATTAATAAGATAACGGATTTACCCCTAACATATTTTATCTACCTGTTTCTCTAAATGATGTATAAAGTAACATGCACACAGAGTAAACTTGGAAATGAACACTAACCAAACAATTCCTAATTACGCACTACCAGTTCTTATAACATAAGTTATTTCACTAAAGTTAATTTGCAAAGCATAATGTTTATCCTTAACTTAACAGATATATATATAACGTTTCCGAGTGAGGGATGTAGAAATCGTATTGTGTGAAAAGGAGTTAGCTAGTAAGGAATTTGTGTACTTGTACGTGTACTTGAGAGAATTATAAGAAGTACGAAAATGTGGTATCTCTTCATTAGAGGTGGTGGCCCTGAAAAGGGCCGTTTTTTGTTATAAAGTGAATATTTAACCTCCGAATCCGTACAGAGTGCGACCCTGTCGTTTCAGAGCATACACTACGTCCATGGCGGTCACAGTCTTTCTTTTGGCGTGCTCCGTGTAGGTAACAGCATCACGGATTACGTTTTCCAAGAAAACTTTCAAAACACCTCGGGTTTCTTCGTAGATGAGACCAGAGATGCGCTTTACACCGCCTCTGCGAGCTAGACGTCTGATGGCTGGTTTCGTGATACCCTGGATATTGTCTCTGAGAACCTTACGATGACGTTTTGCTCCACCTTTACCGAGACCCTTGCCACCTTTTCCTCTTCCAGACATGGCGTAAATGTAGGAATATTAAAGAATAATCTCTGCTCGAACAGCTCAAAAACGAAAACAACCACTATCGGTAACACTATATAATCTTAGCGCGGCCCTCTCGGAAAGCTCCTCGTCGCTTAACGTTGAACAGCAAAACTGTGACCATAGAAACTGAAAACATTTATTGAGAACTAAATAATAACCATCAAAGAAATGTGTTGGATCATATTATTATTTATTTTACCGAAAACAACTTCCATCTAGATATTTACGAGGTTACTTGGTGGACTGGACAAAATGTACATGTACTTCTCGAAAGGAAATATGTCCTAGCAGAGTAACTATGTAAAATAAAATTAAAAAATAAATAAAAATAAAATAAAGATTCTTACACATATCTTTCAGACGATAAGAAAGTACCATCAGTAAGAATTATATTTCATTCGAATATTGGTAACGTATTGCTATACCGTTTTGTTTGAGTATTACAATCCAATTTTGCTTCAGAAACCAAAAAAGTGGTGCAAACTAGGATTGAGAATCACAACTCTTTGTCCAATGGCGTCTCGACTCTGCGTCCTGTCCAATGATTGGTGGAACACGACCAATGAGAAGCTCTCTCGAACGGAAAGCGCAAAGTTTGAAAAGATAAACAAAAAGCGCCTTCGAACGATGATCATTCTTAGCACGGAAGTCGAAGAGTGTAGTAGGATTGTAGTTCTACGTACGTTTGTAATATAGCACGGACAAAACGAAATTATGGCTCGCACGAAACAAACTGCAAGAAAATCCACGGGCGGAAAAGCACCAAGAAAACAACTGGCCACTAAAGCTGCCCGAAAGAGCGCTCCAGCAACAGGAGGTGTAAAGAAACCTCATCGTTACAGGCCAGGAACAGTAGCCCTCCGTGAAATCCGTCGATACCAGAAGTCAACTGAGCTGCTCATTCGAAAACTACCTTTCCAGAGACTGGTGAGAGAAATTGCCCAGGACTTCAAGACTGACCTTAGATTCCAGAGCTCTGCTGTCATGGCTCTTCAGGAGGCCAGTGAGGCGTACTTGGTGGGTCTCTTCGAAGACACTAACCTGTGTGCCATTCACGCAAAGAGGGTGACCATCATGCCGAAAGACATCCAACTCGCACGTAGAATTCGAGGGGAACGAGCCTAAATGGAGAGAGAGGTATTGTAACTTACCCTCGCCAATAAACAAACGGCCCTTTCAGGGCCACCACATCCTGAACAAAGAGTATGCCATTCGCACACATCATGACTACATGTACTATGTTAGTAACATACATCTTTTCAAGTTGAATTTGCACGTAAGAAATGCAAGGAGTTGTAGTTTAGCAGCAACCGTCTTTTCTCTTACGAAAGTTTGTGAGTTAAGTATTCTTTCGTTTTACTTTATCAAGGAACCTTTTAAATTATTACACTTACTCGACGTGCATGAAACAGTTTTCAAAATCCCTGCATGTTCGATATTTAGTCTAGTTATGTGCCTGGAGAGAAGTATAAAATTTCATATTACGAAGTTGGTGTGTTTTCTTGTTCTCCTTCGAAATATATTATTGTGCTGCAGAAAATGTCGTATTGGTTTGTTTTCATTTTTCTCTTTCCGTGTAACGACATCTATGAAGGTAGGTACATTCCTTTCAGGTTAAGAATATTGAAAAGAAATGGCAATAGCTTACGAACTACACATACTCAGCTTACTTAGAAAGACGAACATCGTCTGGTTACGACAGTGAACACTGTCAACAACGTATCGTTATGCTGGTATAAGAGAAAACCTAACTGTGACGATCTACTTATATAGTAAGTACTATAATGAATCGTATTAAAACGTTTTTGTTTTATGATTATTTATTTATTTATGTATTATGGAAGGTGGGATAATAAGGTTTGTCGTACACAAGAGACACGCCTTTTGTTGCGTGTTCTGTGAAAATTATTAACACGAGATGTATGGCGAAGGAACTGTACTATCTCTCCATCAGGAGGTGGTGGCCCTGAAAAGGGCCGTTTTATATATTGTTAATATTTACCGACTTACTTCTTTTCGGTCTTCTTGGGCAATAAGACAGCCTGAATGTTTGGCAGAACGCCTCCCTGGGCGATAGTAACACCCTGTAGCAACTTGTTGAGTTCTTCGTCATTACGAATGGCAAGTTGCAAGTGACGAGGGATGATCCTAGTCTTCTTGTTATCACGTGCAGCGTTACCTGCTAACTCCAAAACTTCAGCAGCCAGGTACTCCAAGACAGCAGCGAGGTAGACGGGTGCTCCAGCTCCTACTCGCTCGGCATAGTTTCCTTTTCGAAGGAGACGATGTATACGCCCGACTGGAAACTGGAGTCCAGCTCTGCTTGAACGGGATTTAGCCTTGGCCTTCACTTTGCCACCTTTGCCTCGCCCAGACATTTTCCCTTAGTTTTTCTCTGAAACTAAGAACGAAAAATAGACAGTAAAACACGATACTCACTATGTGGAATGAATACGTATTGTGACTATTACGCCTAAACCTAAACTAACGTGGCAGGGGTTCAGTTTAGAGAGAGAGAAATCCGAAGAGTTCTCTCTCCAACTGGGGTGTTCAGGAACTTTGTAGTTCCTCTTCGTCCCCTTTCGTGAATTGTTATTAGGATTAAGTGGTGGTTTTTTTTTTTATTATTATTATTTTAATAAATTAATTATCGTTATTATTCTTGACTTTTTGGGTGGGGAATGTCTCACTAAATGGTCTTTTGGGTGGAGGCAAAGGTAGCAGTGGAAAGAAGGAAAGGTCGGGACCTGTCTCGAAAAGAAAAAGTTGGGTAGATGTGAACATGAATGTAATTCATTCAAGTTCAGATCAAATCAAACGGCCCGATTCTGGGTCTGGCAAAAAGGTTGCCTGGGCTGGGATCTAGAAATCCAATGCCTGAAGATTTTGATGTGGGGGGAAACGGGAGTACCCCGAGAAAACTCACTTTCACACGACAGGCGCCGGAAGTTTTGCCTGTCGTGTGCCCTGTACCTGAAAAAAAAAAAGGAATTCATGTTAATAACATAGTTTTTATGTATTTAAACTCTTTGTTGAGTGGATTGTGATTCTTGAAATATGTTGTATGGTGATATGTATTTTGTTGGTGCACTTGATAATTTGTGTAGTGATGCCGTTAGTTTGTTTCTGTTTTCTGCTTTTCGATAATATTTCAGAGAAAGTTCTGTTATTCTATCTCTTATAGTTGGTAAATTACTAATTTGGTGTAGATAATTTGTTGGTGTAAAAGATGGTAAACTGAATGCTGATTTTAATATTTTGTTTTGTTGTACTTGGATTTTTTTTGGAGTGTGTTGTTTGACATGTTGTATGTTACTTGACATCCGTACTCTATTAATGTGGACGGATGTAAGCCTTGTATATTTGTATAATGGTGTTCGGTGCGCATTTGATTGTTTACCAGTTATAGTCTTTAGATATGAAATCCTTTTTCTTATTGATGAGTGTATATTGTTTATGTGTTTTTTCCATGTTAGTTTTGTGTCGAAAGTGACGCCAAGGAATGTGATGTTTTTGCTCATGTTAATGGTTGTGTTTCCAAGTGATAGATTTATTTTTTCTAGATTTTTTCTTTGCTTCTTTAGTTTTCTATAGAAGGTGATTGCTTGTGTTTTTGTCGGATTTAACACGACCCTCCACTTGTTGCTCCATGTTGAGACGTTGTTTAGTGATTCTTGTACGCGAGACATGGCCATTACTGGGTTTCTGGAGGTGCTCCAGATTGCGATGTCATCTGCGTATTGTGAATTGTGTGTGTATGTTAGGTTTGGAAAAGGTATGTCACTGACGAAAATTAGACTATTACGCTGTTCACTCACATAGTTTTATCAACTTTGTAGGATTGAACGACGTATATTGAGTCGCCTGTGACGGCCGCGCTTCTCGCGACAGCTATCGAGTTCGCAAACCAAAATGCTATTGGCTACTTTTCAATCCTGCAGCGCGCAATTTAAACGCTGACTGAATTTGGTCCAAGTTTATTTTTCAACATGCCTCCACAACAAGCGTCTGGAAAAGCTGTGAAGAAGGCCGGAAAGGCCCAAAAGCCGTACGAGCTGGAGACAAGAAAAAAGCGAAAGAAGAGGAGGAAGGAGAGCTTCAGTATTTACATTTACAAGGTTCTCAAGCAGGTCCATCCCGATACTGGAATCTCCAGCAAAGCTATGTCTATCATGAATAGCTTCGTGAACGACATTTTCGAGAGAATTGCTGCCGAAGCTTCTCGTCTGGCTCACTACAACAAGCGATCAACTATCACGAGCCGGGAGATCCAAACTGCAGTGCGTCTGCTTTACCTGGAGAATTGGCCAAACACGCCGTCTCCGAAGGGACCAAGGCTGTGACTAAGTACACCAGTTCAAAGTAATGTGTTCTTCTTCTTCTTTTCATTCAAACGGCCCTTTTCAGGGCCACCACATCTTGAAAGGAGAAAGTCACATCGAATCTATTTCACTATTAACAGTTCAAGCATGCTTTCTCTATAACCATGCTTATAACGTGCGAGTAGAAATACACACATTATTAGAGAGTTTTGTTCCATTCCCACCTCTATGCTCTCAGTGAGTATTTTTCGTTTGTAGTTAAGTGAATGAAGACAGACAAACAAACAAACGTATACACACCCAGCCAATACATGTCGTCACCGAAAGGTACAAGATAATTATGATAATAACAAGAAAATAACAGCTACTCATTATTTAAGAAAGCAAAAAAGAGAGAATGACAGAGGGTTAATAGATACACGGAAATAGTTATTTCATTTAGAGTGACATCCATTACATGTTTAATATCCATGCGCTTGGGAGAAAACGAAATAGTGTCTGAGGGACAGAGAAATTGTCTCTATTAAGGAGCATAAATCATATTAGTTATTGATAACTAGTAAATCTAATAGTAAGGCACACTATTCAGCCGTATATGCATGTGCATACGGAATAGATTTCTCCATTACATTTGTGAAAGGCTCAGTACACTTCACTAACTAGTAAGGAGGCATACAATTTATATGGGTGATTAAACTAAAAATGTAATTAAATGCAGTACTAATTGAAATTAAACTAAAGTTACGAATCATTAAGTATAATTTGAAAACGAGCATATCTATAACAGCCCAGGGAAGAAATAAATAAAGTCGCACTACATTACTTTCTTTTCTCGAACGTTCGTTAGACTACAAATCTGAGCATGAAACGTTTTAAGAAATTTTTACCATTTCACTCGCTCGATATAACAAGTGTTGTTACGAACGGAATGAGTGTTTTGTTTGTTTTTCTGTAACGACTTATATGGCAAACTCTTTATCAGGAGATGGTGGCCCTGAAAAGGGCCGTTGATTTTGTGATATCACACAAAATTGGAAAAGAAGCAGCTTACTTATTTCTTTCCTGCCACCTTCTTGGAAGCAGCCTTTTAGGGCGGCTTTGGCCTTCTTGGGGCTTTCGGTTTACTGGCTGCAGGTTTCTTTGCTGGCTTTGCCACTTTCTTTGGTTTTGCCTTTGCCTTGGGTTTTAGCAGCTGTCTTTGCTTTCTTCTCAGCTACTTTCTTGGGCTTACTCGGCTTTACTTTTCTTTGCAGTCGTTCCTTCTTTTCTTCTTTGGTTTTTTCACCACCTTCTCTTTGCTCTTTTGAGCACTCAGCTTGAAGGAACCCGTAGCTCCTTTTCCTTTAGTCTGTGTGAGAATGCCACTATTCACTGCTGATCGAAGATACTTCTTGATAAAGGGTTCATCCGCTCCACGTCGAGTTTATAGTTGGCAGCAATGTACTTTTGATAGCCTGGAGAGAAGAACCTCCGCGTTCTTTGAGAGAAGTAATGGCAGTGATTACCATTTCGGATACCTTAGGATGTACGGGTGCCGTTCTCGGTTTTCGCTTTTTGTTTGCTCACCTTCTTAGGAGAAGGAGCCGTGGTAGGCGCCGTCGCATCAGCCATTTTTTAAAGCTTTTTTTTTTATTAATCTTTCTACTGGTTGAAAAATACGAGCACAAGCACGTGAAGACCTTAAGTAAAGAGAGCGGCCGTAATTGAGAGCTTCATCTAACTGAGAGAAGTCAGCTGGGGTCGCCATTTCTCGCGTCTGAACGTATCATCCGGCTGTGTTTGTTCACAAAATTCTGGGTTCCTTTTGAGAAGTTTCGAATTTCCAAAATTTTTTCCTAAGGTCTACTAAACGAAAGTTCGATCTTTCTTCTATAGATACGTCTATCCACGATTCGTCAATGGTGGCATTTTTACCATAAAAACGTGCACCAGTGCGAATGAGAAGCTTCTTTAGGATACAGAAGTTTTTCTAATCGTTTC
Source organism: Tachypleus tridentatus (assembly GCF_004210375.1). Taxonomy (NCBI): domain Eukaryota; kingdom Metazoa; phylum Arthropoda; class Merostomata; order Xiphosura; family Limulidae; genus Tachypleus; species Tachypleus tridentatus. The sequence goes on along the minus strand of NW_027467777.1, from coordinate 8,602,500 downwards.
TCAAGTCACATCATAGAGTGTTTCAAGTAAACAAAACATTTCACATCGAATATCTATATCACACACCCTCAAATGAAAGTAGAGTATTTGTAAGAGAGCATTATATCATCGGAATATCACGTTAGAAACGAGGCAGTCTCTAACACGTCGTCATTTCATGTTGGGTAGTGCTAAGTGCAGAAGCTTGTTCCACGCTACAAAGAAATTCTCCCGAACAACAGAGAAAAGTAGTTTCTATTCCTTATTCAGAAATTGTTTTCGATCCTTATTATCGTAAACAGTGCATTACAAAGAATATTCAAACAGCAAAACGATTACAGGCCATTCCTAAGCCAGTTTGAAAGCAAACTGGTGAGAGTTCGTGACAAATGAGAAACGAAACTAGTGTTCGTCGATACAATCATATAACACATATTCGATTTCAATAAGATGCCTTGAATCGTTAATTTATTTCTTTTATACTTCCTCTGAAAGTTGATTAATATATATAATATTTATATATAGAAATAACGATGCAGTTTTGAAACGCAGTGTTCTTGGCTTCGTCGACCTTTCTGACATCATTAATTAAGGAATATTTTATTGTAGAGTCACATTTTCGGAGATAGAAAACTTTAGAGTGATATCTAATAAGCTTGCAACTTTCATCTTTTGAATAGAAATTAACAATTGAGCAAGACATTCATTCGTCTCTCTAAGTGTATGTGTACTCAATAAGCGTAACGCTTCTTCATTGGCGAGTGTTATTTCTATTAATAAGATAACGGATTTACCCTAACATATTTTATCTACCTGTTTCTCTAAATGATGTATAAAGTAACATGCACACAGAGTAAACTTGGAAATGAACACTAACCAAACAATTCCTAATTACGCACTACCAGTTCTTATAACATAAGTTATTTCACTAAAGTTAATTTGCAAAGCATAATGTTTATCCTTAACTTAACAGATATATATATAACGTTTCCGAGTGAGGGATGTAGAAATCGTATTGTGTGAAAAGGAGTTAGCTAGTAAGGAATTTGTGTACTTGTACGTGTACTTGAGAGAATTATAAGAAGTACGAAAATGTGGTATCTCTTCATTAGAGGTGGTGGCCCTGAAAAGGGCCGTTTTTTTGTTATAAAGTGAATATTTAACCTCCGAATCCGTACAGAGTGCGACCCTGTCGTTTCAGAGCATACACTACGTCCATGGCGGTCACAGTCTTTCTTTTGGCGTGCTCCGTGTAGGTAACAGCATCACGGATTACGTTTTCCAAGAAAACTTTCAAAACACCTCGGGTTTCTTCGTAGATGAGACCAGAGATGCGCTTTACACCGCCTCTGCGAGCTAGACGTCTGATGGCTGGTTTCGTGATACCCTGGATATTGTCTCTGAGAACCTTACGATGACGTTTTGCTCCACCTTTACCGAGACCCTTGCCACCTTTTCCTCTTCCAGACATGGCGTAAATGTAGGAATATTAAAGAATAATCTCTGCTCGAACAGCTCAAAAACGAAAACAACCACTATCGGTAACACTATATAATCTTAGCGCGGCCCTCTCGGAAAGCTCCTCGTCGCTTAACGTTGAACAGCAAAACTGTGACCATAGAAACTGAAAACATTTATTGAGAACTAAATAATAACCATCAAAGAAATGTGTTGGATCATATTATTATTATTTATTTTTACCGAAAACAACTTCCATCTAGATATTTACGAGGTTACTTGGTGGACTGGACAAAATGTACATGTACTCTCTCGAAAGGAAATATGTCCCAGCAGAGTAACTATGTAAAATAAAATTAAAAAATAAATAAAAATAAAATAAAGATTCTTACACATATCTTTCAGACGATAAGAAAGTACCATCAGTAAGAATTATATTTCATTCGAATATTGGTAACGTATTGCTATACCGTTTTGTTTGAGTATTACAATCCAATTTATTATTATTATTTTAGACTTGACAGTAGTTTTGGTTTTAAAGACCTTAGGGAGGCCCTAAGGCAAACCAGGGGCGCTCAGAAACTTTTTGTTTCTCTCAACCCCACGCATGATTGAGGGTTCAAGACCTCTCGATGAGGAACCTGGATTATTGGGTAATTTCTAGAGCCTGTTAGATATGGTAGTTCAGGAGACAAACGAAGTCATGGGAGAAAGGGAGGCGGTACAAAAGTGTGAGGGTGTAGAAAAAATACAGGAGAAGTTCGGGATAGGACGACGTACCTCTTTTCAGGGCCTGGGTATAAGTATACCCAAAAATTCTTTGGCTGTGGGGGAAACGGGAGTGCCCTGAGAAAACCCACTTTCACGGTCAGGGCGCCGAATAGTTCCACCCTAATCGTGCCTTAAATAACAGGGGAATCTCGAACGGTATTCCAGAGCAAATCTCGAGATATATGCTCTGGGTGGCTACGGGGTATTTTAAGCGAAAACCTAATTTGAGGGTAGATTCTAGGTGAGCATCTTGGTCGTCATCAAAGGTTTGTAAAATAAACGGGGGGGGGATCTCTAAGGAAGGTTTCCTGAGCAATTCTCGGAATAATACCTGGTGGCTACGGGTAGTTTAATGGAAACCTTAAATTGGGGGTAGAATCTAGGTCAATATCTTGGTCGTCATCATTGGTCTGAGTTGGGCTAGATTGCGGTAAACTATGAGTTGGAACTTTCAAAGATAGGTTTTCAGGAAATTTCTCTGTTGTTTGGGAAGATTTATGCCTCCTGGACAATTTGGCTTGGCTGGCCTTTGAGATGGTGGAGTTCTTGTCAGTAGAAGTTGATTTATCCTCCAGGGTGACCTGAAGAGGTTTAGACCTCAGGCACTGTTTTCAGATTGATTGGACTAGGCGCAGTCTGGGTAAAATTGCTACAATATTGTGGTTTGACTGATGTATGGCCGGCGGAGGTGTCATCAGTTGTCTGAGTGAAGTTGTGGGTCATATTGATGGGGATATGGGTTGAGTGGGGGCGGTTGTACGGGTAATGGGCTAACAATGGGTTGCGGGGATGTATGCGTAGTTTAGGTGAAACCATGGGGGGGAGCAAACAGGTAATGGTTGTTTGGGAAGTCTCAAGGGTATATGAGCGTCGATGGGGACGTTCAGCACTGAAATGGAAAATATGGTAATAGCACCCGTTACGCAGGATGGAGTCGGCATGCTGTTTGGTGGTTGTAACAATTTTCATGTAGCGGGTCGATGCTTGGTGGTTTTCGAGAATATTCGGTGCACGGCGTGAATCACAGATTGTGTTTGGCTCTCAAATGGCTTGTTTAATTTCACTAGGTAGGATTGACTGGTGAACTCCACTCAGGAAAACGGTGAAAAGGTTCGTAGGGCTCTTGGGGTGCACATTTAATATTATACTGTGAATTCCAGGCTCGCAGAAATAAGATAGATCAGCAGGCGTCGATGGTTGGAGGAGGATTCCCCTCGGCGAAGAATTCTTGTTTTGGACGGGTCAAGGGAGGCGCCGGGCTTAGCTTGCGCCAGGAACGTGGAGAGATTTGAGGGCGAGAGGTTGGGTGGCAGGCCGTCGACGATTACCGGTGAGACCGTAGGCGGGATCGGCACAGCAGGACCGGGCAATGAGAAAGTCATTCTGGTTTAGCAGTCGGAGAGAAAACACGTCTGACTAGCTCGGAGTCAAGGCTGGGAATGATGAACACAATCCAATTTTGCTTCAGAAACCAAAAAGTGGTGCAAACTAGGATTGAGAATCACAACTCTTTGTCCAATGGCGTCTCGACTCTGCGTCCTGTCCAATGATTGGTGGAACACGACCAATGAGAAGCTCTCTCGAACGGAAAGCGCAAAGTTTGAAAAGATAAACAAAAAGCGCCTTCGAACGATGAAGTCAGCGAATAAACCAAACAACTACCGCCCGATTAGCTTAACCAGTTGTATTGGCAAAGTATTAGAGAGGATAATTAGTAATCGTCTGTCAGTTTACTTAGAAGAAAATTCAAAATTACCAGAAATTCAAAACGGATTTCGAAAACCGCCAAACTACAGACCACCTGATTCGACTTACAGAATCAATTACCGACAGCTTCAACAAAAAAGAATGCACTGTAGCTTGCTTTCTCGACATTGAGAAAGCATTTGACACAGTGTGGCATAACGGCTTAAGACATAGATTGCTTGAAATGGCATTACCCCAGGAAACTATTCGCTGGCTGTCCAACTTCCTGGATAACAGAATGTGTAAAGTAAATGTAAATGGGGCCCACTCAGGGTCCTTTTCACCCGAAGCAGGAGTCCCGCAGGGAGGGGTTGTTAGCCCTATATTATTTATCATGTACGTGAGTAATATGCCTCTGTCGGACCTAAATTTAGGTTATGCATCACAGTTCGCTGACGATGTAGCAGTCTGGAAAAGTGCCCCACTCCGTCAATAGCAGCAACGAACCTACAACCAGTCCTAAATAACATCGAAGAATACTGCCAGAAATACAGAATCAAAATTAATATTCCAAAACCCAAGTCATAGTATTCAGCAGACTGAATAAGCTGAAAAAGATCCACCAAAACTCTATATGAATGGATCACTTTTACTGACTGCTACTTCTGCTAAATTTCTAGGTCTAACCTATGACTCAAAATTAACGTGGCTACCACATATTAAAAAAATGTACTGATACGAATCTGGAAAAGAGCAAACTATGCAAGAAGTCTTTCAGGTAAAATCCAAGGAACATCACCAGACAACATACTTAAAATCTACAAAACGTACATTAGACCAACAATAGAATATGCATCACCTGCCTGGATTAACATAGCACCCACACATGTACAGAAACTTCAACGTATACAAAATTCTGTACTAACTTCAGCATACAAAGTACCACGTAGCACCTCAACCACATTCATGCACAAGTATGCAAACATAGATACAATAGCTGAAAGACTCTTGCATAATTTCTAAAATATTTCAATAAGAATTGGCACAAAATGACTTAATGTGTGATCTCGACAGATATCACGTACATGATGTAAATGGTACTAAATACCTCTCCCTTTAACATATATTTAAGAAATGTAACACAAGCTGGCCACTATGCACTAGACACTTAGTCCTTGTTTCTTTTATTTTTATAATTATTATTTTCTTTTTTAATCATTATTATTATTTTATTTTTCTTCTTTTTGAATTATTATTCAAGTATTGAATAATAATAATTATTATTACTTTCTTTTCTGTGTGTTTGTGTTACTACAAGTAGTAGTAGCATTCTCTCAATCGAGAAAAAGGAGAAAAAATACAAAAAAAAATATATATATATATGAAAATACAAAAAAAAAAAAATTAAATGGAAAAAAAAAAAAAAAAACTTGTTCGTCCATGCATGGACTGAGCCCTGAAATGGACCTGAGTATGATGTTATACTTTACTCTGGCCCAAAGCTTTAAAAAAAAAAAAAAAAAAAACCCTAAAGACAGACGCTATAATCGTTCGGGAGGGAGGAAGAGGTCAAATGTACCTGACCCTCCTGGGTATTTAACAACATCAATACCCAAATACCCACACAGTCGAACTTCGAACGATGAGGATTCTGCGCTTGGACAGGGTAAAGGAAGGACATACCTCTGAAAGGCTCTAGATTTCTACGTGTTATATTTTGCTTCATATTTCGTTAGTGTTTTTACTTTTCACTTCGAATTTTAGTTTTACGCCAGTAGACAGAAGACCTTATTTGAATTGGCCCAAGACAGGAAATACCCCTTCGCTAAACAACGAGGCGACATGCCGGTCGGGGAGTCGGAGACCAGGGAAAGCGATGTAGCGTCTGAGACTGAGGGAGCAAGCCCGTCTGTTTCAGGGACAAAAAGTAAGTCTAGTGACTGTGGCCAAACAGATAATGATAATTTAAAATTAAAATCTTTAATGTTCATAGCCGAAAAAGAACTAAAAGCTAAGTTAACGCCGGTTAAAGAAAATACTGTAAGGACTCGAAAAAAACGAAAACTAGTAAAAGATATTATGATTTCAGCATGTGAAGACAATGTACCTAAGACTACGGTTATAGACTTTAATATGCCAAAACTAGCAGTACTAGCAACCCAAACCCCACCCTGGATATTCAAAACAAACATGTTCAGACAAAGACGAAGTTCTTTCTGACGACGAAGGCTTCACGCTTGTGCAGACTCGAAGTCAGAAAAACAAATTAAACAAAGAACAACCACCACAGACACACATACACAAATCGCACCAAAATCACCTAAGCACGCAGTTATAATCCAAGGAGTTCCTGGTAGTTACAACCAACCACAATTGGCCAAAGAAATATACAGGTGCAAACCTAATACAAAGATTACTAATATTAAGCGTCTGCCCAGAGGCGGTGTTCTGGTTCAAGGACAGGAACCCGCTGACTTAAACAGTCTACTAAAAGCTTGGCCTGCAGACGCATTCAAAACAGGAAGCATTACAATACACCTACCAGGAACTAAACCAACACCGAAATCTTTTGTGATACGAGGTGTACATAATTCAATAGACATAGAAGACGTTAAGGAAGAGTTAAGTACACAAAACATAAAACACATTTCAGTTGAGCGTATAATTTCAAATATTACTAAAAGACCCACAAACCTAATCAAAGTAGTCACAGACAACAGCCAGGATATTACACAATTCATAAATAATGGTATCACTATGTGGTATCATAAGTACACAGTGGAACAAACAAAAACACCAGCAGTGGTTGTCACACAGTGCTACCAATGCCAAAGGTTTGGACATGTAGCAGCAGCATGCCAAGCAAATGCGCGTTGTGTGGGCTGTGGGAGAATCACCACATTACACATTGTACAAAACAGAACCCCAAACCCAAATGCTGCAATTGTGGGAAGAACACACGGCAAATTATAAAGGTTGCCAGAAATATAAATCCATAAAACACACTTATACGAAATTAAAATCCCAACATGAACAAGCCGCCACCACCACGAACAATTAAGGAACCCACACCTACCACTCCAGCACCACAAAGTACAACTACACAGACAAACACATACGCTGCAGTGGTTAAAAATTCATCATCCCGACATGAAAACCATTACCAAGTGAAGAGGAAATACCAAAACCACCTCAAAATACACAACCAACAACAATTGAAACAACATTGACAACTGCCATAACTTCCACCTTCTCGGAAATAATGGCAGAATATACAAATCCCACAAACACCAACAGTCTCACAGACATAATTGTTAAAATCATATTGAAAAACATACACAAGTTCTTGCCGCAAATTTTAACCTCCATCATAAACTCTACTAGACATGGATAACTTCACAGTTCTACACATCAATATCCAGGGTGCTCTTGCTTCCAAGAAACATGAGATTGAAGATACAACAAGCTCCATAAAACCTGATGTAATCATAATTAGTGAAACTCTTCTATATAACTACCATAGATTTAAATTAAACGGCTACTCTACTATTAGACATGACAGGAAGGATAATAGAGATCCAAACAGAGGTCTTTTATTATTGTATAAGACTGAACTTATAGTTCAGGAACTTACTATCCCTTCCAGTAATGAATCTATAGTTATTAATGTAAAAACGCAAAATCAGACAGACGTTACTGTGGCGGGCATCTACTGCTCGCCTAGTACCGTGTTAGATGTAAATCTATTGAATATATTGTATAATAGCAACTGTAATCTTATTATTATCGGCGACCTAAACAGTAAACATATAGCATTCAACTGTCGTTGCTCAAACGCAAATGGCAAATTACTTTATCAATTTCTGGACGAATCAAACATGACTTTATTAAACGATGCAACACCGACACATATCTCGTACGCACATGGCACCAGTGAAATACTGGACCTATGCCTGTGTTCGTCAAATATGAGTCGCAAATTGTAAATTTTCATGTTGGTCACGATATAGATAGTGACCACCTTCCAGTTTGGTGTATCTTCAATCTCACCCCCACTTAAATAAAATCATAGTGAGAGACCAACTGAACTACAAAAAAGCTAATTGGCCAGTTTTCCAAACTATATTAAATGAAACCTTACCTCCAGAAGTACTACATATTGCCGCGGACGCATCAGATATAGATGCATACTGTCATATCATCTCTGAGTGTCTAAAACATGCAGCCAACAGTTCGATACCGAAACAAAAACACTTCACAACAACTCATTCATGGCAACCACATAAAGATATAATACACTTAATTAAAACAGACGTATACTCCGCAGACAGTACATTCAAAATCGCAACCCCACACTTAAAACTCAGATAAACACAATAAGAAATAAAATACGAAACTTAATCAGACAACAGAAACAAGAAAACTGGGACACCTTCTGTTCCGATCTAAATCATAAAACTGATCCTAAACAATTCTGGACACATTTGAAAAGATTTACAAACACAGGAACAACAAACACAGTATATCCACCACTGGAACTGGATGGAGAAACAGCATACACTAACACAGAAAAAGCCGAGATATTTAAAAACACCTAGAAAACACGTTCAAAACACATCATGAACCAGACATGAACAGATACTTTTATAATACAGTCACAAACTTTATTGACCAAAACAGAAGCATTTTACACCTAAATTTCCAGTCAACAATATTACACACCAAGAAAAACAAAAGACTGGAGCACTCATCAACTGGTAAAACATATCACTGTTACAGAAGTAGTAACTGCTATTAAAAACACAAAAAACAAAGCTCCTGGAGAAGATGGTATTCAAGCTATCCTCCTAAAACAAGGCACTCAGAGATTATATGAACACCTAACAGCGTTATTTAATCTCTCACTATCAGCTGGATATATCCCCGTTTCTTGGAAGGAAGCAATAGTATTAATGTTCCAGAAAGAAGGAAAGTCAGCGAATAAACCAAACAACTACCGCCCGATTAGCTTAACCAGTTGTATTGGCAAAGTATTAGAGAGGATAATTAGTAATCGTCTGTCAGTTTACTTAGAAGAAAATTCAAAATTACCAGAAATTCAAAACGGATTTCGAAAAACCGCCAAACTACAGACCACCTGATTCGACTTACAGAATCAATTACCGACAGCTTCAACAAAAAAAGAATGCACTGTAGCTTGCTTTCTCGACATTGAGAAAGCATTTGACACAGTGTGGCATAACGGCTTAAGACATAGATTGCTTGAAATGGCATTACCCCAGGAAACTATTCGCTGGCTGTCCAACTTCCTGGATAACAGAATGTGTAAAGTAAATGTAAATGGGGCCCACTCAGGGTCCTTTTCACCCGAAGCAGGAGTCCCGCAGGGAGGGGTTGTTAGCCCTATATTATTTATCATGTACGTGAGTAATATGCCTCTGTCGGACCTAAATTTAGGTTATGCATCACAGTTCGCTGACGATGTAGCAGTCTGGAAAAGTGCCCCACTCCGTCAATAGCAGCAACGAACCTACAACCAGTCCTAAATAACATCGAAGAATACTGCCAGAAATACAGAATCAAAATTAATATTCCAAAAACCCAAGTCATAGTATTCAGCAGACTGAATAAGCTGAAAAAAGATCCACCAAAACTCTATATGAATGGATCACTTTTACTGACTGCTACTTCTGCTAAATTTCTAGGTCTAACCTATGACTCAAAATTAACGTGGCTACCACATATTAAAAATGTACTGATACGAATCTGGAAAAGAGCAAACTATGCAAGAAGTCTTTCAGGTAAAATCCAAGGAACATCACCAGACAACATACTTAAAATCTACAAAACGTACATTAGACCAACAATAGAATATGCATCACCTGCCTGGATTAACATAGCACCCACACATGTACAGAAACTTCAACGTATACAAAATTCTGTACTAACTTCAGCATACAAAGTACCACGTAGCACCTCAACCACATTCATGCACAAGTATGCAAACATAGATACAATAGCTGAAAGACTCTTGCATAATTCTCTAAAATATTTCAATAAGAATTGGCACAAAATGACTTAATGTGTGATCTCGACAGATATCACGTACATGATGTAAATGGTACTAAATACCTCTCCCCTTTAACATATATTTAAGAAATGTAACACAAGCTGGCCACTATGCACTAGACACTTAGTCCTTGTTTCTTTTATTTTTTATAATTATTATTTTCTTTTTTAATCATTATTATTATTTTATTTTCTTCTTTTTTTGAATTATTATTCAAGTATTGAATAATAATAATTATTATTACTTTCTTTTCTGTGTGTTTGTGTTACTACAAGTAGTAGTAGCATTCTCTCAATCGAGAAAAAGGAGAAAAAATACAAAAAAAAAATATATATATATATGAAAATACAAAAAAAAAAAATTAAATGGAAAAAAAAAACAAAAAAAAACTTCTTGTTCGTCCATGCATGGACTGAGTTCCTGAAATGGACCTGAGTATGATGTTATACTTTTACTCTGGCCCAAAGCTTTAAAAAAAAAACAAAAAAAAAAAACCCTAAAGACAGACGCTATAATCGTTCGGGAGGGAGGAAGAGGTCAAATGTACCTGACCCTCCTGGGTATTTAACAACATCAATACCCAAATACCCACACAGTCGAACTCGAACTCGAACGATGATCATTCTTAGCACGGAAGTCGAAGAGTGTAGTAGGATTGTAGTTCTACGTACGTTTGTAATATAGCACGGACAAAACGAAATTATGGCTCGCACGAAACAAACTGCAAGAAAATCCACGGGCGGAAAAGCACCAAGAAAACAACTGGCCACTAAAGCTGCCCGAAAGAGCGCTCCAGCAACAGGAGGTGTAAAGAAACCTCATCGTTACAGGCCAGGAACAGTAGCCCTCCGTGAAATCCGTCGATACCAGAAGTCAACTGAGCTGCTCATTCGAAAACTACCTTTCCAGAGACTGGTGAGAGAAATTGCCCAGGACTTCAAGACTGACCTTAGATTCCAGAGCTCTGCTGTCATGGCTCTTCAGGAGGCCAGTGAGGCGTACTTGGTGGGTCTCTTCGAAGACACTAACCTGTGTGCCATTCACGCAAAGAGGGTGACCATCATGCCGAAAGACATCCAACTCGCACGTAGAATTCGAGGGGAACGAGCCTAAATGAGAGAGAGGTATTGTAACTTACCCTCGCCAATAAACAAACGGCCCTTTCAGGGCCACCACATCCTGAACAAAGAGTATGCCATTCGCACACATCATGACTACATGTACTATGTTAGTAACATACATCTTTTCAAGTTGAATTTGCACGTAAGAAATGCAAGGAGTTGTAGTTTAGCAGCAACCGTCTTTTCTCTTACGAAAGTTTGTGAGTTAAGTCTTCTTTCGTTTTACTTTATCAAGGAACCTTTAAATTATTACACTTACTCGACGTGCATGAAACAGTTTTCAAAAAATCCTGCATGTTCGATATTTAATCTAGTTATGTGCCTGGAGAGAGTATAAAATTTCATATTACGAAGTTGGTGTGTTTTCTTGTTCTCCTTCGAAATATATTATTGTGCTGCAGAAAATGTCGTATTGGTTTGTTTTCATTTTTCTCTTCCGTGTAACGACATCTATGAAGGTAGGTACATTCCTTTCAGGTTAAGAATATTGAAAAGAAATGGCAATAGCTTACGAACTACACATACTCAGCTTACTTAGAAAGACGAACATAGTCTGGTTACGACAGTGAACACTGTCAACAACGTATCGTTATGCTGGTATAAGAGAAAACCTAACTGTGACGATCTACTTATATAGTAAGTACTATAATGAATCGTATTAAAACGTTTTTGTTTTATGATTATTTATTTATTTATGTATTATGGAAGGTGGGATAATAAGGTTTGTCGTACACAAGAGACACGCCTTTGTTGCGTGTTCTGTGAAAATTATTAACACGAGATGTATGGCGAAGGAACTGTACTATCTCTCATCAGAGGTGGTGGCCCTGAAAAGGGCCGTTTGATATATTGTTAATATTTACCGACTTACTTCTTTCGGTCTTCTTGGGCAATAAGACAGCCTGAATGTTTGGCAGAACGCCTCCTGGGCGATAGTAACACCCTGTAGCAACTTGTTGAGTTCTTCGTCATTACGAATGGCAAGTTGCAAGTGACGAGGGATGATCCTAGTCTTCTTGTTATCACGTGCAGCGTTACCTGCTAACTCCAAAACTTCAGCAGCCAGGTACCCAAGACAGCAGCGAGGTAGACGGGTGCTCCAGCTCCCTACTCGCTCGGCATAGTTTCCTTTCGAAGGAGACGATGTATACGCCCGACTGGAAACTGGAGTCCAGCTCTGCTTGAACGGGATTTAGCCTTGGCCTTCACTTTGCCACCTTTGCCTCGCCCAGACATTTTCCCTTAGTTTTTCTCTGAAACTAAGAACGAAAAATAGACAGTAAAACACGATACTCACTATGTGGAATGAATACGTATTGTGACTATTACGCTGTTCACTCACATAGTTTTATCAACTTTGTAGGATTGAACGACGTATATTGAGTCGCCTGTGACGGCCGCGCTTCTTCGCGACAGCTATCGAGTTCGCAAACCAAAATGCTATTGGCTACTTTTCAATCCTGCAGCGCGCAATTTAAACGCTGACTGAATTTGGTCCAAGTTTAAGGATTCCCAGCCTTGACTCCGAGCTAGTCAGACGTGTTTTCTCTCCGGCTGCTAAACCAGAATGACTTTCTCATTGCCCGGTCCTGCTGTGCCGATCCCGCCTACGGTCTCACTGGTAATCGTCGACGGCCTGCCACCCAACCTCTCGCCCTCCAAATCTCCACGTTCCTGGCGCAAGCTAAGCCCGGCGCCTCCCCTTGACCCGTCCAAAACAAGAATTCTTCGCCGAGGGGAATTCTCCTCCAACCATCGACGCCTGCTGATCTATCTTATTTCTGCGAGCCCTGGAATTCACAGTATAATATTAAATGTGCACCACCAAGAGCTCTACGAACCTTTTCACCGTTTTCCTGAGTGGAGTTCACCAGTCAATCCTACCTAGTGAAATTAAACAAGCCATTGAGAGCCAAACACAATCTGTGATTCACGCCGTGCAACTGAATATTCTTCGAAAACCACCAAGCATCCGACCCGCTACATGAAAATTGTTACAACCACCAAACAGCATGCTGACTCCATCCTATGTAACGGGTGCTAGCATACCATATTTTCCATTTCAGTGCTGAACGTCCCCATCGACGCTCATATAACCTGAGACTTCCCAAACAACCATTACCTGTTTTGCCCCCCATGGTTTCACCTAAACTACGCATACATCCCCTGCAACCCATTGTTAGCCCATTACCCGTACAACTGCCCTCCCACTCAACCCATATCCCCATCAATATGACCAACAACTTCACTTCAGACAACTGATGACACCTCCGCCGGCCATGCATCGATCAAACCACAATATTGTAGCAATTTACCCAGACTGCCCAGCCTAGTCCAATCAATCTGAAAACAGTGCCTGAGTCTAAACCTCTTCAAGTCACCCTGGAGGATAAATCAACTTCTACTGACAAGAACTCCACCATCTCAAAGGCCAGCCAGGCCAAATTGTCCAGGAGGCATAAATCTTCCCAAACAATAGAGAAATTTCCTGAAAACCTATCTTTGAAAGTTCCAACTCATAGTTTACCGCACCCAGCCCAACTCAGACCAATGATGACGACCATGATATTAACCTAGATTCTACCCCCCCCCAATTTAAGTTTTCCGCTTAAACTACCCTGTAGCCACCCAGGGTATTATTCTCGTAAATTGCTCGAGGAAACCTTCCTTAGAGATCCCCCCGTTTATTTTACAGACCTTTGACTCAACAAAGAGTTTAAATACATAAAAACTATGTTATTAACATGAATTCCTTTTTTTTCAGGTACAGGGCACACGACAGGCAAAACTTCCGGCGCCTGTCCGTGAAAGTGGTTTTCTCGGGTACTCCTGTTTCCCCCACATCAAAATCTTCAGGCATTGATTTCTAGATCCCAGCCCAGGCAACCTTTTGCCCAGACCCAGAATCGGGCCGTTTGATTTGATCTGAACTTGAATGAATTACATGTTCATGTTCACATCTACCCAACTTTTCTTTCTTTCGAGACAGGTCCTGACCTTTCCTTCTTTCCACTGCCACCTTGCCTGCACCCAAAAGACCATTTAGTGAGACATTCCCCACCCAAAAGCTTCAAGAATAATAACGATACCAATTTATTAAAATAATAATAATAATAAAACCACCACTTAATCCTAATAACAATTCACTAGTGGGGACGAAGAGGAACTATAAAGTTCCCTGAACACCCCAGTTGAGAGAGAACTCTTCTGATTTCTCTCTCTAAACTGAACCCCTGCCACGTTAGTTTGGTTTAGTTTAGTGGTCCAGAAAACCTTTCAGGCATTGGATTTCTAGATCCCAGCCCAGGCAACCTTTTGCCAGACCCAGAATCGGGTTGTTTGATTTGATCTGAACTTGAATGAATTACATTCATGTTCACATCTACCCAACTTTTTCTTTCGAGACAGGTCCCGACCTTTCCTCTTTCCACTGCCACCTTTGCCTCCACCCAAAAGACCATTTAGTGAGACATTCCCCTACCCAAAAAAGTCAAGAATAATAACGATAAATGAATTTATTAAAAAAATAATAATAATAAAAAACCACCACTTAATCCTAATAACACCAATGAAAGGACAAAGAGGAACTACAAAGTTCCTGAATACCCCAGTTGGAGAGAGAACTCTTCGGATTTCTCTCTCTAAACGAACCCCTGCCACGTTAGTTTGAAGTTTAGCTAGAAATCCCAAGCAACGGTTTTGTTTTCAAGGTCGCCGTCAAGCAGAGCAGACGTGCAAGTCAAGAGCTGCGAGACAAGTGCATTGAAGACTAAATTATCCTGTGAAGTGCATAAAGTTTTACTAAAAAAGGTTAGACTCTTAGTCCTTATCAGGACTAGTAAAACAGTATGAAGAGAAAGAAGATAGTGACAAGATCCAACGGAAAAGCCCTTTCCAAACGACGAGATCATGGATATGCTGAATAGAGCTCATTGAAGGACCAGCCTCTGAATCACTGAGTAGTTCTGACTGAGAGTTCCGAAGGTGAAAACTCAGGAGCTGAAGAATCACGAAGACCACAATCCCATGAAAACAAACGAGACATCCAACAAGAGGAGGCTGAAGAAGAAGAAGAAAAGGACATGGTAAGTATAGTTTCTGACTATCTCTACCAACCCTAACCTTAACGACGCTAATAATAGTTCTAAAAATCAAAGTATTAATAACATAACCCATGTTAACGAAGACAAAGCCACTTTGCTCTAACAATAATTACTCTAAATACAAACAACACCACCATCGCCACTAATTCTGGAGAACAC
>NW_027467777.1:8558444-8586653 GCF_004210375.1 Tachypleus tridentatus | reverse complement strand
TAAAATCGTGCACCAGTGCGAATGAGCTTCTTTAGGATACAGAAGTTTTTCTAATCGTTTCTCAAGTCACATCATAGAGTGTTTCAAGTAAACAGGCAAACACATCGAATATCTATATCACACACCCTCAAATAGAAAGTAGAGTATTTGTAAGAGCATTATATCATCAGATCACGTTGTTAGAAACGAGGCAGTCTAACACGTCGTCATTTCATTTCATGTTGGGTGGTGCTAAGTGCAGAGAAAGCGTTCCACGCTACGAAATTCTCCCGAACAACACAGAAAAGTGGTTTCTATTCCTTATTCAGAAATTGTTTTCGATCCTTATTATCGTAAACAGTGCATTACAAAGAATATTCAAACAGCAAAACGATTACAGGCCACCTAAAACAGTTTGAAAGCAAACTGGTGAGAGTTCGTGACAAATGAGAAACGAAGCCAGGTGTTTCGTCGATACAATCATATAACACATATTCGATTTCAATAAGATGCCTTGAATCGTTTATTTCTTTTTATACTTCCTCTGAAGGTTGATTAATATATATAATATTTATATATATATGAGAATAACGATGCAGTTTTTGACGCAGTTGCTTGGCTTCAGTCGACCTTTCTGACATCATTAATGGGGAATATTTTATTGTAGGAGTCTATGTTTACACATATTTTTCGGAGATAGAAAACTTTAGAGTGGTATCTAATAAGCTTGCAAGTTTCATCTTTTGAATAGAAATTAACAATTGAGCAAGACATTCATTCGATCTCTCTAAGTGTATGTGTACTCAATAAGCGTAACACTTCTTCATTGGCGAGTGTTATTTCTATTAATAAGATAGCAGGTTTTCTAACATATTTTATCTACCTGTTTCTCTAAATGATGTATAAAGTAACATGCACACAGAGTAAACTTGGAAAGAACACTAACAAACAATTCCTAATTACGCAGTTCTTATAACATAAGTTATTTCACTAAAGTTAACTTGCAAAAACATAATGTTTATCCTTAACTTAGATATATATATATATAACGTTTCCAGTGGGGAGGTAGAAATCGTATGTGTGAAAGGAGTTAGCTAGTAAGCAATTTGTGTACTTGTACGAGTACTTGAGGGGAGGTATATAAGAATTACAAAATGAATGGGTATCTCTTCATTGGAGGTGGTGGCCCTGAAAGGGCCGTTTTTCATTTATAAAGTGAATATTTAACCTCCAGATCCGTACAGGTGCGACCCTGTCGTTTCAGGCGCATACACTACATCCATGGCGGTCACAGTCTTTCTTTTGGCGTGCTCCGTGTAGGTAACAGCATCACGGATTACGTTTTCAAGAAAACTTTCAAAACACCTCAGGTTTCTTCGTAGATGAGACCAGAGATGCGCTTTACACCGCCTCTGCGAGTATCAGACGTCTGATGGCTGGCTTCGTGATACCCTGGATATTGTCTCTGAGAACCTTACGATGACGTTTTGCTCCACCTTTACCGAGACCCTTGCCACCTTTTCCTCTTCCAGACATGGCGTAAATGTAGAAATATTAAAGAATAATCTCTGCTCGAACAGCTCAAAAAAACGAAAACAACCACTATCGGTAACTATATATAATCTTAGCGCGGCCCTCTCGGAAAGCTCCTCGTCGCTTAACGTTGAACAGCAAAACTGTGATCCATAGAAACTGAAAACATTTGTGAGAACTAACTAAGAACCATCAAAGAAATGTGTTGGATCATATTATTATTTATTTTTTACCGAAAACAACTTCCATCTAGATATTCACGAGGTTACTTGGTGGACTGGACAAAATGTACATGTACTTCTCGAAAGGAAATATGTCCCAGCAGAATAACTATGTAAAATAAAATTAAAAAATATAAATAAAAATAAAATAAAGATTCTTACACATATCTTTTCAGACGATAAGAAAGTACCATCAGTAAGAATTATATTTCATTCGAATATTGGTAACGTATTGCTATACCGTTTTGTTTGAGTATTACAATCAAAGTTGCTTCAGAAACCAAAAAATTAGGTGCAAACTAGGATTGAGAATCACAACTCTTTGTTACAATAGCGTCTCGACTCTGCGTCCTGTACAATGATTGGTGGAGCACGACCAATGAGGAAGCTCTCTCGAACGGAAAGCCTAAAGTTTGAAAAGATAAACAAAAGCGCCTTGGAACGATGATCATTCTTAGCACGAAGTCGAAGAGTGTAGTAGGATTGTAGTTCTACATTACGTTTGTAATATAGCACGGACAAAAGACAGATTATGGCTCACACAGCAACAAACTGCAAGAAAATCCACGGGCGGAAAAAGCACCAAAGAAAACAACTGGCCACTAAAGCTGCCCGAAAGAGCGCTCCAGCAACAGGAGGTGTAAAGAAACCTCATCGTTACAGGCCAGGAACAGTAGCCCTCGTGAAATCCGTCGATACCAGAGGTGCAACAGAGCTGCTCATTCGAGAAATTACCTTTCCAGAGACTGGTGAGAGAAATTGCCCCAGGACTTCAAGACTGACCTTAGATTCAGAGCTCTGCTGTCATGGCTCTTCAGGGCCAGTGAGGCGTACGTGCTTGGGTCTCTTCGAAGACACTAACCTGTGTGCCATTCACGCAAGAGGTGACCATCATGCCGAAAGACATCCAACTCGCGTAGGAGTCGAGGGAACGAGCCTAAATAAGGGAGAGGTATTGTAACTTACCCTCGCCAATAAACAAACGCAGCCCTTTTCAGGGGCCACCACATCGAACAAAGAGTATGCCATTCGCACACATCACGACTACTTGTACTATGTTAGTAACATACATCTTTTCAAGTTGAATTTGCACGTAAAATGCAAGGAGTTGTAGTTTAGCAGCAATCGTTTTCTCTTACGAAAGTTTGTGAGTTAAGTCTTCTTTCGTTTTACTTTATCAAGGAACCTTTTAAATTATTACACTTACTCGACGTGCATGAAACAGTTTCAAAATTCCCACCATGTTCGATATTTAATCTAGTTATGTGCTGCCTGGAGAAAGTATAAAATTTCATATTTACGAAGTTGGTGTGTTTTCTTGTTCTCCTTCGAAATATATTATTGTGCTGCAGAAAATGACGTATTGGTTTGTTTTCATTTTTCTCTTTCCGTGTAACGACATCTATGAAGGAGGAGGTTTTTTCCTTTCAGGTTAAGAATATTGAAAAGAAATATGGCAATAACTTACGAACTACATATACTACCAGCTTACTTAGAAGACACGAACATAGTCTGGTTACGACAGTGAACACTGTCAACAACGTATCGTTATGTTGGTATAAGAAAACCCTAACTGTGACGATCTACTTATATAACCAGTACTATAATGAATCGTAGTAAAACGTTTTTTTTGTTTTATGATTATTTATTATTTATGTATTATGGAAGATGGGATGGGATAGGTTTGTCGTACACAAGAGACACGCCTTTTGTTTGCGTGTTCTGTGAAAATTATTAACGAGATGTATGGCGAGGAAGGAACTGTACTATCTCTCCATCGGGAGGTGGTGGCCCTGAAAGGACGTTTGATATTATTTACCGACTTACTTCTTTTCGGTCTTCTTGGGCAATGAAGACAGCCTGAATGTTTGGGCAGAACCTCCCTGGGCGATAGTAACACCCTGTAGCAACTTGTTGAGTTCTTCGTCATTACGAATGGCAAGTTGCAAGTGACGAGGAATGATCCTAGTCTTCTTGTTATCACGTGCAGCGTTACCTGCTAACTCAAAACTTCAGCAGCCAGGTACTCCAAGACAGCAGCAGGGTAGACGGGTGCTCCAGCTCCTACTCGCTCGGCATAGTTTCCTTTTCAGGGGAGACGATGTATACGCCGACTGGAAACTGGGTCCAGCTCTGCTTGAACAGGATTTAGCCTGCAGCCTTCACTTTGCCACCTTTGCCTCGCCTTGACATTTCCCTTAGTTTTCTCTCTGAAACTAAGAACAGAAAAAATAGACAGTAAAACACGGTGCTCACTATGTGGAATGAATACGTATTGTGACTATTACACTAAACTAAACTAAACTAAACTAACGTGGCAGGGGTTCAGTTTAGAGAGAGAGAAATGAAAGAGTTCTCTCTCAACTATAATTCAGGAACTTTGTAGTTCCTCTTCGTTTACTTAGTGAATTGTTATTAGGATTAAGTGGGTGGTTTTTTTTTTTTATTATTATTATTTTAATAAATTAATTATCGTTGTATTCTTGACTTTTTTGGGTGGGGAATGTCTCACTAAATGGTCTTTTTGGGTGGAGGCAAAGGTAGCAGTGAAAAGAAGGAAAGGTCAGGACCTGTCTCGAAAAGAAAAAAGTTGGGTAGATGTGAACATGAAGATAATTCATTCAAGTTCAGATCAAATCAAACAAAACGATTCTGGGTCTGGCAAAAGGTTGCCTGGGCTGGGATCTAAAATCAATGCCACGAAGATTTTTGATGTGGGGAAACAGGAGTACCCGAGAAAACCCACTTTCACACGACAGGCGCCAGAGAAGTTTGCCTGTCAGTATTGCCCTGTACCTGAAAAAAAAAGGAATTCATGTTAATAACATAGTTTTTATGTATTATTTAGACTCTTTGTTGGTGGGACTTGCACTAAAACCTTAACTAAAACTAAACTAACGTTGGCAGGGGTTTGGTAAGAGAGAGAAATCCGAGAGTTCCTCTCTCAACTAGAAGTGTTCAGAGACTTTGTAGTTCCTCTTGAGTCTACTTTGCATTGGATTGTTAGTAGTTAGAATTGGTGGTTTTTTTTTTATTGTGTTTTAATAAAATTAATTATCGTTATTATTCTTGACTTTTTGGGTGGGGAATGTAACTCACTAAATATGGTCTTTGGGTGGAGAAATTGCTAGCAGTGGAAAGAAGAAGGAAAGGTCAGGACCTGTCTCGAAAAGAAAAAAAGTTGGGTAGATGTGAACATGATGTAATTCATTCAAGTTCAGATCAAATCAAACAGTAACCCGATTCTGGGTCTGGCAAAAGGTTGCCTGGGCTGGGATCAGAAATCCAATGCCTGAAGATTTTGATGTGGGGAAACGGGAGTAGTACAGAAAACCCACTTTCACGACGAACGCCGAAAGTTTACTGTCGTGTGCCCTGTACCTGAAAAAAAAAAGAATTCATGTTAATAACATAGTTTTATGTATTTAAACTCTTTGTTGAGTGGATTGTGATTCTTGAAATATGTTGTATGGTGATATGTATTTTGTTGGTGCACTTGATAATTTGTGTGAGTGATGCCGTTAGTTTGTTTCTGTTTTCTGCTTTTCGTGTGGCTATTTCAGAAAGTTCTGTTATTCTATGTCTCTTATAGTTGGTAAATTACATAATTTGGTGTAGGTAATTTGTTGGTGTAAAAGATGGGTAAACTAGAATGCGGATTTTTTAATATTTTGTTTTGTTTACACTTGGATTTTTTGGGTGTGTTTGTTTGACATGTTGTATGTTACTTGACATCCGTTACTCTATTAGTGGACGGATGTAAGCCTTATAATATTTGTATAATGTGGTGTTCGGTGCGCATTTTGATTGTTTACCAGTTATAGTCTTTAGATAGAAATCCTTTTTCTTATTGATGAGTGTATATTATTGTTTATGTGTTTTCCATGTTAGTTTGTGTGTGTCGAGGAGTGACGCCAAAAGAATGTGATGTTTTTTACTCATGTTGATGGTTGTGTTTCCAAGTGATAAGATTTATTTTTCCTAGATTTTTTCTTTGCTTCTTCAGTTTTCTATAGAAGGTGATTGCTTGTGTTTTTGTCGGATTTAATAAGACCCACCACTTGTTGCTCCATGTTGAGACGTTGTTTGGTTGATTCTTGTACGCGAGACATAGCCATTACTGGGTTTCTGGAGGTGCTCCAGATTGCGATGTCATCTACGTATTGTGAATTGTGTGTGTGTATGTTAGATTTGGAAAAGGTATGTACTGACGAAAATTATGGTAAAGAAGTGGAGAGGGACTGATCCTTAGGGGCACTCCACAAGTTATATTAAACAATTTGGATATGGTTTTATTGACTTTTACTTGTGCTGTTCTATTGGTTAAAAAAATTTGAAATCCATTTGTTATATCGTAGGATTTATTTGTAGGTGGTTTTAGTTTGTATATGATGGCATTGTACCAAACGCTGTGGAATACTTTTTTGACATCTGAATACCCCGATGGTTGCCAGATTGTTGTTGTAGCTTTGTATATTGATTCAGGTGAGTCGTGAGGTGATCTATTTGTTTGTCTATTTTGTGGCCCCAGGCATTTGAGATTCTGGAAGGGATGTTGTTTGATTCGCAAAAAAAATGGAGGGAGACGGTTGGAATAATTCTCTCCATCCCAGTTTGCCAAGGCAACAACAGACTGATGGGGCGGAAATTACATGGATTTGTTCCTGTTAGTTTTGTTTTCTTGGGGATCGTTGTTATGATGAGTAAACTTTTCCATGTGTCAGGAATACCCTGTCGCTAATGAAATGTTCATGTTTGTTTGTGAGGTGTTGTAGTAGTAGAGGTGGAACTTTTTTGAGAATAATATTTGGTATTTGTGGTCATGTCCGGGGAAGTGTTCTTCCAAGTTTTTTGATATTAATCTTTAGTTCGTTTATGGTTATTTGCTATTATTGATTGAATTAGAGTATGCTTCAAGTGTCTCTCAGGAAATCCTGGGTGAGAATGAAACTTAGTTTGAGGATTTATGTAGTTGTTGACAGCAGGTGTTGGTGTTGTGTGTCTAAAGAAATCTACAGAGTTTAAATCCTTAAAAGCGGATTTGTAATAATAGTCAACTAATAAGTCAACTCCTCTTCGTTCCGTCCTTGCGATTTTTATTGTTGTGTGTGATGTGTTGTAACATGTGATTTGTGTTTTTTGTCTGACGCAATACTCTTGAATTTTTCCAAAATTCTTTTGGATTTTTCTTGGTGGTTTTCTAAGTTTTACTTGCAGAAGTTATGCCAATTTGTTTTCTCTGACTTTTTTAATTTCTTGTTTTAATTTTGTATTTTGTTCTATTGATTTCTGTTTAATGTAATTGGATCCTGCACGTGTATGTAGTATTCGTCTGTAATTGTCTGCGTTTGACTTTATTAGTGCGTGAATTTCTGGTGTTAGGAGTCCGGTGAATAAGTGATTGTTTTCTTTTTGGTTAGGAATGTATTGTTTTGTGGCTTTCTTTGTGGCTTCTGTAATTTGATCAACATATTTGTCTAGTTCTGTTTTGTTGTTTACATGTTCGATTGGGTGGGGTAGGTACGTATGATGGACTATACACTGTTCACTCACTTAGTTTTATCAACTTTGTAGGATTGAACGAGATATATTGAGCGCCTCGACGGCCGCGCTTCTCGCGACAGCTAATTCTGCAAACCAAAATGCTATTGGCTACTTTTCAATCCTGCAGCGCGCAATTTAAACGCTGACTGAATTTTGCCCAAGTTTATTTTTCAACATGCCTCCACAACAAGCGTCTGGAAAAGCTGTGAAGAAGGCCGGAAAGGCCCAGAAAGCCAGTACGAGCTGGAGACAAGAAAAGCGAAAGAAGAGGAGGAAGGAGAGCTTCAGTATTTACATTTACAAGGTTCTCAAGCAGGTCCATCCCGATACTGGAATCTCCAGCAAAGCTATGTCTATCATGAATAGCTTCGTGAACGACATTTTCGAGAGAATTGCTGCCGAAGCTTCTCGTCTGGCTCACTACAACAAGCGATCAACTATCACGAGCCGGGAGATCAAACTGCAGTGCGTCTGCTTTTACCTGGAGAATTGGCCAAACACGCCGTCTCCGAAGGGACCAAGGCTGTGACTAAGTACACCAGTTCAAAGTAATGTGTTCTTCTTCTCTTTTCAATTCAAACGGCCCTTTTCAGGGCCACCACATCTTGAAAAGGAGAAAGTCACATCGAATCTATTTCACTATTAACAGTTCAAGCATGCTTTCTCTATAACCATGCTTATAACGTGCGAGTAGAAATACACACATTATTAGAGAGTTTTGTTCCATTCCCACCTCTATGCTCTCAGTGAGTATTTTTCGTTTGTAGTTAAGTGAATGAAGACAGACGAACGAACGTATACACACCCAGCCAATACATGTCGTCACCGAATGGTACAAGATAATTATGATAATAACAAGAAAACGACAGCTACTCATTATTTAAGAAAAGCAAAAAAAGATAGAATGACAGAGGGTTAATCGATACACGGAAATAGTTATTTCATTTAGAGTGACATCCATTACATGTTTAATATCCATGCGCTTGGGAGAAAACGAAATAGTGTCTGAGGGACAGAGCAACAGAGAAATTGTCTGTCAGAAGGTTTGTTTAGAATTAAGCACAAAGCTACTCAATGGGCTATCTGTGCTCTGCCCACCACGGGTATCGAAACCCGGTTTTTAGTGTGTAAGTCCGCAGACATACCACTGTGCCACTGGGGGGCCTCTATTAAGGAGCATAAATCATATTAGTTATTAATAACTAGTAAATCTAATAGTAAGGCACACTATTCAGCCGTATATGCATGTGCATACGGAATAGATTTCTCCATTACATTTGTGAAAGGCTCAGTACACTTCACTAACTAGTAAGGAGGCATACAATTTATATGGGTGGCTAGTAGTATAATACTGTTGCGAAAGAGTTAATTAATGAAGGAGCCCCGAGTTATTTTCCTTCGACCAATTGTGATTAAAACTAAAATGTAATTAAATGCAGTACTAATTGAAATTAAACTAAAGTTACGAATCATTAAGTATAATTTGAAAACGAGCATATCTATAACAGCACAGGGGAAGAAATAAATAAAGTCGCACTACATTACTTTCTTTTCTCGAACGTTCGTTAGACTACAAATCTGAGCATGAAACGTTTTAAGAAATTTTTTTTACCATTTCTCGCTCGATATAACAAGTGTTGTTACGAGCGGAATGAGTGTTTTGTTTGTTTTCTGTAACGACTTATATGGCAAACTCTTTATCAGGAGATGGTGGCCCTGAAAGGGCCGTTGATTTTAATGATATCACACAAAAGTGGAAAGAAGCAGCTTACTTATTTCTTTCCTGCCACCTTCTTCGGAAGCAGCCTTTTAGGGGCGGCTTTGGCCTTCTTAGGGGGCTTTCGGTTTACTGGCTGCAGGTTTCTTTGCTGGCTTCGCCACTTTCTTTGGTTTTGCCTTTGCCTTGGGTTTTAGCAGCTGTCTTTGCTTTCTTCTCAGCTACTTTCTTGGGCTTACTCGGGGCTTTACTTTTCTTTGCAGTCGTTCCTTCTTTCTTCTTTGGTTTTCACCACCTTCTCTTTGCTCTTTTGAGCACTCAGCTTGAAGGAACCCGTAGCTCCTTTCCTTTAGTCTGTGTGAGAATGCCACTATTCACTGCTGATCGAAGATACTTCTTGATAAAGGGTTCATCCGCTCCACGTCGAGTTTATAGTTGGCAGCAATGTACTTTTGATAGCCTGGAGAGAAGAACCTCCGCGTTCTTTGAGAGAAGTAATGGCAGTGATTACCATTTCGGATACCTTAGGATGTACGGGTGCCGTTCTCGGTTTTCGCTTTTGTTTGCTCACCTTCTTAGGAGAAGGAGCCGTGGTGAGCGCCGTCGCATCAGCCATTTTTAAAGCTTTTTTATTTATTAATCTTTCTACTCGGTTGAAAAATACGAGCACAAGCACGTGAAGACCTTAAGTAAAAGAGAGCGGCCGTAATTGAGAGCTTCATCTAACTGAGAGAAGTCAGCTGGGGTCGCCATTTCTCGCGTCTGAACGTATCATCCGGCTGTGTTTGTTCACACAATTCTGGGTTCCTTTTGAGAAGTTTCGAATTTCCAAAATTTTTCCTAAGGTCTACTAAACGAAAGTTCGATCTTTCTTCTATAGATAGGTCTATCCACGATTCGTCAATGGTGGCATTTTTACCATAAAATCGTGCACCAGTGCGAATGAGAAGCTTCTTTAGGATACAGAAGTTTTCTAATCGTTTCTCAAGTCACATCATAGAGTGTTTCAAGTAAACAAAACATTTCACATCGAATATCTATATCACACACCCTCAAATGAAAGTAGAGTATTTGTAAGAGAGCATTATATCATCGGAATATCACGTTAGAAACGAGGCAGTCTCTAACACGTCGTCATTTCATTTCATGTTGGGTAGTGCTAAGTGCAGAAGCTTGTTCCACGCTACAAAGAAATTCTCCCGAACAACACAGAAAAGTAGTTTCTATTCCTTATTCAGAAATTGTTTTCGATCCTTATTATCGTAAACAGTGCATTACAAAGAATATTCAAACAGCAAAACGATTACAGGCCACCCTAAGCCAGTTTGAAAGCAAACTGGTGAGAGTTCGTGACAAATGAGAAACGAAACTAGTGTTCGTCGATACAATCATATAACACATATTCGATTTCAATAAGATGCCTTGAATCGTTAATTTATTTCTTTTTATACTTCCTCTGAAGGTTGATTAATATATATAATATTTATATATATAGAAATAACGATGCAGTTTTGAAACGCAGTGTTCTTGGCTTCGTCGACCTTTCTGACATCATTAATTAAGGAATATTTTATTGTAGAGTCTATGTTTACACATATTTTTCGGAGATAGAAAACTTTAGAGTGGTATCTAATAAGCTTGCAAGTTTCATCTTTTGAATAGAAATTAACAATTGAGCAAGACATTCATTCGTCTCTCTAAGTGTATGTGTACTCAATAAGCGTAACGCTTCTTCATTGGCGAGTGTTATTTCTATTAATAAGATAACGGGATTTACCCTAACATATTTTATCTACCTGTTTCTCTAAATGATGTATAAAGTAACATGCACACAGAGTAAACTTGGAAATGAACACTAACCAAACAATTCCTAATTACGCACTACCAGTTCTTATAACATAAGTTATTTCACTAAAGTTAACTTGCAAAGCATAATGTTTATCCTTAACTTAACAGATATATATATATAACGTTTCCGAGTGAGGGAGGTAGAAATCGTATTGTGTGAAAAGGAGTTAGCTAGTAAGCAATTTGTGTACTTGTACGAGTACTTGAGAGAATTATAAGAAGTACGAAAATGTGGTATCTCTTCATTAGGAGGTGGTGGCCCTGAAAAGGGCCGTTTTTTGTTATAAAGTGAATATTTAACCTCCGAATCCGTACAGAGTGCGACCCTGTCGTTTCAGAGCATACACTACATCCATGGCGGTCACAGTCTTTCTTTTGGCGTGCTCCGTGTAGGTAACAGCATCACGGATTACGTTTTCCAAGAAAACTTTCAAAACACCTCGGGTTTCTTCGTAGATGAGACCAGAGATGCGCTTTACACCGCCTCTGCGAGCTAGACGTCTGATGGCTGGCTTCGTGATACCCTGGATATTGTCTCTGAGAACCTTACGATGACGTTTTGCTCCACCTTTACCGAGACCCTTGCCACCTTTTCCTCTTCCAGACATGGCGTAAATGTAGAAATATTAAAGAATAATCTCTGCTCGAACAGCTCAAAAAACGAAAACAACCACTATCGGTAACACTATATAATCTTAGCGCGGCCCTCTCGGAAAGCTCCTCGTCGCTTAACGTTGAACAGCAAAACTGTGATCATAGAAACTGAAAACATTTATTGAGAACTAACTAAGAACCATCAAAGAAATGTGTTGGATCATATTATTATTTATTTTTACCGAAAACAACTTCCATCTAGATATTCACGAGGTTACTTGGTGGACTGGACAAAATGTACATGTACTTCTCGAAAGGAAATATGTCCCAGCAGAATAACTATGTAAAATAAAATTAAAAATATAAATAAAAATAAAATAAAGATTCTTACACATATCTTTCAGACGATAAGAAAGTACCATCAGTAAGAATTATATTTCATTCGAATATTGGTAACGTATTGCTATACCGTTTTGTTTGAGTATTACAATCCAAAGTTGCTTCAGAAACCAAAAAGTGGTGCAAACTAGGATTGAGAATCACAACTCTTTGTCCAATGGCGTCTCGACTCTGCGTCCTGTACAATGATTGGTGGAGCACGACCAATGAGAAGCTCTCTCGAACGGAAAGCGCAAAG
Organism: Tachypleus tridentatus; assembly: GCF_004210375.1. NCBI lineage: Eukaryota > Metazoa > Arthropoda > Merostomata > Xiphosura > Limulidae > Tachypleus > Tachypleus tridentatus. The sequence goes on along the minus strand of NW_027467777.1, from coordinate 8,574,580 downwards.
TTTGAAAAGATAAACAAAAAGCGCCTTGGAACGATGAACCAACCACAATTGGCCAAAGAAATATACAGGTGCAAACCTAATACAAAGATTACTAATATTAAGCGTCTGCCCAGAGGCGGTGTTCTGGTTCAAGGACAGGAACCCGCTGACTTAAACAGTCTACTAAAAGCTTGGCCTGCAGACGCATTCAAAACAGGAAGCATTACAATACACCTACCAGGAACTAAACCAACACCGAAATCTTTTGTGATACGAGGTGTACATAATTCAATAGACATAGAAGACGTTAAGGAAGAGTTAAGTACACAAAACATAAAACACATTTCAGTTGAGCGTATAATTTCAAATATTACTAAAAGACCCACAAACCTAATCAAAGTAGTCACAGACAACAGCCAGGATATTACACAATTCATAAATAATGGTATCACTATGTGGTATCATAAGTACACAGTGGAACAAACAAAAACACCAGCAGTGGTTGTCACACAGTGCTACCAATGCCAAAGGTTTGGACATGTAGCAGCAGCATGCCAAGCAAATGCGCGTTGTGTGGGCTGTGGGAGAATCACCACATTACACATTGTACAAAACAGAACCCCAAACCCAAATGCTGCAATTGTGGGGAAGAACACACGGCAAATTATAAAGGTTGCCAGAAATATAAATCCATAAAAACACACTTATACGAAATTAAAAATCCCAACATGAACAAGCCGCCACCACCACGAACAATTAAGGAACCCACACCTACCACTCCAGCACCACAAAGTACAACTACACAGACAAACACATACGCTGCAGTGGTTAAAATTCATCATCCCGACAGGAAAAACCATTACCAAGTGAAGAGGAAATACCAAAACCACCTCAAAATACACAACCGACAACAATTGAAACAACATTGACATCTGCCATAACTTCCACCTTCTCGGAAATAATGGCAGAATATACAAATCCCACAAACACCAACAGTCTCACAGACATAATTGTTAAAATCATATTGAAAACATACACAAGTTCTTGCCGCAAATTTTAACCTCCATCATAAACTCTACTAGACATGGATAACTTCACAGTTCTACACATCAATATCCAGGGTGCTCTTGCTTCCAAGAAACATGAGATTGAAGATACAACAAGCTCCATAAAACCTGATGTAATCATAATTAGTGAAACTCTTCTGTATAACTACCATAGATTTAAATTAAACGGCTACTCTACTATTAGACATGACAGGAAGGATAATAGAGATCCAAACAGAGGTCTTTATTATTGTATAAGACTGAACTTATAGTTCAGGAACTTACTATCCCTTCCAGTAATGAATCTATAGTTATTAATGTAAAACGCAAAATCAGACAGACGTTACTGTGGCGGGCATCTACTGCTCGCCTAGTACCGTGTTAGATGTAAATCTATTGAATATATTGTATAATAGCAACTGTAATCTTATTATTATCGGCGACCTAAACAGTAAACATATAGCATTCAACTGTCGTTGCTCAAACGCAAATGGCAAATTACTTTATCAATTTCTGGACGAATCAAACATGACTTTATTAAACGATGCAACACCGACACATATCTCGTACGCACATGGCACCAGTGAAATACTGGACCTATGCCTGTGTTCGTCAAATATGAGTCGCAAATTGTAAATTTTCATGTTGGTCACGATATAGATAGTGACCACCTTCCAGTTTGGTGTATCTTCAATCTCACCCCCACTTAAATAAAATCATAGTGAGAGACCAACTGAACTACAAAAAGCTAATTGGCCAGTTTTCCAAACTATATTAAATGAAACCTTACCTCCAGAAGTACTACATATTGCCGCGGACGCATCAGATATAGATGCATACTGTCATATCATCTCTGAGTGTCTAAAACATGCAGCCAACAGTTCGATACCGAAACAAAAACACTTCACAACAACTCATTCATGGCAACCACATAAAGATATAATACACTTAATTAAAACAGACGTATACTCCGCAGACAGTACATTCAAAATCGAAACCCCACACTTAAAACTCAGATAAACACAATAAGAAATAAAATACGAAACTTAATCAGACAACAGAAACAAGAAAACTGGGACACCTTCTGTTCCGATCTAAATCATAAAACTGATCCTAAACAATTCTGGACACATTTGAAAAGATTTACAAACACAGGAACAACAAACACAGTATATCCACCACTGGAACTGGATGGAGAAACAGCATACACTAACACAGAAAAAGCCGAGATATTTAAAAAACACCTAGAAAACACGTTCAAAACACATCATGAACCAGACATGAACAGATACTTTTATAATACAGTCACAAACTTTATTGACCAAAACAGAAGCATTTTTACACCTAAATTTCCAGTCAACAATATTACACACCAAGAAAAACAAAAGACTGGAGCACTCATCAACTGGTAAAACATATCACTGTTACAGAAGTAGTAACTGCTATTAAAAACACAAAAAACAAAGCTCCTGGAGAAGATGGTATTCAAGCTATCCTCCTAAAACAAGGCACTCAGAGATTATATGAACACCTAACAGCGTTATTTAATCTCTCACTATCAGCTGGATATATCCCCGTTTCTTGGAAGGAAGCAATAGTATTAATGTTCCAGAAAGAAGGAAAGTCAGCGAATAAACCAAACAACTACCGCCCGATTAGCTTAACCAGTTGTATTGGCAAAGTATTAGAGAGGATAATTAGTAATCGTCTGTCAGTTTACTTAGAAGAAAATTCAAAATTACCAGAAATTCAAAACGGTTTCGAAAAACCGCCAAACTACAGACCACCTGATTCGACTTACAGAATCAATTACCGACAGCTTCAACAAAAAGAATGCACTGTAGCTTGCTTTCTCGACATTGAGAAAGCATTTGACACAGTGTGGCATAACGGCTTAAGACATAGATTGCTTGAAATGGCATTACCCCAGGAAACTATTCGCTGGCTGTCCAACTTCCTGGATAACAGAATGTGTAAAGTAAATGTAAATGGGGCCCACTCAGGGTCCTTTTCACCCGAAGCAGGAGTCCCGCAGGAGGGGTTGTTAGCCCTATATTATTTATCATGTACGTGAGTAATATGCCTCTGTCGGACCTAAATTTAGGTTATGCATCACAGTTCGCTGACGATGTAGCAGTCTGGAAAAGTGCCCCACTCCGTCAATAGCAGCAACGAACCTACAACCAGTCCTAAATAACATCGAAGAATACTGCCAGAAATACAGAATCAAAATTAATATTCCAAAAACCCAAGTCATAGTATTCAGCAGACTGAATAAGCTGAAAAAAGATCCACCAAAACTCTATATGAATGGATCACTTTTACTGACTGCTACTTCTGCTAAATTTCTAGGTCTAACCTATGACTCAAAATTAACGTGGCTACCACATATTAAAAATGTACTGATACGAATCTGGAAAAGAGCAAACTATGCAAGAAGTCTTTCAGGTAAAATCCAAGGAACATCACCAGACAACATACTTAAAATCTACAAAACGTACATTAGACCAACAATAGAATATGCATCACCTGCCTGGATTAACATAGCACCCACACATGTACAGAAACTTCAACGTATACAAAATTCTGTACTAACTTCAGCATACAAAGTACCACGTAGCACCTCAACCACATTCATGCACAAGTATGCAAACATAGATACAATAGCTGAAGACTCTTGCATAATTCTCTAAAATATTTCAATAAGAATTGGCACAAAATGACTTAATGTGTGATCTCGACAGATATCACGTACATGATGTAAATGGTACTAAATACCTCTCCCTTTTAACATATATTTAAGAAATGTAACACAAGCTGGCCACTATGCACTAGACACTTAGTCCTTGTTTCTTTTTTATTTTTTATAATTATTATTTTCTTTTTTAATCATTATTATTATTTTTATTTTCTTCTCTTTTTGAATTATTATTCAAGTATTGAATAATAATAATTATTATTACTTTCTTTTCTGTGTGAGTGTTTGTGTTACTACAAGTAGTAGTAGCATTCTCTCAATCGAGAAAAGGAGAAAAATACAAAAAAAAATATATATATATATGAAAATACAAAAAAAAAAAAATTAAATGGAAAAAAAAAAAAAAAACTCCTTGTTCGTCCATGCATGGACTGAGCCCTGAAATGGACCTGAGTATGATGTTATACTTTTACTCTGGCCCAAAGCTTTAAAAAAAAAAAAAAAAACCCTAAGACAGACGCTATAATCGTTCGGGAGGGAGGAAGAGGTCAAATGTACCTGACCCTCCTGGGTATTTAACAACATCAATACCCAAATACCCACACAGTCAAACTTGGAACGATGATCATTCTTAGCACGGAAGTCGAAGAGTGTAGTAGGATTGTAGTTCTACGTACGTTTGTAATATAGCACGGACAAAACGAAATTATGGCTCGCACGAAACAAACTGCAAGAAAATCCACGGGCGGAAAAGCACCAAGAAAACAACTGGCCACTAAAGCTGCCCGAAAGAGCGCTCCAGCAACAGGAGGTGTAAAGAAACCTCATCGTTACAGGCCAGGAACAGTAGCCCTCCGTGAAATCCGTCGATACCAGAAGTCAACTGAGCTGCTCATTCGAAAATTACCTTTCCAGAGACTGGTGAGAGAAATTGCCCAGGACTTCAAGACTGACCTTAGATTCCAGAGCTCTGCTGTCATGGCTCTTCAGGAGGCCAGTGAGGCGTACTTGGTGGGTCTCTTCGAAGACACTAACCTGTGTGCCATTCACGCAAAGAGAGTGACCATCATGCCGAAAGACATCCAACTCGCACGTAGAATTCGAGGGGAACGAGCCTAAATAGAGAGAGAGTATTGTAACTTACCCTCGCCAATAAACAAACGGCCCTTTTCAGGGCCACCACATCCTGAACAAAGAGTATGCCATTCGCACACATCACGACTACTTGTACTATGTTAGTAACATACATCTTTTCAAGTTGAATTTGCACGTAAAAATGCAAGGAGTTGTAGTTTAGCAGCAACCGTCTTTTCTCTTACGAAAGTTTGTGAGTTAAGTCTTCTTTCGTTTTACTTTATCAAGGAACCTTTTAAATTATTACACTTACTCGACGTGCATGAAACAGTTTTCAAAATTCCTGCATGTTCGATATTTAATCTAGTTATGTGCCTGGAGAAGTATAAAATTTCATATTACGAAGTTGGTGTGTTTTCTTGTTCTCCTTCGAAATATATTATTGTGCTGCAGAAAATGACGTATTGGTTTGTTTTCATTTTCTCTTTCCGTGTAACGACATCTATGAAGGTAGGTACATTCCTTTCAGGTTAAGAATATTGAAAAGAAATGGCAATAGCTTACGAACTACACATACTACTCAGCTTACTTAGAAAGACGAACATAGTCTGGTTACGACAGTGAACACTGTCAACAACGTATCGTTATGTTGGTATAAGAGAAAACCTAACTGTGACGATCTACTTATATAGCAAGTACTATAATGAATCGTAGTAAAACGTTTTGTTTTATGATTATTTATTTATTTATGTATTATGGAAGATGGGATAATAAGGTTTGTCGTACACAAGAGACACGCCTTTTGTTGCGTGTTCTGTGAAAATTATTAACACGAGATGTATGGCGAAGGAACTGTACTATCTCTCCATCAGGAGGTGGTGGCCCTGAAAAGGGCCGTTTGATATATTGTTAATATTTACCGACTTACTTCTTTTCGGTCTTCTTGGGCAATAAGACAGCCTGAATGTTTGGCAGAACGCCTCCCTGGGCGATAGTAACACCCTGTAGCAACTTGTTGAGTTCTTCGTCATTACGAATGGCAAGTTGCAAGTGACGAGGAATGATCCTAGTCTTCTTGTTATCACGTGCAGCGTTACCTGCTAACTCCAAAACTTCAGCAGCCAGGTACTCAAGACAGCAGCGAGGTAGACGGGTGCTCCAGCTCCTACTCGCTCGGCATAGTTTCCTTTTCGAAGGAGACGATGTATACGCCCGACTGGAAACTGGAGTCCAGCTCTGCTTGAACGGGATTTAGCCTTGGCCTTCACTTTGCCACCTTTGCCTCGCCCAGACATTTTCCCTTAGTTTTTCTCTGAAACTAAGAACGAAAAATAGACAGTAAAACACGGTACTCACTATGTGGAATGAATACGTATTGTGACTATTCACAATAGTGAATGTGATGTTTTTGCTCATGTTGATGGTTGTGTTTCCAAGTGATAGATTTATTTTTTCTAGATTTTTTCTTTGCTTCTTTAGTTTTCTATAGAAGGTGATTGCTTGTGTTTTTGTCGGATTTAACACGACCCTCCACTTGTTGCTCCATGTTGAGACGTTGTTTAGTGATTCTTGTACGCGAGACATGGCCATTACTGGGTTTCTGGAGGTGCTCCAGATTGCGATGTCGTCTGCGTATTGTGAATTGTGTGTGTATGTTAGATTTGGAAAAGGTATGTCACTGACGAAAATTATGTAAAGAAGTGGAGAGAGGACTGATCCTTGGGGCACTCCTGCCGTTATATTAAACAATTTGGATATGGTTTTATTGACCTTTTACTTGTGCTGTTCTATTTGTTAAAAAATTTGAAATCCATTTGACTATCGTAGGATTTATTTGTAGGTGGTTTAGTTTGTATATGATGGCATTGTGCCAAACGCTGTCGAATGCTTTTGACATCTAGGAATACCCCGATGGTTACTTGATTGTTGTTGTAAGCTTTGTATATTGATTCGGTGAGTCGTGTGAGGTGATCTGTTGTTTGTCTATTTTTTCTGGAGGCATTTTGAGATTCTGGAAGGATGTTGTTTGATTCGCAAAAAAATGGAGGAGACGGTTGGAATAATTCTCTCCATCAGTTTGCCAAGGCAGCTTAACAGACTGATGGGGCGGAAATTATCTGGATTTGTTCTGTTAGTTTGTTTCTTGGGGATCGTTGTTATGATGGCTTTTTTCCATGTGTCAGGGTAATACCCCTGTCGCTAATGAAATGTTCATGATGTTTGTGAGGTGTTGTAGTAGGAGAGTGGAACTTTTTTTGAGAATAATATTTGGTATTTGGTCATGTCCGGGGGAAGTGTTCTTCAAGTTTTTGATATTAATCTTTAGTTCGGTTATGGTTATTTTTCTATTGATTGAATTTGAGTATGCTTCTAGTGTCTCTCCGGGAAATCCTGGTGAGAATGAAGCTTGGTTTGCATTTATGTAGTTGTTGACATGGTGTTGGTGTTGTGTGTCGAAATCTACTGAGTTTAAATCGCTAAAAGCGGATTTGTAATAGTCAGCTAATAAGTCAGCTTTCTCTTCGTCCGTCCTTGCGATTTTATTGTTGTGTGTGATGTGTTGTAACATGTGATTTGTGTTTTTGTCTGACGCAATACTCTTGAATTTTTTCCAGAATTCTTTTGGATTTTTCTTGGTTTTTTCTAAGTTCTTGCAGAAGTTATGCCAATTGTTTTCTCTGACTTTTTTAATTTCTTGTTTAATTTTTGTATTTGTTCTATTGATTTCTGTTTTAATGTGTGGATCACGTGTGATGTAGTGTATTCGTCGTAATTGTCTGCGTTTGATTATTAGTGCGTGAATTTCTGGTGTTAGAGTCCATTGAATAAGTGATTGTTTTCTTTTTGATTTAGGAATTGTGTTTTTGTGTAGCTTTCTTTATGGCTTCTGTAATTTGATCAACATATTTGTCTAGTTCTGTTTTGTTGTTTACATGTTCGATTGGGTGGGGTAGGTATGAGTCCAGAGAGGCATTAAAAGTGAGCCAGTCTGTTTCAGTGTAGGTGTATGCGGAAGGAGTCACGTACGCCACAGCTCTAAACTAAAACTAAACTAACGTGGCAGGGGTTCAGTTTAGAGAGAGAAAAATCAAAAGAGTTCTCTCTCCAACTGGGGTGTTCAGGAACTTTATAGTTCCTCTTCGTCTATACGTGAGAAATTTTTAAAATATCCATGGAGTTTACTTTATATTTTAACATTTCAAAATATTTGTGAGTGAGAGGAAGGACGGGAGAACTGGACGAAAGCAGCGAAAAGTGAAGTGAGCCAGACTTTAGCTCGAGGATGGAGAACCCTGGCGGCTGGCAGGTGGTTTTAAAATTTACTGTAATTGATTAGTTACCCTTGACTGGGTAAACGGCCCTTTTCAGAATGAGGCTGGGACCTACAGGTCCGATGCCAGAAGATTTTGCTGTGGGGGAAACAGAGTACCCAGGAAAACCTGACTTTCACGGCCTGGGCGCCGAATAGTCTACCCAGACCGTGCCCGGAAGTAGCTGGGGAAAAAAAAAACAAAAAAAAAAAACAACAACAACACAAAATTAATCAAAAAAAAAAAACTGATGAACTACGTTGATGGTGTACGTGAAAACTGTTAGCTGCAGTCTTGTAGATCGGGTGGCAACTTCATCATGAACTTGTTTCCACACTTGAAGCCATTGGTGGAACTGAGAAACGTGGCCTTGGTGGTGGAACTACTGGCTGTTCTTCGGTGAGTTGTTCTTCGCTGGTCTGTGATGCTTTGTTTCTTCTCGAGATTTTGGTTTGAGTTTTCTGCGTCGATGGAGGATGGTGTTTTCAGTTTGTGCTGTCGCGTCGATGGTTATCTTCGTAATGGTTTGAGTCTGGCTGGTTGTTGAGTTCTGTGGAACTGGGATTGAAGTCTGGCAGGAACTGTCCTTTTTTCTTTCTTGAACTACTGCAACTTGGCGTGTTACCAACAATGGGTGTTGTCTTCTTCTGAGTCGGGTTGTCTGAATCCGTCTTCGTGTTTCTTCTAATACGGTCTGGAATCGGCGGTATTTTGGTATTTTCCTGTTGGAAGATTTCCGTTGGTTGTTTACGATATCTGGGTGCTTGGTTTGAACCATTCTTGAGTGGTCGTCGATGTGGGCGTTCGGCTCTAAAATGAAATATATGATAATAGCAGCCATCTCGTAAAATACAGTCAGCACTGTACTTCGATGTTGTCACTATCTTCATGAAGTGTGTGGATGATTACTGTTCTTAGAATAAATTCGATGAACTGCGTATACCTTGGCTTGTATTTGGGGTTCTATGGTTTGTCTAATTTCTTCTGGTTGAATTGATGGGTCGACGCCCCTGAGGAATACAGAATAAAGATTGACTGGACTTTTCGTTGGGGAACAACTTACTTTAAATTCAGTGTTCCATGGCTGGCACAGATAGGTTTGGTCTGCAGTAGTGGCTGGTTGGATGAGGATTCCTCCTCGGCGTAAAATACGGGTCCTGGACGGTTCGATGGTTGCCCCAGGCTTGGCTCTGGCGATCAACGTGGCGACTTGGTACGGCGTGAGGTTCGGCGGTAAGCCGTCGACGATTACAGGCGGCACTAACGGCCTAACTGGCGAGGATGAACGTTTCGTTCTATTCAGGAATAGCATATTGGCACGTCTGACTTGCTCGGTGGCTAACTCCGACTATTACGCTAAACTAAACTAAACTAAACTAACGTGGCAGGGGTTCAGTTTAGAGAGAGAGAAATCCGAAGAGTTCTCTCTCCAACTGGGGTGTTCAGGAACTTTGTAGTTCCCTCTTCGTCCCCTCGTGGATTGTTATTAGGATTAAGTGGTGGGTTTTTTTTTATTATTATTATTATTTTAATAAATTAATTATCGTTATTATTCTTGACTTTTTGGGTGAGGAATGTCTCACTAAATGGTCTTTTGGGTGGAGGCAAAGGTAGCAGTGGAAAGAAGGAAAGGTCGGGCGGGACCTGTCTCGAAAAGAAAAAGTTGGGTAGATGTGAACATGAATGTAATTCATTCAAGTTCAGATCAAATCAAACGGCCCGATTCTGGGTCTGGCAAAAAGGTTGCCTGGGCTGGGATCTAGCCACAGCTCTGTTCACTCACTTAGTTTTATCAACTTTGTAGGATTGAACGAGATATATTGAGTCGCCTGTGACGGCCGCGCTTCTCGCGACAGCTATCGAATTCGCAAACCAAAATGCTATTGGCTACTTTTCAATCCTGCAGCGCGCAATTTAAACGCTGACTGAATTTTGCCCAAGTTTGAAGGTCGCCGTCAAGCAGAGCAGACGTGCAAGTCAAGAGCTGCGAGACAAGTGCACTGAAGACTAAATTATCCTGTGAAGTGCATAAAGTTTTACTAAAAAAGGTTACCCCTTAGTCCTTATCAGGACTAGTAAAACAATATGAAGAGAAAGAAGATAGTGACAAGATCCAACGGAAAAGCCCTTTCCAACGACGAGATCATGGATATGCTGAATAGAGCTATTGAAGGACCAGCCTCTGAATCACTGAGTAGTTCGACTGAGAGTTCCGAAGGTGAAAACTCAGGAGGTGAAGAATCACGAAGACCACAATCCCATGAAACAAACGAGACATCCAACAAGAGGAGGCTGAAGAAGAAGAAGAAAAAGGACATGGTAAGTATAGTTTCTGACTATTCTACAAACCTTAACCTTAACGACGCTAATAATAGTTCTAAAAATCAAAGTATTAATAACATAACCCATGTTAACGAAGACAAAGCCACTTGCTCTAATACAAACAACACCACCATCGCCACTAATTCTGAAAACACCATCACTGTCACACAAACACACAATTCTCCTAACTACAGAATCCCAACTCTGTTCATCGAAGGAGTAAACAAAACAACACGCATTCCACAGATTGTCAATCAACTGAGGTCCTATTACCCGGGCATTCAGTTTAAAGACATCAAACGTCTTCTAATGGAAGAATCATGATTAAATGTACCGAACCTCAAGAGTTTGCGCATATTTTGGCCCACTGGCCCAAGGATGCCTTCGGTGTTCAAGCCACCATCACAACAACACCAAAACAAACACACCAAAACTAACAGTCATAATCAGAGGTGTCGATTTCGACATTCAAGATCATGAAATCACTGAAGAATTAACAACTCAAGGCTTTGACATTGCATCATCGAACAGAATCATCTCATTCAGAACGAAACAAAAAACGCCACTGATCAAGGTAACCGTTAACAAAAAAGACGATCAAGAAAAATTATTAAAAAACGGTTGCTTTTTATTTTTCAAAAGACACACGACCGAACCGGAAAAGACACATCAAAAACCAATAATCCAATGCTACAAATGTCAACGGTTCGGACACACAAAAAACTAATTGTATGGCCAAGGATAGATGTGTCAGATGTGGCGGATCTCACGAGGTCGCTCAGTGTCCTAACGAGCGTAACCAAGTTAGATGCGCCAACTGTCAGAACCCCACGCAGCCAGTTACAAAGGCTGCCCCAAATACACCCAAATACGTAACAGATTCCTTTTCAAAACCACGAACATCAATAATCAAACCCACGGCTACCAAAACAACACCAAACAACCTTTACTACCAACTCTAACCGACTCGCAAATCAAACACGCTCAACCTCAACCAACACGTACTTACGCGGACGTAACACGCCCAAAAAACAACACAAGCATTTAACCCAACAGATTTCACCACAAACTTGCTAGCAATGCTGATAGGGTGAGTGATCTCCCCTCATTCGAATCGAGGCACGAGTCACTCAAGGCTGTTTGCAGCCTGCAAGTCACTATTTTAACCTCCCTCACCTGAAACCACACCATCTTTCACTCAAAATTCACGCGAGGGAAATAAAACAACACAATGATACAACACATTAAAATCTTACACATCAACTGCCAAGGAAATCTTAAAGACAAAAGGTTAGAAATATACAACATAAACAAACATATAAACGCCAATAATCATCATTTCAGAAACACTTTGCACAGAGAAACAAAACACCACAATCCCCAGTTCATCTCACACAACATACCTCACTCAGAAAACAACAGAGGTATAATAACTTACTTTAGTACAAAAAATATCGCATCTAATCTCAATAGAAGATTCATTTAAATCTGACATTAATGAGACCATTTTTGTAATATACACTTTAACAACCGGCTAACTATTCCGATTCTAGCCATATATTGCTCACCAACCAAAATATCGACATTAACTTCCTTCAAAATGTGTTAATCGTAAACCCAAACCAATTATTATTGGAGACTTTAATTCACCGCACACAGAATTAAGGGGTAACAGAGACACACGCAGAGGATCCTGCATAAAAAAATTTTATTTCTAGCAATAAAATGCACTTAATTAATGACAATACACCTACACACTTCTCAGCCGCCAACGGCTCATATGATGTACTCGATTTCATCATCGCTCCAAAGGACATGGTTAATAGAATATCTAACTTTAAAGTGCATGATGAAATCACCAGCGACCACTTCCCCGTATCATGTATGATTCACCCGCGCCACCGGCTGTGGCGTACGTGACTCCTTCCGCATACACCTACACTGAAACAGACTGGCTCACTTTTAATGCCTCTCTGGACTCATACCTACCCCACCCAATCAGACATGTAAACGACAAAACAGAACTAGACAAATATGTAGATCAAATTACAGAAGCCATAAAGAAAGCCACAAAAACACAATTCCTAAATCAAAAGAAAACAATCACTTATTCAATGGACTCTAACACCAGAAATTCACGCACTAATAATCAAACGCAGACAATTACGACGATACACTACATCACACGTGATCCACACATTAAAACAGAAATCAATAGAACAAATACAAAATTAAACAAGAAATTAAAAAAAGTCAGAGAAAACAATTGGCATAACTTCTGCAAAACTTAGAAAAAAAACCAAGAAAAAACCAAAAGAATTCTGGAAAAAATTCAAGAGTATTGCGTCAGACAAAAACACAAATCACATGTTACAACACATCACACAACAATAAAATCGCAAGGACGGACGAAGAGAAAGCTGACTTATTAGCTGACTATTACAAATCCGCTTTTAGCGATTTAAACTCAGTAGATTTCGACACACAACACCAACACCATGTCAACAACTACATAAATGCAAACCAAGCTTCATTCTCACCAGGATTTCCGGAGACACTAGAAGCATACTCAAATTCAATCAATAGAAAAATAACCATAACCGAACTAAAGATTAATATCAAAACTTGAAGAACACTTCCCCGGACATGACCAAATACCAAATATTATTCTCAAAAAAAGTTCCACTCTCCTACTACAACACCTCACAAACATCATGAACATTTCATTAGCGACGGGGTATTACCCTGACACATGGAAAAAAGCCATCATAACAACGATCCCCAAGAAACAAACTAACAGAACAAATCCAGATAATTTCCGCCCCATCAGTCTGTTAAGCTGCCTTGGCAAACTGATGGAGAGAATTATCTCAACCGTCTCCTCCATTTTTTGCGAATCAAACAACATCCTTCCAGAATCTCAAAATGCCTCCAGAAAAAATAGACAAACAACAGATCACCTCACACGACTCACCGAATCAATATACAAAGCTTACAACAACAATCAAGTAACCATCGGGGTATTCCTAGATGTCAAAAAAGCATTCGACAGCGTTTGGCACAATGCCATCATATACAAACTAAACCACCTACAAATAAATCCTACGATAGTCAAATGGATTTCAAATTTTTTAACCAATAGAACAGCACAAGTAAAGTCAATAAAACCATATCCAAATTATTTAATATAACGGCAGGAGTGCCCCAAGGATCAGTCTCTCTCCACTTCTTTACATAATTTTCGTCAGTGACATACCTTTTCCAAATCTAACATACACACACAATTCACAATACGCAGATGACATCGCAATCTGGAGCACCTCCAGAAACCCAGTAATGGCCATGTCTCGCGTACAAGAATCACTAAACAACGTCTCAACATGGAGCAACAAGTGGAGGGTCGTGTTAAATCCGACAAAAACACAAGCAATCACCTTCTATAGAAAACTAAAGAAAAAAGAAAAATCTAGAAAAATAAATCTATCACTTGGAAACACAACCATCAACATGAGCAAAAAACATCACATTCCTTGGCGTCACTTTCGACACAAAACTAACATGGAAAAAAACACATAAACAATATACACTCATCAATAAGAAAAAGGATTTCATATCTAAAGACTATAACTGGTAAACAATCAAAATGCGCACCGAACACCATTATTCTTGTTATCACGTGCAGCGTTACCTGCTAACTCCAAAACTTCAGCAGCCAGGTACTCCAAGACAGCAGCGAGGTAGACGGGTGCTCCAGCTCTACTCGCTCGGCATGGTTTGCCTTTTCAGAAGGAGACGATGTATACGCCGACTGGAAACTAGGTCCAGCTCTGCTTGAACAGGATTTAGCCTTGGCCTTCACTTTGCCACCTTGCCTCGCCCAGACATTTCCCTTAGTTTTCTCTCTGAAACTAAGAACGAAAAAATAGACAGTAAAACACGGTACTCACTATGTGGAATGAATACGTATTGTGACTATTACACTAAACTAAACTAACGTGGCAGGGGTTCAGTTTAGAGAGAAATCAGGAAGAGTTCTCTCTCCAACTGAAATGTTCAGGAACTTTGTAGTTCCTCTTCGTTCCCTAAAATTAGGTTGTTATTAGGATTAAGTGGTGGTTTTTTTTTTTTATTATTATTTTAATAAATTAATTATCGTTATTACTTTTGACTTTTGGGTGGGAATGTCTCACTAAATGGTCTTTGGGTGGAGAGCAAAGGTAGCAGTGGAAAGAAGGAAAGGTCGGGACCTGTCTCGAAAGAAAAGTTGGTTAGATGTGAACATGAATGTAATTCATTCAAGTTCAGATCAAATCAAACGCGATTCTGGGTCTGGCAAAAAAAGGTTGCCTGGGCTGGGATCTAGAAATCAATGCCTGAAGATTTTGATGATGTGGGGAAACAGGAGTACCCGAGAAAACCCACTTTCACACACAGGCGCCGAAAGTTTGCCTGTCGTGTGCCCTGTACCTGAAAAAAAAAGGAATTCATGTTAATAACATGGTTTTATGTATTTAGATTCTTTGTTGAGTAGATTGTGATTCTTGAAATATATTTGTATGGTGATATGTATTTTTGTTGGTGCACTTGATAATTTGTGTAGTGATGCCGTTAGTTTGTTTACTGTTTTCTGCTTTTTCGATAATATTTCATTGAAAGTTCTGTTATTCTATCTCTTTTTAGTTGGTAAATTACTAATTTGGTGTAGATAATTTGTTGGTGTAAAGATGGTAAACTGAATGCGGATTTTTAATATTTTGTTTTTTTGTTGCACTTGGATTTTTTTGGGTGTGTTTGGTTGACATGTTGTATGTTACTTGACATCAATGCTCTATTGGTAGGACGGATGTAAAGCCTTCTATATTTGTATAATGGTGTTCGGTGCGCATTTTGATTGTTTACCAGTTATAGTCTTTAGATATAAGAAATCCTTTTCTTATTGTGATGAGTGTATATTGTTTATGTGTTTTTTCCATGTTAGTTTTGTGTCGAAAGTGACGCCAAGGAATGTATGGTGTTTTGCTCATGTTGATGGTTGTGTTTCCAAGTGATAGATTTATTTTTTCTAGATTTTTTCTTTGCTTCTGCAGTTTTCTATGAAGGTGATTGCTTGTGTTTTTGTCGGATTTAACGACCCTCCACTTGTTGCTCCATGTTGAGACGTTGTTTGAGTGATTCTTGTACGCGAGACATGGCCATTACTGGGTTTCTGGAGGTGCTCAGATTGCGATGTCATCTGCGTATTGTGAATTGTGTGTGTATGTTAGATTTGGAAAGGTATGTCACTGACGAAAATTATGTAAAGAAGTGGAGAGAGACTGATCCTTGGGGCACTTCTGCCGTTATATTAAATGGATATGGTTTTATTGACTTTTACTTGTGCTGTTCTATTGGTTAAAAAATTTGAAATCCATTTGACTATCGTAGGATTTGTAGGTGGTTTAGTTTGTATATGATGGCATTGTACCAAACGCTGTCGAATGCTTTTTTGACATCTAGGAATACCCGATGGTTACTTGTTATTGTTGTAAGCTTTGTATATTGATTCGGTGAGTCGTGTGAGGGTGATCTGTTGTTTGTTCCTGTCTATTTTTCTGGAGGCATTTTGAGATTCTGGAAGGATGTTGTTTGATTCGCAAAAATGGAGGAGACGGTTGGAATAATTCTCTCTCCATCAGTTTGCCAGAGCAATTAACAGACTGATGGGTG
>NW_027467777.1:8487055-8557944 GCF_004210375.1 Tachypleus tridentatus | reverse complement strand
AAAGGACGGTTGCTGCTAAACTACAACTCCTTGCACTTACGTGCAAATTCAACTTGAAAAGATGTATGTTACTAACATAGTACAGTAGTCATGATGTGCGAATGGCATACTCTTTGTTCAGGATGTGGTGGCGAAAGGGCCGTTTGTTTATTGGCGAGGTAAGTTACACACCTCTCTCCATTTAGGCTCGTTCCCCTCCGAATTCTACGTGCGAGTTGGATGTCTTTCGGCATGATGGTCACCCTCTTTGCGTGAATGGCACACAGGTTAGTGTCTTGAAGAGACCCACCAAGTACGCCCTCACTGGCCTCCCTGAAAGCCATGACAGCAGAGCTCTGGAATCTAAGGTCAGTCTTGAAGTCCTGGGCAATTTCTCTCCCAGTCTCTGGAAGGTAGTTTTCGAATGAGCAGCTCAGTTGACTTCTGGTATCGACGGATTTCACGGAGGCTACTGTTCCTGGCCTGTAACGATGAGTGTTTCTTTACACCTCCTGTTGCTGGAGCGCTCTTTCGGGGCAGCTTTAGTGGCCAGTTGTTTTCTTGGTGCTTTTCCGCCCGTGGATTTTCTTTGCAGTTTGTTTCGCGTGCGATAATTTCGTTTTGTCCGTGCTATATTACAAACGTACGGAGAACTACAATCCTACTACACTCTTCGACTTCCGTGCTAAGAATGATCATCGTTCCAAGGCGTTTATCTTTTCAAACTTTGCGCTTTCTGCGTTCGAGAGAGCTTCTCATTGGTCGTGTTCCACCAATCATTGGACAGGACGCAGAGTCGAGACGCCATTGGACAAAGTTGTGATTCTCAATCCTAGTTTGCACCACTTTTTTGGTTTCTGAAGCAAAATTGGATTGTAATACTCAAACAAAACGTATAGCAATACGTTACCAATATTCGAATGAAATATAATTCTTACTGATGGTACTTTCTTATCGTCTGAAAGATATGTGTAAGAATCTTTATTTTATTTTTATTTATTTTTTTTTAATTTTATTTTACATAGTTACTTCTGCTAGGACATATTTCCTTTCGAGAAGTACATGTACATTTTGTCCAGTCCACCAAGTAACCTCGTAAATATCTAGATGGAAGTTGTTTTCGGTAAAAAATAATAATAATAATATGATCCAACACATTTCTTTGATGGTTATTATTTAGTTCTCAATAAATGTTTTCAGTTTCTATGGTCACAGTTTTGCTGTTCAACGTTAAGCGACGAGGAGCTTTCGAGAGGGCCGCGCTAAGATTATATAGTGTTACCGATAGTGGTTGTTTTCGTTTTTTGAGCTGTTCGAGCAGAGATTATTCTTTAATATTCCTACATTTACGCCATGTCTGGAAAGAGGAAAAGGTGGCAAGGGTCTCGGTAAAGGTGGAGCAAAACGTCATCGTAAGGTTCTCAGAGACAATATCCAGGGTATCACGAAACCAGCCATCAGACGTCTAGCTCGCAGAGGCGGTGTAAAGCGCATCTCTGGTCTCATCTACGAAGAAACCCGAGGTGTTTTGAAAGTTTTCTTGGAAAACGTAATCCGTGATGCTGTTACCTACACGGAGCACGCCAAAAGAAAGACTGTGACCGCCATGGACGTAGTGTATGAAAACGACAGGATCCGCACTCTGCACGGATTCGGAGGTTAAATATTCACTTTATAACAAAAAAACGGCCCTTTCAGGGCCACCACCTCTAATGAAGAGATACCACATTTTCATTACTTCTTATAATTCTCTCAAGTACTCGTACAAGTACACAAATTGCTTACTAGCTAACTCCTTTTCACACAATACGATTTCTACCTCCCTCACTCGGAAACGTTATATATATATATCTGTTAAGTTAAGGATAAACATTATGCTTTGCAAGTTAACTTTAATGAAATAACTTATGTTATAAGAACTGGTAGTGCGTAATTAGGAATTGTTTGGTTAGTGTTCATTTCCAAGTTTACTCTGTGTGCATGTTACTTTATACATCATTTAGAGAAACAGGTAGATAAAATATGTTAGGGGTAAATCCCGTTATCTTATTAATAGAAATAACACTCGCCAATGAAGAAGCGTTACGCTTATTGAATACACATACACTTAGAGAGACGAATGAATGTCTTGCTCAATTGTTAATTTCTATTCAAAAGATGAAAGTTGCGAAGCATTATTAGATATCACTCTAAAGTTTTCTATCTCCGAAAAATGTGACTCTGCAATAAAATATTCCTTAATTAATGATGTCAGAAGGGTCGACGAAGCCAAGAACACTGCGTTTCAAAACTGCATCGTTATTTTCTATATATAAATATTATATATATTAATCAACCTTCAGAGGAAGTATAAAAGAAATAAATTAACGATTCAAGGCATCTTATTGAAATCGAATATGTGTTATATGATTGTATCGACGAACACTAGTTTCGTTTCTCATTTGTCACGAACTCTCACCAGTTTGCTTTCAAACTGGCTTGGGAATTGGACCTGTAATCGTTTTGCTGTTTGAATATTCTTTGTAATGCACTGTTTACGATAATAAGGATCGAAAACAATTTCTGAATAAGGAATAGAAACTACTTTTCTCTGTTGTTCGGGAGAATTTCTTTGTAGCGTGGAACAAGCTTCTGCACTTAGCACTACCAACATGAAATGACGACGTGTTAGAGACTGCCTCGTTTCTAACGTGATATTCCGATGATATAATGCTCTCTTACAAATACTCTACTTTCATTTGAGGTGTGTGATATAGATATTCGATGTGAAATGTTTTGTTTACTTGAAACACTCTATGATGTGACTTGAGAAACGATTAGAAAAACTTCTGTATCCTAAAGAAGCTTCTCATTCGCACTGGTGCACGTTTTATGGTAAAAATGCCACCATTGACGAATCGTGGATAGAACGTATCTATAGAAGAAAGATCGAACTTTCGTTTAGTAGACCTTAGGAAAAATTTTGGAAATTCGAAACTTCTCAAAAGGAACCCAGAATTTTGTGAACAAACACAGCCGGATGATACGTTCAGACGCGAGAAATGGCGACCCCAGCTGACTTCTCTCAGTTAGATGAAGCTCTCAATTACGGCCGCTCTCTCTTTACTTAAGGTCTTCACGTGCTTGTGCTCGTATTTTTTCAACCAGTAGAAAGATTAATAAATAAAAAAGCTTTAAAAATGGCTGATGCGACGGCGCCTACCACGGCTCCTTCTCCTAAGAAGGTGAGCAAACAAAAGCGAAAAAAACCGAGAACGGCACCCGTACATCCTAAGGTATCCAGAAATGGTAATCACTGCCATTACTTCTCTCAAAGAACGCGGAGGTTCTTCTCTCAGGCTATCAAAAGTACATTGCTGCCAACTATAAACTCGACGTGGAGCGGATGAACCCTTTTATCAAGAAGTATCTTCGATCAGCAGTGAATAGTGGCATTCTCACACAGACTAAAGGAAAAGAAGCTACGGGTTCCTTCAAGCTGGAGTGCTCAAAAGAGCAAAGAGAAGGTGGTGAAAAAACCAAAGAAGAAAGAAGGAACGACTGCAAAGAAAAGTAAAGCCCCAGAGTAAGCCAAAGAAAGTAGCTGAGAAGAAAGCAAAGACAGCTGCTAAAACCAAAGGCAAAGGCAAAACCAAAGAAAGTGGCAAAGCCAGCAAAGAAACCTGCAGCCAGTAAACCGAAAGCCCCAAGAAGACCAAAGCCGCCCCTAAAAGGCTGCTTCAAGGAGGTGGCAGGAAAGAAATAAGTAAGCTGCTTCTTTTCCAATTTTGTGTGATATCACAAAATCAACGGCCTTTCAGGGCCACCATCTCCTGATAAAGAGTTTGCCATATAAGTCGTTACAGAAAAACAAACAAAACACTCATTCCGTTCGTAACAACACTTGTTATATCGAGCGAGAGTGAAATGGTAAAAAAATTTCTTAAAACGTTTCATGCTCAGATTTGTAGTCTAACGAACGTTCGAGAAAAAAAGTAATGTAGTGCGACTTTATTTATTTCTTCCCTGGGCTGTTATAGATATGCTCGTTTTCAAATTATGCTTAATGATTCGTAACTTTAGTTTAATTTCAATTAGTACTGCATTTAATTACATTTTAGTTTAATCACCCATATAAATTGTATGCCTCCTTACTAGTTAGTGAAGTGTACTGAGCCTTTCACAAATGTAATGGAGAAATCTATTCCGTATGCACATGCATATACGGCTGAATAGTGTGCCTTACTATTAGATTTACTAGTTATCAATAACTAATATGATTTATGCTCCTTAATAGAGACAATTTCTCTGTCCCTCAGACACTATTTCGTTTTCTCCCAAGCGCATGGATATTAAACATGTAATGGATGTCACTCTAAATGAAATAACTATTTCCGTGTATCTATTAACCCTCTGTCATTCTCTCTTTTTTGCTTTCTTAAATAATGAGTAGCTGTTATTTTCTTGTTATTATCATAATTATCTTGTACCTTTCGGTGACGACATGTATTGGCTGGGTGTGTATACGTTTGTTTGTTTGTCTGTCTTCATTCACTTAACTACAAACGAAAAATACTCACTGAGAGCATAGAGGTGGGAATGGAACAAAACTCTCTAATAATGTGTGTATTTCTACTCGCACGTTATAAGCATGGTTATAGAAAGCATGCTTGAACTGTTAATAGTGAAATAGATTCGATGTGACTTTCTCCTTTTCAAGATGTGGTGGCCCTGAAAGGGCCGTTTGAATGAAAAGAAGAAGAACACATTACTTTGAACTGGTGTACTTAGTCACAGCCTTGGTCCCTTCGGAGACGGCGTGTTTGGCCAATTCTCCAGGTAAAAGCAGACGCACTGCAGTTTGGATCTCCCGGCTCGTGATAGTTGATCGCTTGTTGTAGTGAGCCAGACGAGAAGCTTCGGCAGCAATTCTCTCGAAAATGTCGTTCACAGAAGCTATTCATGATAGACATAGCTTTGCTGGAGATTCCAGTATCGGGATGGACCTGCTTGAGAACCTTGTAAATGTAAATACTGAAGCTCTCCTTCCTCCTCTTCTTTCGCTTTTTCTTGTCTCCAGCTCGTACGGCTTTTTGGGCCTTTCCGGCCTTCTTCACAGCTCTTTCCAGACGCTTGTTGTGGAGGCATGTTGAAAAATAAACTTGGACCTAGATAAATTAGTACAGGAATTTTGGTTAAATATGATTTCGTTTATTACGAACTAGAAAAGCCACCAGCAATCGAGAAACTGATGCTTCTCAATCCCACACAAGGCAAGAATAAATTAATTACTGATTAGAGCGAGAGATATGGTCAGGAATGGCATGTTATTATTTGTAACAACGCGATGGTCACGAATGACCCACAGAGTGTCGATTGTGTTGAATTTTAATTGAGGGGCGTCGGGAAGAGCTGTCATAGAGATCCTGCCTCAGAGACGACGAACAATGATGAGAAACTTCAGCAGAACACCCACAAAATCATTGTTTAAGGATGTTGTCTTTATCTTGGAAAGCGAGAGATGCAAGCACAGGTATCCGACATGATTGGAGTCTCATGACTTAGATGTATTAGCTATTAAAAATCTTAAATTTTGGATATTCAAAAAATACTGGATACGGTTACTAATTGTAGGAAATCCAAATATTGACGTACCTCTTTTCCGGGGCTGGGATCTATAGATCCTATGAAACAGAACTTTTAAACTTGGACCTAAACTAACTAAACTAAACTAAACTACGTGGCAGGGGTTCAGTTTAGAGAGAGAGAATCGAAGAGTTCTCTCTCCAACTGGGAGTGTTCAGGAACTTTGTAGTTCCTCTTCGTCCCCTTTCGTGGATTGTTATTAGGATTAAGTGGTGGGTTTTTTTTTTTATTATTATTATTTTAATAAATTAATTATCGTTATTATTCTTGACTTTTTGGGTGGGGAATGTCTCACTAAATGGTCTTTTGGGTGGAGGCAAAGGTAGCAGTGGAAAGAAGGAAAGGTCGGGACCTGTCTCGAAAAGAAAAGTTGGGTAGATGTGAACATGAATGTAATTCATTCAAGTTCAGATCAAATCAAACAGCCCGATTCTGGGTCTGGCAAAAGGTTGCCTGGGCTGGGATCTAGAAATCAATGCCTGAAGATTTTGATGTGGGAAACAGGAGTACCCCGAGAAAACCCACTTTCACACGACAGGCGCCGAAAGTTTTGCCTGTCGTGTGCCCTGTACCTGAAAAAAAGGAATTCATGTTAATAACATAGTTTTATGTATTTAGACTCTTTGTTGAGTGGATTGTGATTCTTGAAATATGTTGTATGGTGATATGTATTTTGTTGGTGCACTTGATAATTTGTGTAGTGATGCCGTTAGTTTGTTTCTGTTTTCTGCTTTTCGATAATATTTCATAGAAAGTTCTGTTATTCTATCTCTTATAGTTGGTAAATTACTAATTTGGTGTAGATAATTTGTTGGTGTAAGGATGGTAAACTGAATGCGGATTTTAATATTTTGTTTTGTTGCACTTGGATTTTTTGGAGTGTGTTGTTTGACATGTTGTATGTTACTTGACATCCGTACTCTATTAGTGGACGGATGTAAGCCTTATATATTTGTATAATGGTGTTCGGTGCGCATTTTGATTGTTTACCAGTTATAGTCTTTAGATATGAAATCCTTTTTCTTATTGATGAGTGTATATTGTTTATGTGTTTTTCCATGTTAGTTTTGTGTCGAAAGTGACGCCAAGGAATGTGATGTTTTTGCTCATGTTGATGGTTGTGTTTCCAAGTGATAGATTTATTTTTCTAGATTTTTTCTTTGCTTCTTTAGTTTTCTATAGAAGGTGATTGCTTGTGTTTTTGTCGGATTTACACGACCCTCCACTTGTTGCTCCATGTTGAGACGTTGTTTAGTGATTCTTGTACGCGAGACATGGCCATTACTGGGTTTCTGGAGGTGCTCCAGATTGCGATGTCATCTGCGTATTGTGAATTGTGTGTGTATGTTAGATTTGGAAAAGGTATGTCACTGACGAAAATTATGTAAAGAAGTGGAGAGAGGACTGATCCTTGGGGCACTCCTGCCGTTATATTAAATAATTTGGATATGGTTTTATTGACTTTTACTTGTGCTGTTCTATTGGTTAAAAAATTTGAAATCCATTTGACTATCGTAGGATTTATTTGTAGGTGGTTTAGTTTGTATATGATGGCATTGTGCCAAACGCTGTCGAATGCTTTTGACATCTAGGAATACCCCGATGGTTACTTGATTGTTGTTGTAAGCTTTGTATATTGATTCGGTGAGTCGTGTGAGGTGATCTGTTGTTTGTCTATTTTTCTGGAGGCATTTTGAGATTCTGGAAGGATGTTGTTTGATTCGCAAAATGGAGGGAGACGGTTGGAGATAATTCTCTCCATCAGTTTGCCAAGGCAGCTTAACAGACTGATGGGGCGGAAATTATCTGGATTTGTTCTGTTAGTTTGTTTCTTGGGGATCGTTGTTATGATGGCTTTTCCATGTGTCAGGGTAATACCCTGTCGCTAATGAAATGTTCATGATGTTTGTGAGGTGTTGTAGTAGGAGAGTGGAACTTTTTTTGAGAATAATATTTGGTATTTGGTCATGTCCGGGAAGTGTTCTTCAAGTTTTGATATTAATCTTTAGTTCGGTTATGGTTATTTTCTATTGATTGAATTTGAGTATGCTTCTAGTGTCTCTCCGGGAAATCCTGGTGAGAATGAAGCTTGGTTTGCATTTATGTAGTTGTTGACATGGTGTTGGTGTTGTGTGTCGAAATCTACTGAGTTTAAATCGCTAAAAGCGGATTTGTAATAGTCAGCTAATAAGTCAGCTTTCTCTTCGTCCGTCCTTGCGATTTTATTGTTGTGTGTGATGTGTTGTAACATGTGATTTGTGTTTTGTCTGACGCAATACTCTTGAATTTTTCCAAATTCTTTTGGATTTTTCTTGGTTTTCTAAGTTCTTGCAGAAGTTATGCCAATTGTTTTCTCTGACTTTTTTAATTTCTTGTTTAATTTTTGTATTTGTTCTATTGATTTCTGTTTTAATGTGTGGATCACGTGTGATGTAGTGTATTCGTCGTAATTGTCTGCGTTTGATTATTAGTGCGTGAATTTCTGGTGTTAGAGTCCATTGAATAAGTGATTGTTTTCTTTTGATTTAGGAATTGTGTTTTGTGGCTTTCTTTATGGCTTCTGTAATTTGATCAACATATTTGTCTAGTTCTGTTTTGTTGTTTACATGTTCGATTGGGTGGGGTAGGTATGAGTCCAGAGAGGCATTAAAAGTGAGCCAGTCTGTTTCAGTGTAGGTGTATGCGGAAGGAGTCACGTACGCCACAGCCGGGTGGCGCGGGTGAATCATACATGATACGGGGAAGTGGTCACTGGTGATTTCATCATGCACTTTAAAGTTAGATATTCTATTAACCATGTCCTTGGGAGCGATGATGAAATCGAGTACATCATATGAGCCGTTGGCGGCTGAGAAGTGTGTAGGTGTATTGTCATTAATTAAGTGCATTTTATTGCTAGAAATAAAATTTTTTATGCAGGATCCTCTGCGTGTGTCTCTGTTACCCCTTAATTCTGTGTGCGGTGAATTAAAGTCTCCAATAATAATTGGTTTGGGTTTACGATTAACACATTTTGAAGGAAGTTAATGTCGATATTTTTTGGTTGGTGAGCAATATATGGCTAGAATCGGAATAGTTAGCCGGTTGTTAAAGTGTATATTACAAAAAATGGTCTCATTAATGTCAGATTTAAATGAATCTTCTATCGAGATTAGATGCGATATTTTTGTACTAAAGTAAGTTATTATACCTCTGTTGTTTTCTGAGTGAGGTATGTTGTGTGAGATGAATCCGGGGATTGTGGTGTTTTGTTTCTCTGTGCAAAGTGTTTCTGAAATGATGATTATGTTGGCGTTTATATGTTTGTTTATGTTGTATATTTCTAACCTTTTGTCTTTAAGATTTCCTTGGCAGTTGATGTGTAAGATTTTAATGTGTTGTATCATTGTGTTGTTTTATTTCCCTCGCGTGAATTTTGAGTGAAAGATGGTGTGGTTTCAGGTGAGGAGGTTAAAATAGTGACTTGCAAGGCTGCAAACAGCCTTGAGTGACTCGTGCCTCGATTCGAATGAGGGAGATCACTCAATTCTATCAGCATTGCTAGCAAGTTTGTGGTGAAATCTGTTGGGTTAAATGCTTGTGTTTGTTTTTGGGCGTGTTACGTCCGCGTAAGTACGTGTTGGTTGAGGTTGAGCGTGTTTGATTTGCGAGTCGGTTGGAGTTGGTAGTAAAGGTTGTTTGGTGTTGTTTTGGTAGCCGTGGGTTTGATTATTGATGTTCGTGGTTTTGAAAAGGAATCTGTTACGTATTTGGGTGTATTTGGGGCAGCCTTTGTAACTGGCTGCGTGGGGCCCTGACAGTTGGCGCATCTAACTTGGTTACGCTCGTTAGGACACTGAGCGACCTCGTGAGATCCGCCACATCTGACACATCTATCCTTGGCCATACAATTAGTTTTGTGTGTCGAACCGTTGACATTTGTAGCATTGGATTATTGGTTTTGATGTGTCTTTTCCGGTTCGGTCGTGTGTCTTTTGAAAAATAAAAGCAACCGTTTTTAATAATTTTTCTTGATCGTCTTTTGTTGACGGTTACCTTGATCAGTGGCGTTTTTTGTTTCGTTCTGAATGAGATGATTCTGTTCGATGATGCAATGTCAAAGCCTTGAGTTGTTAATTCTTCAGTGATTTCATGATCTTCAATGTCGAAATCGACACCTCTGATTATGACTGTTAGTTTTGGTGTGTTTGTTTTGGTGTTGTGATGGTGGCTTGAACACCGAAGGCATCCTTGAGGCCAGTGGGCCAAAATATGCGCAAACTCTTGAGGTTCGGTACATTTAATCATGATTCTTCCATTAGGAAGACGTTTGATGTCTTTAAACTGAATGCCCGGGTAATAGGACCTCAGTTGATTGACAATCTGTGGAATGCGTGTTGTTTTGTTTACTCCTTCGATGAACAGAGTTGGGATTCTGTAGTTAGGAGAATTGTGTGTTTGTGTGACAGTGTTGGTGTTCTCAGAATTAGTGGCGATGGTGGTGTTGTTTGTATTCAAGTAATTATTGTTAGAGCAAGTGGCTTTGTCTTCGTTAACATGGGTTATGTTATTAATACTTTGATTTTTAGAACTATTATTAGCGTCGTTAAGGTTAGGGTTAGTAGCATAGTCAGAAACTATACTTACCATGTCCTTTTTCTTCTTCTTCTTCAGCCTCCTCTTGTTGGATGTCTCGTTTGTTTCATGGGATTGTGGTCTTCGTGATTCTTCAGCTCCTGAGTTTTCACCTTCGGAACTCTCAGTCGAACTACTCAGTGATTCAGAGGCTGGTCCTTCAATAGCTCTATTCAGCATATCCATGATCTCGTCGTTGGAAAGGGCTTTTCCGTTGGATCTTGTCACTATCTTCTTTCTCTTCATACTGTTTTACTAGTCCTGATAAGGACTAAGGGGTAACCTTTTTTAGTAAAACTTTATGCACTTCACAGGATAATTTAGTCTTCAATGCACTTGTCTCGCAGCTCTTGACTTGCACGTCTGCTCTGCTTGACGGCGACCTTGAAAAAACTCAAACTTGGACCAAATTCAGTCAGCGTTTAAATTGCGCGCTGCAGGATTGAAAAGTAGCCAATAGCATTTTGGTTTGCGAACTCGATAGCTGTCGCGAGAAGCGCGGCCGTCACAGGCGACTCAATATACGTCGTTCAATCCTACAAAGTTGATAAAACTATGTGAGTGAACAGCGTAATAGTCACAATACGTATTCATTCCACATAGTGAGTATCGTGTTTTACTGTCTATTTTTCGTTCTTAGTTTCAGAGAAAAACTAAGGGAAAATGTCTGGGCGAGGCAAAGGTGGCAAAGTGAAGGCCAAGGCTAAATCCCGTTCAAGCAGAGCTGGACTCCAGTTTCCAGTCGGGCGTATACATCGTCTCCTTCGAAAAGGAAACTATGCCGAGCGAGTAGGAGCTGGAGCACCCGTCTACCTCGCTGCTGTCTTGGAGTACCTGGCTGCTGAAGTTTTGGAGTTAGCAGGTAACGCTGCACGTGATAACAAGAAGACTAGGATCATCCCTCGTCACTTGCAACTTGCCATTCGTAATGACGAAGAACTCAACAAGTTGCTACAGGGTGTTACTATCGCCCAGGGAGGCGTTCTGCCAAACATTCAGGCTGTCTTATTGCCCAAGAAGACCGAAAAGAAGTAAGTCGGTAAATATTAACAATATATAAACGGCCCTTTCAGGGCCACCACCTCCTGATGGAGAGATAGTACAGTTCCTTCGCCATACATCTCGTGTTAATAATTTTCACAGAACACGCAACAAAGGCGTGTCTCTTGTGTACGACAAACCTTATTATCCCACCTTCCATAATACATAAATAAATAAATAATCATAAAACAAAACGTTTTAATACGATTCATTATAGTACTTACTATATAAGTAGATCGTCACAGTTAGGTTTTCTCTTATACCAGCATAACGATACGTTGTTGACAGTGTTCACTGTCGTAACCAGACGATGTTCGTCTTTCTAAGTAAGCTGAGTATGTGTAGTTCGTAAGCTATTGCCATTTCTTTTCAATATTCTTAACCTGAAAGGAATGTACCTACCTTCATAGATGTCGTTACACGGAAAGAGAAAAATGAAAACAAACCAATACGACATTTTCTGCAGCACAATAATATATTTCGAAGGAGAACAAGAAAACACACCAACTTCGTAATATGAAATTTTATACTTCTCTCCAGGCACATAACTAGACTAAATATCGAACATGCAGGGATTTTGAAAACTGTTTCATGCACGTCGAGTAAGTGTAATAATTTAAAGGTTCCTTGATAAAGTAAAACGAAAGAATACTTAACTCACAAACTTTCGTAAGAGAAAAGACGGTTGCTGCTAAACTACAACTCCTTGCATTTCTTACGTGCAAATTCAACTTGAAAGATGTATGTTACTAACATAGTACATGTAGTCATGATGTGTGCGAATGGCATACTCTTTGTTCAGGATGTGGTGGCCCTGAAAAGGGCCGTTTGTTTATTGGCGAGGGTAAGTTACAATACCTCTCTCTCCATTTAGGCTCGTTCCCCTCGAATTCTACGTGCGAGTTGGATGTCTTTCGGCATGATGGTCACCCTCTTTGCGTGAATGGCACACAGGTTAGTGTCTTCGAAGAGACCCACCAAGTACGCCTCACTGGCCTCCTGAAGAGCCATGACAGCAGAGCTCTGGAATCTAAGGTCAGTCTTGAAGTCCTGGGCAATTTCTCTCACCAGTCTCTGGAAAGGTAGTTTTCGAATGAGCAGCTCAGTTGACTTCTGGTATCGACGGATTTCACGGAGGGCTACTGTTCCTGGCCTGTAACGATGAGGTTTCTTTACACCTCCTGTTGCTGGAGCGCTCTTTCGGGCAGCTTTAGTGGCCAGTTGTTTTCTTGGTGCTTTTCCGCCCGTGGATTTTCTTGCAGTTTGTTTCGTGCGAGCCATAATTTCGTTTTGTCCGTGCTATATTACAAACGTACGTAGAACTACAATCCTACTACACTCTTCGACTTCCGTGCTAAGAATGATCATCGTTCGAAGGCGCTTTTTGTTTATCTTTTCAAACTTTGCGCTTTCCGTTCGAGAGAGCTTCTCATTGGTCGTGTTCCACCAATCATTGGACAGGACGCAGAGTCGAGACGCCATTGGACAAAGAGTTGTGATTCTCAATCCTAGTTTGCACCACTTTTTGGTTTCTGAAGCAAAATTGGATTGTAATACTCAAACAAAACGGTATAGCAATACGTTACCAATATTCGAATGAAATATAATTCTTACTGATGGTACTTTCTTATCGTCTGAAAGATATGTGTAAGAATCTTTATTTTATTTTTATTTATTTTTTTAATTTTATTTTACATAGTTACTCTGCTAGGACATATTTCCTTTCGAGAAGTACATGTACATTTTGTCCAGTCCACCAAGTAACCTCGTAAATATCTAGATGGAAGTTGTTTTCGGTAAAATAAATAATAATATGATCCAACACATTTCTTTGATGGTTATTATTTAGTTCTCAATAAATGTTTTCAGTTTCTATGGTCACAGTTTTGCTGTTCAACGTTAAGCGACGAGGAGCTTTCCGAGAGGGCCGCGCTAAGATTATATAGTGTTACCGATAGTGGTTGTTTTCGTTTTTTGAGCTGTTCGAGCAGAGATTATTCTTTAATATTCCTACATTTACGCCATGTCTGGAAGAGGAAAAGGTGGCAAGGGTCTCGGTAAAGGTGGAGCAAAACGTCATCGTAAGGTTCTCAGAGACAATATCCAGGGTATCACGAAACCAGCCATCAGACGTCTAGCTCGCAGAGGCGGTGTAAAGCGCATCTCTGGTCTCATCTACGAAGAAACCCGAGGTGTTTTGAAAGTTTTCTTGGAAAACGTAATCCGTGATGCTGTTACCTACACGGAGCACGCCAAAGAAAGACTGTGACCGCCATGGACGTAGTGTATGCTCTGAAACGACAGGGTCGCACTCTGTACGGATTCGGAGGTTAAATATTCACTTTATAACAAAAAACGGCCCCTTTCAGGGCCACCACCTCTAATGAAGAGATACCACATTTTCGTACTTCTTATAATTCTCTCAAGTACACGTACAAGTACACAAATTCCTTACTAGCTAACTCCTTTTCACACAATACGATTTCTACATCCCTCACTCGGAAACGTTATATATATATCTGTTAAGTTAAGGATAAACATTATGCTTTGCAAATTAACTTTAGTGAAATAACTTATGTTATAAGAACTGGTAGTGCGTAATTAGGAATTGTTTGGTTAGTGTTCATTTCCAAGTTTACTCTGTGTGCATGTTACTTTATACATCATTTAGAGAAACAGGTAGATAAAATATGTTAGGGGTAAATCCCGTTATCTTATTAATAGAAATAACACTCGCCAATGAAGAAGCGTTACGCTTATTGAGTACACATACACTTAGAGAGACGAATGAATGTCTTGCTCAATTGTTAATTTCTATTCAAAAGATGAAAGTTGCAAGCTTATTAGATATCACTCTAAAGTTTTCTATCTCCGAAAAATGTGACTCTACAATAAAATATTCCTTAATTAATGATGTCAGAAAGGTCGACGAAGCCAAGAACACTGCGTTTCAAAACTGCATCGTTATTTCTATATATAAATATTATATATATTAATCAACTTTCAGAGGAAGTATAAAAAGAAATAAATTAACGATTCAAGGCATCTTATTGAAATCGAATATGTGTTATATGATTGTATCGACGAACACTAGTTTCGTTTCTCATTTGTCACGAACTCTCACCAGTTTGCTTTCAAACTGGCTTAGGTGGCCTGTAATCGTTTTGCTGTTTGAATATTCTTTGTAATGCACTGTTTACGATAATAAGGATCGAAAACAATTTCTGAATAAGGAATAGAAACTACTTTTCTCTGTTGTTCGGGAGAATTTCTTTGTAGCGTGGAACAAGCTTCTGCACTTAGCACTACCCAACATGAAATGACGACGTGTTAGAGACTGCCTCGTTTCTAACGTGATATTCCGATGATATAATGCTCTCTTACAAATACTCTACTTTCATTTGAGGGTGTGTGATATAGATATTCGATGTGAAATGTTTTGTTTACTTGAAACACTCTATGATGTGACTTGAGAAACGATTAGAAAAACTTCTGTATCCTAAAGAAGCTTCTCATTCGCACTGGTGCACGTTTTATGGTAAAAATGCCACCATTGACGAATCGTGGATAGACGTATCTATAGAAGAAAGATCGAACTTTCGTTTAGTAGACCTTAGGAAAAATTTTGGAAATTCGAAACTTCTCAAAAGGAACCCAGAATTTTGTGAACAAACACAGCCGGATGATACGTTCAGACGCGAGAAATGGCGACCCCAGCTGACTTCTCTCAGTTAGATGAAGCTCTCAATTACGGCCGCTCTCTCTTTACTTAAGGTCTTCACGTGCTTGTGCTCGTATTTTTCAACCGAGTAGAAAGATTAATAAATAAAAAAAGCTTTAAAAATGGCTGATGCGACGGCGCCTACCACGGCTCCTTCTCCTAAGAAGGTGAGCAAACAAAAGCGAAAAAACCGAGAACGGCACCCGTACATCCTAAGGTATCCGAAATGGTAATCACTGCCATTACTTCTCTCAAAGAACGCGGAGGTTCTTCTCTCCAGGCTATCAAAAGTACATTGCTGCCAACTATAAACTCGACGTGGAGCGGATGAACCCTTTATCAAGAAGTATCTTCGATCAGCAGTGAATAGTGGCATTCTCACACAGACTAAAGGAAAAGGAGCTACGGGTTCCTTCAAGCTGAGTGCTCAAAAGAGCAAAGAGAAGGTGGTGAAAACCAAAGAAGAAAGAAGGAACGACTGCAAAGAAAAGTAAAGCCCCGAGTAAGCCAAGAAAGTAGCTGAGAAGAAAGCAAAGACAGCTGCTAAAACCCAAGGCAAAGGCAAAACCAAAGAAAGTGGCAAAGCCAGCAAAGAAACCTGCAGCCAGTAAACCGAAAGCCCCAAGAAGGCCAAAGCCGCCCCTAAAAGGCTGCTTCCAAGAAGGTGGCAGGAAAGAAATAAGTAAGCTGCTTCTTTTCCAATTTTGTGTGATATCACAAAATCAACGGCCCTTTTCAGGGCCACCATCTCCTGATAAAGAGTTTGCCATATAAGTCGTTACAGAAAAACAAACAAAACACTCATTCCGTTCGTAACAACACTTGTTATATCGAGCGAGTGAAATGGTAAAAATTTCTTAAAACGTTTCATGCTCAGATTTGTAGTCTAACGAACGTTCGAGAAAGAAAGTAATGTAGTGCGACTTTATTTATTTCTTCCCTGGGCTGTTATAGATATGCTCGTTTTCAAATTATACTTAATGATTCGTAACTTTAGTTTAATTTCAATTAGTACTGCATTTAATTACATTTTAGTTTAATCACCCATATAAATTGTATGCCTCCTTACTAGTTAGTGAAGTGTACTGAGCCTTTCACAAATGTAATGGAGAAATCTATTCCGTATGCACATGCATATACGGCTGAATAGTGTGCCTTACTATTAGATTTACTAGTTATCAATAACTAATATGATTTATGCTCCTTAATAGAGACAATTTCTCTGTCCCTCAGACACTATTTCGTTTTCTCCCAAGCGCATGGATATTAAACATGTAATGGATGTCACTCTAAATGAAATAACTATTTCCGTGTATCTATTAACCCTCTGTCATTCTCTCTCTTTTTGCTTTCTTAAATAATGAGTAGCTGTTATTTTCTTGTTATTATCATAATTATCTTGTACCTTTCGGTGACGACATGTATTGGCTGGGTGTGTATACGTTTGTTTGTTTGTCTGTCTTCATTCACTTAACTACAAACGAAAAATACTCACTGAGAGCATAGAGGTGGGAATGGAACAAAACTCTCTAATAATGTGTGTATTTCTACTCGCACGTTATAAGCATGGTTATAGAGAAAGCATGCTTGAACTGTTAATAGTGAAATAGATTCGATGTGACTTTCTCCTTTTCAAGATGTGGTGGCCCTGAAAGGGCCGTTTGAATGAAAAAGAGAAGAAGAACACATTACTTTGAACTGGTGTACTTAGTCACAGCCTTGGTCCCTTCGGAGACGGCGTGTTTGGCCAATTCTCCAGGTAAAAGCAGACGCACTGCAGTTTGGATCTCCCGGCTCGTGATAGTTGATCGCTTGTTGTAGTGAGCCAGACGAGAAGCTTCGGCAGCAATTCTCTCGAAAATGTCGTTCACGAAGCTATTCATGATAGACATAGCTTTGCTGGAGATTCCAGTATCGGGATGGACCTGCTTGAGAACCTTGTAAATGTAAATACTGAAGCTCTCCTTCCTCCTCTTCTTTCGCTTTTTCTTGTCTCCAGCTCGTACGGCTTTTTGGGCCTTTCCGGCCTTCTTCACAGCTTTTCCAGACGCTTGTTGTGGAGGCATGTTGAAAAATAAACTTGGACCTATTTTATTTTAGACTTGACAGTAGTTTTGGTTTTAAAGACCTTAGGGAGGCCCTAAGGCAAACCAGGGGCGCTCAGAAACTTTTGTTTCTCTTCAACCCCACGCATGATTGAGGGTTCAAGACCTCTCGATGAGGAACCTGGATTATTGGGTAATTTCTAGAGCCTGTTAGATATGGTAGTTCAGGAGACAAACGAAGTCATGGGAGAAAGGGAGGGGCGGTACAAAAAGTGGAGGGGTGTAGAAAAATACAGGAGAAGTTCGGGATAGGACGACGTACCTCTTTTCAGGGCCTGGGTATAAGTATACCCAAAAATTTTGCTGTGGGGGGAAACGGGAGTGCCCCGAGAAAACCCACTTTCACGGTCAGGGCGCCGAATAGTCTACCCTAATCGTGCCTTAAATAACAGGGGAATCTCTAACGAAGGTATTCCAGAGCAAATCTCGAGATATATGCTCTGGGTGGCTACGGGGTATTTTAAGCGGAAAAATAAACTTGGACCTTATTTATTTTAGACTTGACAGTAGTTTTGGTTTTAAAGACCTTAGGGAGGCCCTAAGGCAAACCAGGGGCGCTCAGAAACTTTTGTTTCTCTTCAACCCCACGCATGATTGAGGGTTCAAGACCTCTCGATGAGGAACCTGGATTATTGGGTAATTTCTAGAGCCTGTTAGATATGGTAGTTCAGGAGACAAACGAAGTCATGGGAGAAAGGGAGGGGCGGTACAAAAAGTGGAGGGGTGTAGAAAAATACAGGAGAAGTTCGGGATAGGACGACGTACCTCTTTTCAGGGCCTGGGTATAAGTATACCCAAAAATTTTGCTGTGGGGGAAACAGGAGTGCCCCAGAGAAAACCCACTTTCACGGTCAGGGCGCCGAATAGTCTACCTAATCGTGCCTTAAATAACAGGGGAATCTCTAACGAAGGTATTCCAGAGCAAATCTCGAGATATATGCTCTGGGTGGCTACGGGGTATTTTAAGCGGAAAACCTAATTTGAGGGTAGATTCTAGGTAAGTATCTTGGTCGTCATCAAGGTTTGTAAAATAAACGGGGATCTCTAAGGAAGGTTTCCCTGAGCAATTCTCAGGAATAATACCCTGGGTGGCTACAGGGGTAGTTTAAGGGAAACTTAAATTGGGGGGGTAGAATCTAGGTCAATATCTTGGTCGTCATCATTGGTCTGAGTTGGGCTAGATTGCGGTAAACTATGAGTTGGAACTTTCAAAGATAGGTTTTCAGGAAATTTCTCTGTTGTTTGGGAAGATTTATGCCTCCTGGACAATTTGGCTTGGCTGGCCTTTGAGATGGTGGAGTTCTTGTCAGTAGAAGTTGATTTATCCTCCAGGGTGACCTGAAGAGGTTTAGACTCAGGCACTGTTTTCAGATTGATTGGACTAGGGCGCAGTCTGGGTAAATTTGCTACAATATTGTGGTTTGATCGATGCATGGCCGGTGGAGGTGTCATCAGTTGTCTGAGTGAAGTTGTGGGTCATATTGATGGGGATATGGGTTGAGTGGGAGGGCGGTTGTACGGGTAATGGGCTAACAATGGGTTGCGGGGATGTATGCGTAGTTTAGGTGAAACCATGGGAGGCAAAACAGGTAATGGTTGTTTGGGAAGTCTCAGGTTATATGAGCGTCGATGGGGACGTTCGGCACTGAAATGGAAAATATGGTATAGCACCCGTTACGCAGGATGGAGTCAGCATGCTGTTTAGTGGTTGTAACAATTTTCATGTAGCGGGTCGGATGCTTGGTGGTTTTCGAGAATATTCGGTGCACGGCGTGAATCACAGATTGTGTTTGGCTCTCAATGGCTTGTTTAATTTCACTAGGTAGGATTGACTGGTGAACTCCACCTCAGGAAAACGGTGAAAAGGTTCGTAGGGCTCTTGGTGGGTGCACATTTAATATTATACTGTGAATTCCAGGGCTCGCAGAAATAAGATAGATCAGCAGGCGTCGATGGTTGGAGGAGGATTCCCCCTCGGCGAAGAATTCTTGTTTTGGACGGGTCAAGGGAGGCGCCGGGCTTAGCTTGCGCCAGGAACGTGGAGATTTGGAGGGGCGAGAGGTTGGGTGGCAGGCCGTCGACGATTACCGGTGAGACCGTAGGCGGGATCGGCACAGCAGGACCGGGCAATGAGAAAGTCATTCTGGTTTAGCAGTCGGAGAGAAAACACGTCTGACTAGCTCGGAGTCAAGGCTGGGAATGATGATAAACTTGGACCAAATTCAGTCAGCGTTTAAATTGCGCGCTGCAGGATTGAAAAGTAGCCAATAGCATTTTGGTTTGCGAACTCGATAGCTGTCGCGAGAAGCGCGGCCGTCACAGGCGACTCAATATACGTCGTTCAATCCTACAAAGTTGATAAAACTATGTGAGTGAACAGCGTAATAGTCGAGTCGGGTTTCAAGGTCGCCGTCAAGCAGAGCAGACGTGCAAGTCAAGAGCTGCGAGACAAGTGCATTGAAGACTAAATTATCCTGTGAAGTGCATAAAGTTTTACTAAAAAGGTTACCCTTAGTCCTTATCAGGACTAGTAAAACAGTATGAAGAGAAAGAAGATAGTGACAAGATCCAACGGAAAAGCCCTTTCCAACGACGAGATCATGGATATGCTGAATAGAGCTATTGAAGGACCAGCCTCTGAATCACTGAGTAGTTCGACTGAGAGTTCCGAAGGTGAAAACTCAGGAGGTGAAGAATCACGAAGACCAGAATCCCATGAAACAAACGAGACATCCAACAAGAGGAGGCTGAAGAAGAAGAAGAAAAAGGACATGGTAAGTATAGTTTCTGACTATGCTACTAACCCTAACCTTAACGACGCTAATAATAGTTCTAAAATCAATGTATTAATAACATAACCCATGTTAACGAAGACAAAGCCACTTGCTCTAACAATAATTACTTGAATACAAACAACACCACCATCGCCACTAATTCTGAGAACACCATCACTGTCACACAAACAAACAATTCTCCTAACTACAGAATCCCAACTCTGTTCATCGAAGGAGTAAACAAAACAACACGCATTCCACAGATTGTCAATCAACTGAGGTCCTATTACC
Organism: Tachypleus tridentatus; assembly: GCF_004210375.1. NCBI lineage: Eukaryota > Metazoa > Arthropoda > Merostomata > Xiphosura > Limulidae > Tachypleus > Tachypleus tridentatus. The sequence goes on along the minus strand of NW_027467777.1, from coordinate 8,537,794 downwards.
CGGGCATTCAGTTTAAAGACATCAAACGTCTTCCTAATGGAAGAATCATGATTAAATGTACCGAACCTCAAGAGTTTGCGCATATTTTGGCCCACTGGCCCAAGGATGCCTTCGGTGTTCAAGCCACCATTACAACACCAAAACAAACACACCAAAACTAACAGTCATAATCAGAGGTGTCGATTTCGACATTGAAGATCATGAAATCACTGAAGAATTAACAACTCAAGGCTTTGACATTGCATCATCGAACAGAATCATCTCATTCAGAACGAAACAAAAAACGCCACTGATCAAGGTAACCGTCAACAAAAAAGACGATCAAGAAAAATTATTAAAAACGGTTGCTTTTATTTTTCAAAAGACACACGACCGAACCGGAAAGACACATCAAAACCAATAATCCAATGCTACAAATGTCAACGGTTCGGACACACAAAAAACTAATTGTATGGCCAAGGATAGATGTGTCAGATGTGGCGGATCTCACGAGGTCGCTCAGTGTCCTAACGAGCGTAACCAAGTTAGATGCGCCAACTGTCAGGGCCCCACGCAGCCAGTTACAAAGGCTGCCCCAAATACACCCAAATACGTAACAGATTCCTTTTCAAAACCACGAACATCAATAATCAAACCCACGGCTACCAAAACAACACCAAACAACCTTTACTACCAACTCCAACCGACTCGCAAATCAAACACGCTCAACCTCAACCAACACGTACTTACGCGGACGTAACACGCCCAAAAAACAACACAAGCATTTAACCCAACAGATTTCACCACAAACTTGCTAGCAATGCTGATAGAATTGAGTGATCTCCCCTCATTCGAATCGAGGCACGAGTCACTCAAGGCTGTTTGCAGCCTTGCAAGTCACTATTTTAACCTCCCTCACCTGAAACCACACCATCTTTCACTCAAAATTCACGCGAGGGAAATAAAACAACACAATGATACAACACATTAAAATCTTACACATCAACTGCCAAGGAAATCTTAAAGACAAAAGGTTAGAAATATACAACATAAACAAACATATAAACGCCAACATAATCATCATTTCAGAAACACTTTGCACAGAGAAACAAAACACCACAATCCCCGGATTCATCTCACACAACATACCTCACTCAGAAAACAACAGAGGTATAATAACTTACTTTAGTACAAAAATATCGCATCTAATCTCGATAGAAGATTCATTTAAATCTGACATTAATGAGACCATTTTTTGTAATATACACTTTAACAACCGGCTAACTATTCCGATTCTAGCCATATATTGCTCACCAACCAAAAATATCGACATTAACTTCCTTCAAAAAATGTGTTAATCGTAAACCCAAACCAATTATTATTGGAGACTTTAATTCACCGCACACAGAATTAAGGGGTAACAGAGACACGCAGAGGATCCTGCATAAAAATTTTATTTCTAGCAATAAAATGCACTTAATTAATGACAATACACCTACACACTTCTCAGCCGCCAACGGCTCATATGATGTACTCGATTTCATCATCGCTCCAAAGGACATGGTTAATAGAATATCTAACTTTAAAGTGCATGATGAAATCACCAGCGACCACTTCCCCGTATCATGTATGATTCACCCGCGCCACCCGGCTGTGGCGTACGTGACTCCTTCCGCATACACCTACACTGAAACAGACTGGCTCACTTTTAATGCCTCTCTGGACTCATACCTACCCCACCCAATCGAACATGTAAACGACAAAACAGAACTAGACAAATATGTAGATCAAATTACAGAAGCCATAAAGAAAGCCACAAAAAACACAATTCCTAAATCAAAAGAAAACAATCACTTATTCAATGGACTCTAACACCAGAAATTCACGCACTAATAATCAAACGCAGACAATTACGACGAATACACTACATCACACGTGATCCACACATTAAAACAGAAATCAATAGAACAAATACAAAATTAAACAAGAAATTAAAAAAGTCAGAGAAAACAATTGGCATAACTTCTGCAAAACTTAGAAAAACCAAGAAAAACCCAAAAGAATTCTGGAAAAATTCAAGAGTATTGCGTCAGACAAAAAACACAAATCACATGTTACAACACATCACACACAACAATAAAATCGCAAGGACGGACGAAGAGAAAGCTGACTTATTAGCTGACTATTACAAATCCGCTTTTAGCGATTTAAACTCAGTAGATTTCGACACACAACACCAACACCATGTCAACAACTACATAAATGCAAACCAAGCTTCATTCTCACCAGGATTTCCCGGAGAGACACTAGAAGCATACTCAAATTCAATCAATAGAAAAATAACCATAACCGAACTAAAGATTAATATCAAAACTTGAAGAACACTTCCCCGGACATGACCAAATACCAAATATTATTCTCAAAAAAGTTCCACTCTCCTACTACAACACCTCACAAACATCATGAACATTTCATTAGCGACAGGGTATTACCCTGACACATGGAAAAAGCCATCATAACAACGATCCCCAAGAAACAAACTAACAGAACAAATCCAGATAATTTCCGCCCCATCAGTCTGTTAAGCTGCCTTGGCAAACTGATGGAGAGAATTATCTCCAACCGTCTCCTCCATTTTTGCGAATCAAACAACATCCTTCCAGAATCTCAAAATGCCTCCAGAAAAAATAGACAAACAACAGATCACCTCACACGACTCACCGAATCAATATACAAAGCTTACAACAACAATCAAGTAACCATCGGGGTATTCCTAGATGTCAAAAAAGCATTCGACAGCGTTTGGCACAATGCCATCATATACAAACTAAACCACCTACAAATAAATCCTACGATAGTCAAATGGATTTCAAATTTTAACCAATAGAACAGCACAAGTAAAAGTCAATAAAACCATATCCAAATTATTTAATATAACGGCAGGAGTGCCCCAAGGATCAGTCCTCTCTCCACTTCTTTACATAATTTTCGTCAGTGACATACCTTTTCCAAATCTAACATACACACACAATTCACAATACGCAGATGACATCGCAATCTGGAGCACCTCCAGAAACCCAGTAATGGCCATGTCTCGCGTACAAGAATCACTAAACAACGTCTCAACATGGAGCAACAAGTGGAGGGTCGTGTTAAATCCGACAAAAACACAAGCAATCACCTTCTATAGAAAACTAAAGAAGCAAAGGAAAAATCTAGAAAAATAAATCTATCACTTGGAAACACAACCATCAACATGAGCAAAAACATCACATTCCTTGGCGTCACTTTCGACACAAAACTAACATGGAAAAAACACATAAACAATATACACTCATCAATAAGAAAAGGATTTCATATCTAAAGACTATAACTGGTAAACAATCAAAATGCGCACCGAACACCATTATACAAATATACAAGGCTTACATCCGTCCACTAATAGAGTACGGATGTCAAGTAACATACAACATGTCAAACAACACACTCCAAAAAAATCCAAGTGCAACAAAACAAAATATTAAAATCCGCATTCAGTTTACCATCTTTTACACCAACAAATTATCTACACCAAATTAGTAATTTACCAACTATAAGAGATAGAATAACAGAACTTTCTATGAAATATTATCGAAAAGCAGAAAACAGAAACAAACTAACGGCATCACTACACAAATTATCAAGTGCACCAACAAAATACATATCACCATACAACATATTTCAAGAATCACAATCCACTCAACAAAGAGTTTAAATACATAAAACTATGTTATTAACATGAATTCCTTTTTTTCAGGTACAGGCACACGACAGGCAAAACTTTCGGCGCCTGTCGTGTGAAAGTGGGTTTTCTCGGGGTACTCCCGTTTCCCCCCACATCAAAATCTTCAGGCATTGGATTTCTAGATCCCAGCCCAGGCAACCTTTTTGCCAGACCCAGAATCGGGCCGTTTGATTTGATCTGAACTTGAATGAATTACATTCATGTTCACATCTACCCAACTTTTTCTTTTCGAGACAGGTCCCGACCTTTCCTTCTTTCCACTGCTACCTTTGCCTCCACCCAAAAGACCATTTAGTGAGACATTCCTCACCCAAAAAGTCAAGAATAATAACGATAATTAATTTATTAAAATAATAATAAAAAAAAAAAAAACCCACCACTTAATCCTAATAACAATCCACGAAAGGGGACGAAGAGGAACTACAAAGTTCCTGAACACCCCAGTTGGAGAGAGAACTCTTCGATTTCTCTCTCTAAACTGAACCCCTGCCACGTTAGTTTAGTTAGTTTAGCGTAATAGTCGGTTTCAAGGTCGCCGTCAAGCAGAGCAGACGTGCAAGTCAAGAGCTGCGAGACAAGTGCATTGAAGACTAAATTATCCTGTGAAGTGCATAAAAGTTTTACTAAAAGGTTACCCTTAGTCCTTATCAGGACTAGTAAAACAGTATGAAGAGAAAGAAGATAGTGACAAGATCCAACGGAAAAGCCCTTTCCAACGACGAGATCATGGATATGCTGAATAGAGCTATTGAAGGACCAGCCTCTGAATCACTGAGTAGTTCGACTGAGAGTTCCGAAGGTGAAAACTCAGGAGGTGAAGAATCACGAAGACCAGAATCCCATGAAACAAACGAGACATCCAACAAGAGGAGGCTGAAGAAGAAGAAGAAAAAGGACATGGTAAGTATAGTTTCTGACTATGCTACTAACCCTAACCTTAACGACGCTAATAATAGTTCTAAAAATCAATGTATTAATAACATAACCCATGTTAACGAAGACAAAGCCACTTGCTCTAACAATAATTACTTGAATACAAACAACACCACCATCGCCACTAATTCTGAGAACACCATCACTGTCACACAAACAAACAATTCTCCTAACTACAGAATCCCAACTCTGTTCATCGAAGGAGTAAACAAAACAACACGCATTCCACAGATTGTCAATCAACTGAGGTCCTATTACCCGGGCATTCAGTTTAAAGACATCAAACGTCTTCCTAATGGAAGAATCATGATTAAATGTACCGAACCTCAAGAGTTTGCGCATATTTTGGCCCACTGGCCCAAGGATGCCTTCGGTGTTCAAGCCACCATTACAACACCAAAAACAAACACACCAAAACTAACAGTCATAATCAGAGGTGTCGATTTCGACATTGAAGATCATGAAATCACTGAAGAATTAACAACTCAAGGCTTTGACATTGCATCATCGAACAGAATCATCTCATTCAGAACGAAACAAAAACGCCACTGATCAAGGTAACCGTCAACAAAAGACGATCAAGAAAAATTATTAAAAACGGTTGCTTTTATTTTTCAAAGACACACGACCGAACCGGAAAAGACACATCAAAACCAATAATCCAATGCTACAAATGTCAACGGTTCGGACACACAAAACTAATTGTATGGCTAAGGATAGATGTGTCAGATGTGGCGGATCTCACGAGGTCGCTCAGTGTCCTAACGAGCGTAACCAAGTTAGATGCGCCAACTGTCAGGGTCCCCACGCAGCCAGTTACAAAGGCTGCCCCAAATACACCCAAATACGTAACAGATTCCTTTTCAAAACCACGAACATCAATAATCAAACCCACGGCTACCAAAACAACACCAAACAACCTTTACTACCAACTCCAACCGACTCGCAAATCAAACACGCTCAACCTCAACCAACACGTACTTACGCGGACGTAACACGCCCAAAAAACAACACAAGCATTTAACCCAACAGATTTCACCACAAACTTGCTAGCAATGCTGATAGAATTGAGTGATCTCCCTCATTCGAATCGAGGCACGAGTCACTCAAGGCTGTTTGCAGCCTTGCAAGTCACTATTTTAACCTCCCTCACCTGAAACCACACCATCTTTCACTCAAAATTCACGCGAGGGAAATAAAACAACACAATGATACAACACATTAAAATCTTACACATCAACTGCCAAGGAAATCTTAAAGACAAAAGGTTAGAAATATACAACATAAACAAACATATAAACGCCAACATAATCATCATTTCAGAAACACTTTGCACAGAGAAACAAAACACCACAATCCCGGATTCATCTCACACAACATACCTCACTCAGAAAACAACAGAGGTATAATAACTTACTTTAGTACAAAAATATCGCATCTAATCTCGATAGAAGATTCATTTAAATCTGACATTAATGAGACCATTTTTGTAATATACACTTTAACAACCGGCTAACTATTCCGATTCTAGCCATATATTGCTCACCAACCAAAAATATCGACATTAACTTCCTTCAAAATGTGTTAATCGTAAACCCAAACCAATTATTATTGAGACTTTAATTCACCGCACACAGAATTAAGGGGTAACAGAGACACACGCAGAGGATCCTGCATAAAAATTTTATTTCTAGCAATAAAATGCACTTAATTAATGACAATACACCTACACACTTCTCAGCCGCCAACGGCTCATATGATGTACTCGATTTCATCATCGCTCCAAAGGACATGGTTAATAGAATATCTAACTTTAAAGTGCATGATGAAATCACCAGTGACCACTTCCCCGTATCATGTATGATTCACCCGCGCCACCCGGCTGTGGCGTACGTGACTCCTTCCGCATACACCTACACTGAAACAGACTGGCTCACTTTTAATGCCTCTCTGACTCATACCTACCCCACCCAATCGAACATGTAAACAACAAAACAGAACTAGACAAATATGTTGATCAAATTACAGAAGCCATAAAGAAAGCCACAAAAAACACAATTCCTAAATCAAAAAGAAAACAATCACTTATTCAATGGACTCTAACACCAGAAATTCACGCACTAATAATCAAACGCAGACAATTACGACGAATACACTACATCACACGTGATCCACACATTAAAACAGAAATCAATAGAACAAATACAAAAATTAAACAAGAAATTAAAAAGTCAGAGAAAACAATTGGCATAACTTCTGCAAAAACTTAGAAAACCAAGAAAAAACCCAAAAGAATTCTGGAAAAAATTCAAGAGTATTGCGTCAGACAAAAACACAAATCACATGTTACAACACATCACACACAACAATAAAATCGCAAGGACGGACGAAGAGAAAGCTGACTTATTAGCTGACTATTACAAATCCGCTTTTAGCGATTTAAACTCAGTAGATTTCGACACACAACACCAACACCATGTCAACAACTACATAAATGCAAACCAAGCTTCATTCTCACCAGGATTTCCCGGAGAGACACTAGAAGCATACTCAAATTCAATCAATAGAAAAATAACCATAACCGAACTAAAGATTAATATCAAAAACTTGAAGAACACTTCCCCCGGACATGACCAAATACCAAATATTATTCTCAAAAAAAGTTCCACTCTCCTACTACAACACCTCACAAACATCATGAACATTTCATTAGCGACAGGGTATTACCCTGACACATGGAAAAAAGCCATCATAACAACGATCCCCAAGAAACAAACTAACAGAACAAATCCAGATAATTTCCGCCCCATCAGTCTGTTAAGCTGCCTTGGCAAACTGATGGAGAGAATTATCTCCAACCGTCTCCTCCATTTTGCGAATCAAACAACATCCTTCCAGAATCTCAAAATGCCTCCAGAAAAATAGACAAACAACAGATCACCTCACACGACTCACCGAATCAATATACAAAGCTTACAACAACAATCAAGTAACCATCGGGTATTCCTAGATGTCAAAAAAGCATTCGACAGCGTTTGGCACAATGCCATCATATACAAACTAAACCACCTACAAATAAATCCTACGATAGTCAAATGGATTTCAAATTTTTTAACCAATAGAACAGCACAAGTAAAAGTCAATAAAACCATATCCAAATTATTTAATATAACGGCAGGAGTGCCCCAAGGATCAGTCCTCTCTCCACTTCTTTACATAATTTTCGTCAGTGACATACCTTTTCCAAATCTAACATACACACACAATTCACAATACGCAGATGACATCGCAATCTGGAGCACCTCCAGAAACCCAGTAATGGCCATGTCTCGCGTACAAGAATCACTAAACAACGTCTCAACATGGAGCAACAAGTGGAGGGTCGTGTTAAATCCGACAAAACACAAGCAATCACCTTCTATAGAAAACTAAAGAAGCAAAGGAAAAATCTAGAAAAATAAATCTATCACTTGGAAACACAACCATCAACATGAGCAAAACATCACATTCCTTGGCGTCACTTTCGACACAAAACTAACATGGAAAAAACACATAAACAATATACACTCATCAATAAGAAAAGGATTTCATATCTAAAGACTATAACTGGTAAACAATCAAAATGCGCACCGAACACCATTATACAAATATACAGGCTTACATCCGTCCACTAATAGAGTACGGATGTCAAGTAACATACAACATGTCAAACAACACACTCCAAAAAATCCAAGTGCAACAAAACAAAATATTAAAATCCGCATTCAGTTTACCATCTTTTACACCAACAAATTATCTACACCAAATTAGTAATTTACCAACTATAAGAGATAGAATAACAGAACTTTCTATGAAATATTATCGAAAAGCAGAAAACAGAAACAAACTAACGGCATCACTACACAAATTATCAAGTGCACCAACAAAATACATATCACCATACAACATATTTCAAGAATCACAATCCACTCAACAAAGAGTTTAAATACATAAAACTATGTTATTAACATGAATTTTTTTTTTTCAGGTACAGGGCACACGACAGGCAAAACTTTCGGCGCCTGTCGTGTGAAAGTGGGTTTCTCGGGGTACTCCCGTTTCCCCACATCAAAATCTTCAGGCATTGGATTTCTAGATCCCAGCCCAGGCAACCTTTTTGCCAGACCCAGAATCGGGCCGTTTGATTTGATCTGAACTTGAATGAATTACATTCATGTTCACATCTACCCAACTTTTTCTTTTCGAGACAGGTCCCGACCTTTCCTTCTTTCCACTGCTACCTTTGCCTCCACCCAAAGACCATTTAGTGAGACATTCCTCACCCAAAAGTCAAGAATAATAACGATAATTAATTTATTAAAAAATAATAATAAAAAAAAAAAACCCACCACTTAATCCTAATAACAATCCACGAAGGGGACGAAGAGGAACTACAAAGTTCCTGAACACCCCAGTTGGAGAGAGAACTCTTCGGATTTCTCTCTCTCTAAACTGAACCCCTGCCACGTTAGTTTAGTTTAGTTTAGCGTAATAGTCACAATACGTATTCATTCCACATAGTGAGTATCGTGTTTTACTGTCTATTTTTCGTTCTTAGTTTCAGAGAAAAACTAAGGGAAAATGTCTGGGCGAGGCAAAGGTGGCAAAGTGAAGGCCAAGGCTAAATCCCGTTCAAGCAGAGCTGGACTCCAGTTTCCAGTCGGGCGTATACATCGTCTCCTTCGAAAAGGAAACTATGCCGAGCGAGTAGGAGCTGGAGCACCCGTCTACCTCGCTGCTGTCTTGGAGTACCTGGCTGCTGAAGTTTTGGAGTTAGCAGGTAACGCTGCACGTGATAACAAGAAGACTAGGATCATCCCTCGTCACTTGCAACTTGCCATTCGTAATGACGAAGAACTCAACAAGTTGCTACAGGGTGTTACTATCGCCCAGGGAGGCGTTCTGCCAAACATTCAGGCTGTCTTATTGCCCAAGAAGACCGAAAAGAAGTAAGTCGGTAAATATTAACAATATATAAAACGGCCCTTTTCAGGGCCACCACCTCCTGATGGAGAGATAGTACAGTTCCTTCGCCATACATCTCGTGTTAATAATTTTCACAGAACACGCAACAAAAGGCGTGTCTCTTGTGTACGACAAACCTTATTATCCCACCTTCCATAATACATAAATAAATAAATAATCATAAAACAAAAACGTTTTAATACGATTCATTATAGTACTTACTATATAAGTAGATCGTCACAGTTAGGTTTTCTCTTATACCAGCATAACGATACGTTGTTGACAGTGTTCACTGTCGTAACCAGACGATGTTCGTCTTTCTAAGTAAGCTGAGTATGTGTAGTTCGTAAGCTATTGCCATTTCTTTTCAATATTCTTAACCTGAAAGGAATGTACCTACCTTCATAGATGTCGTTACACGGAAAGAGAAAATGAAAACAAACCAATACGACATTTTCTGCAGCACAATAATATATTTCGAAGGAGAACAAGAAAACACACCAACTTCGTAATATGAAATTTTATACTTCTCTCCAGGCACATAACTAGACTAAATATCGAACATGCAGGGATTTTGAAAACTGTTTCATGCACGTCGAGTAAGTGTAATAATTTAAAAGGTTCCTTGATAAAGTAAAACGAAAGAATACTTAACTCACAAACTTTCGTAAGAGAAAAGACGGTTGCTGCTAAACTACAACTCCTTGCATTTCTTACGTGCAAATTCAACTTGAAAAGATGTATGTTACTAACATAGTACATGTAGTCATGATGTGTGCGAATGGCATACTCTTTGTTCAGGATGTGGTGGCCCTGAAAAGGGCCGTTTGTTTATTGGCGAGGGTAAGTTACAATACCTCTCTCTCCATTTAGGCTCGTTCCCCTCGAATTCTACGTGCGAGTTGGATGTCTTTCGGCATGATGGTCACCCTCTTTGCGTGAATGGCACACAGGTTAGTGTCTTCGAAGAGACCCACCAAGTACGCCTCACTGGCCTCCTGAAGAGCCATGACAGCAGAGCTCTGGAATCTAAGGTCAGTCTTGAAGTCCTGGGCAATTTCTCTCACCAGTCTCTGGAAAGGTAGTTTTCGAATGAGCAGCTCAGTTGACTTCTGGTATCGACGGATTTCACGGAGGGCTACTGTTCCTGGCCTGTAACGATGAGGTTTCTTTACACCTCCTGTTGCTGGAGCGCTCTTTCGGGCAGCTTTAGTGGCCAGTTGTTTTCTTGGTGCTTTTCCGCCCGTGGATTTTCTTGCAGTTTGTTTCGTGCGAGCCATAATTTCGTTTTGTCCGTGCTATATTACAAACGTACGTAGAACTACAATCCTACTACACTCTTCGACTTCCGTGCTAAGAATGATCATCGTTCGAAGGCGCTTTTTGTTTATCTTTTCAAACTTTGCGCTTTCCGTTCGAGAGAGCTTCTCATTGGTCGTGTTCCACCAATCATTGGACAGGACGCAGAGTCGAGACGCCATTGGACAAAGAGTTGTGATTCTCAATCCTAGTTTGCACCACTTTTGGTTTCTGAAGCAAAATTGGATTGTAATACTCAAACAAAACGGTATAGCAATACGTTACCAATATTCGAATGAAATATAATTCTTACTGATGGTACTTTCTTATCGTCTGAAAGATATGTGTAAGAATCTTTATTTTATTTTTATTTATTTTTTAATTTTATTTTACATAGTTACTCTGCTAGGACATATTTCCTTTCGAGAAGTACATGTACATTTTGTCCAGTCCACCAAGTAACCTCGTAAATATCTAGATGGAAGTTGTTTTCGGTAAAATAAATAATAATAATATGATCCAACACATTTCTTTGATGGTTATTATTTAGTTCTCAATAAATGTTTTCAGTTTCTATGGTCACAGTTTTGCTGTTCAACGTTAAGCGACGAGGAGCTTTCCGAGAGGGCCGCGCTAAGATTATATAGTGTTACCGATAGTGGTTGTTTTCGTTTTTTGAGCTGTTCGAGCAGAGATTATTCTTTAATATTCCTACATTTACGCCATGTCTGGAAGAGGAAAAGGTGGCAAGGGTCTCGGTAAAGGTGGAGCAAAACGTCATCGTAAGGTTCTCAGAGACAATATCCAGGGTATCACGAAACCAGCCATCAGACGTCTAGCTCGCAGAGGCGGTGTAAAGCGCATCTCTGGTCTCATCTACGAAGAAACCCGAGGTGTTTTGAAAGTTTTCTTGGAAAACGTAATCCGTGATGCTGTTACCTACACGGAGCACGCCAAAAGAAAGACTGTGACCGCCATGGACGTAGTGTATGCTCTGAAACGACAGGGTCGCACTCTGTACGGATTCGGAGGTTAAATATTCACTTTATAACAAAAAACGGCCCTTTCAGGGCCACCACCTCCTAATGAAGAGATACCACATTTTCGTACTTCTTATAATTCTCTCAAGTACACGTACAAGTACACAAATTCCTTACTAGCTAACTCCTTTTCACACAATACGATTTCTACATCCCTCACTCGGAAACGTTATATATATATCTGTTAAGTTAAGGATAAACATTATGCTTTGCAAATTAACTTTAGTGAAATAACTTATGTTATAAGAACTGGTAGTGCGTAATTAGGAATTGTTTGGTTAGTGTTCATTTCCAAGTTTACTCTGTGTGCATGTTACTTTATACATCATTTAGAGAAACAGGTAGATAAAATATGTTAGGGTAAATCCCGTTATCTTATTAATAGAAATAACACTCGCCAATGAAGAAGCGTTACGCTTATTGAGTACACATACACTTAGAGAGACGAATGAATGTCTTGCTCAATTGTTAATTTCTATTCAAAAGATGAAAGTTGCAAGCTTATTAGATATCACTCTAAAGTTTTCTATCTCCGAAAAATGTGACTCTACAATAAAATATTCCTTAATTAATGATGTCAGAAAGGTCGACGAAGCCAAGAACACTGCGTTTCAAAACTGCATCGTTATTTCTATATATAAATATTATATATATTAATCAACTTTCAGAGGAAGTATAAAAAGAAATAAATTAACGATTCAAGGCATCTTATTGAAATCGAATATGTGTTATATGATTGTATCGACGAACACTAGTTTCGTTTCTCATTTGTCACGAACTCTCACCAGTTTGCTTTCAAACTGGCTTAGGGTGGCCTGTAATCGTTTTGCTGTTTGAATATTCTTTGTAATGCACTGTTTACGATAATAAGGATCGAAAACAATTTCTGAATAAGGAATAGAAACTACTTTTCTCTGTTGTTCGGGAGAATTTCTTTGTAGCGTGGAACAAGCTTCTGCACTTAGCACTACCCAACATGAAATGACGACGTGTTAGAGACTGCCTCGTTTCTAACGTGATATTCCGATGATATAATGCTCTCTTACAAATACTCTACTTTCATTTGAGGGTGTGTGATATAGATATTCGATGTGAAATGTTTTGTTTACTTGAAACACTCTATGATGTGACTTGAGAAACGATTAGAAAAACTTCTGTATCCTAAAGAAGCTTCTCATTCGCACTGGTGCACGTTTTTATGGTAAAAAATGCCACCATTGACGAATCGTGGATAGACGTATCTATAGAAGAAAGATCGAACTTTCGTTTAGTAGACCTTAGGAAAAATTTTGGAAATTCGAAACTTCTCAAAAGGAACCCAGAATTTTGTGAACAAACACAGCCGGATGATACGTTCAGACGCGAGAAATGGCGACCCCAGCTGACTTCTCTCAGTTAGATGAAGCTCTCAATTACGGCCGCTCTCTCTTTACTTAAGGTCTTCACGTGCTTGTGCTCGTATTTTTCAACCGAGTAGAAAGATTAATAAATAAAAAAGCTTTAAAAATGGCTGATGCGACGGCGCCTACCACGGCTCCTTCTCCTAAGAAGGTGAGCAAACAAAAGCGAAAAAACCGAGAACGGCACCCGTACATCCTAAGGTATCCGAAATGGTAATCACTGCCATTACTTCTCTCAAAGAACGCGGAGGTTCTTCTCTCCAGGCTATCAAAAGTACATTGCTGCCAACTATAAACTCGACGTGGAGCGGATGAACCCTTTATCAAGAAGTATCTTCGATCAGCAGTGAATAGTGGCATTCTCACACAGACTAAAGGAAAAGGAGCTACGGGTTCCTTCAAGCTGAGTGCTCAAAAGAGCAAAGAGAAGGTGGTGAAAACCAAAGAAGAAAGAAGGAACGACTGCAAAGAAAAGTAAAGCCCCGAGTAAGCCCAAGAAAGTAGCTGAGAAGAAAGCAAAGACAGCTGCTAAAACCCAAGGCAAAGGCAAAACCAAAGAAAGTGGCAAAGCCAGCAAAGAAACCTGCAGCCAGTAAACCGAAAGCCCCAAGAAGGCCAAAGCCGCCCCTAAAAAGGCTGCTTCCAAGAAGGTGGCAGGAAAGAAATAAGTAAGCTGCTTCTTTTCCAATTTTGTGTGATATCACAAAATCAACGGCCCTTTTCAGGGCCACCATCTCCTGATAAAGAGTTTGCCATATAAGTCGTTACAGAAAAACAAACAAAACACTCATTCCGTTCGTAACAACACTTGTTATATCGAGCGAGTGAAATGGTAAAAATTTCTTAAAAACGTTTCATGCTCAGATTTGTAGTCTAACGAACGTTCGAGAAAAGAAAGTAATGTAGTGCGACTTTATTTATTTCTTCCCCTGGGCTGTTATAGATATGCTCGTTTTCAAATTATACTTAATGATTCGTAACTTTAGTTTAATTTCAATTAGTACTGCATTTAATTACATTTTAGTTTAATCACCCATATAAATTGTATGCCTCCTTACTAGTTAGTGAAGTGTACTGAGCCTTTCACAAATGTAATGGAGAAATCTATTCCGTATGCACATGCATATACGGCTGAATAGTGTGCCTTACTATTAGATTTACTAGTTATCAATAACTAATATGATTTATGCTCCTTAATAGAGACAATTTCTCTGTCCCTCAGACACTATTTCGTTTTCTCCCAAGCGCATGGATATTAAACATGTAATGGATGTCACTCTAAATGAAATAACTATTTCCGTGTATCTATTAACCCTCTGTCATTCTCTCTTTTTTGCTTTCTTAAATAATGAGTAGCTGTTATTTTCTTGTTATTATCATAATTATCTTGTACCTTTCGGTGACGACATGTATTGGCTGGGTGTGTATACGTTTGTTTGTTTGTCTGTCTTCATTCACTTAACTACAAACGAAAAATACTCACTGAGAGCATAGAGGTGGGAATGGAACAAAACTCTCTAATAATGTGTGTATTTCTACTCGCACGTTATAAGCATGGTTATAGAGAAAGCATGCTTGAACTGTTAATAGTGAAATAGATTCGATGTGACTTTCTCCTTTTCAAGATGTGGTGGCCCTGAAAAGGGCCGTTTGAATTGAAAAGAGAAGAAGAACACATTACTTTGAACTGGTGTACTTAGTCACAGCCTTGGTCCCTTCGGAGACGGCGTGTTTGGCCAATTCTCCAGGTAAAAGCAGACGCACTGCAGTTTGGATCTCCCGGCTCGTGATAGTTGATCGCTTGTTGTAGTGAGCCAGACGAGAAGCTTCGGCAGCAATTCTCTCGAAAATGTCGTTCACGAAGCTATTCATGATAGACATAGCTTTGCTGGAGATTCCAGTATCGGGATGGACCTGCTTGAGAACCTTGTAAATGTAAATACTGAAGCTCTCCTTCCTCCTCTTCTTTCGCTTTTTCTTGTCTCCAGCTCGTACGGCTTTTTTGGGCCTTTCCGGCCTTCTTCACAGCTTTTCCAGACGCTTGTTGTGGAGGCATGTTGAAAAATAAACTTGGACCTTAGGTCATGGTAGGAATTTTGGTTAAATTATGATTTCGTTCATTACGAACGAAAAATAACCAGGGGGCGGTCAGAAACTGCTGTTTCTCTTCACCCCACACAAGGCAAGAATAAATTAATTACCTGATTACGGAGCGAGAGATATGGTCAGGAGTGGCATGTTAGTTATTTGTACAACGCGATGGTCACGAATGACCTAGAAGTTGATAATGTGTTGAATTTAATTGAGGGGCGTCAGGAAGAGCTGAGAAGAGATCCTGCCGGCTAGAGAGACGACGAAGAAAGATGAGGAAGGTTCAGCAGAACACCCACAAATCATTGTTTAAGGATGTTGTCTTATCTTGGAGAAAGCCGAGAGATGCAAACACAGTGCGCCGACATGATTAGGTCTCATGACTTATATGTATTAGCTATTAAAATCTTAAAATTTTGGATATTCAAAAATTTGGATACTAATTTAAAATTTAGAAATCAAAATGACGTACCTCTTTTCAGGGCTGGGATCTATAGATCCTATGAAACAGAACTTTTGCTGTGGGGGGAAACGGGAGTACCCCGAGAAAACCCACTTTCACTGGTGAGGCGCCGAAAGAAACCAACCTCACCAGTGCCCGATGCTGAAAAGGAAAACATAAATGGTTATACACTTGAGTTTACATTCAGGGCGTGTATGTAATTATAAGGCGAGAGGTATCGTTGCCACGAGCACGGGGTAGCTGCTAATAGTGGAATTTGGTTTGTTAATGGTGTCCGGTTTTTTGCTTTCTTATAGTATTTAGCTGCAAGATAGATGAGTCTCTTTTTGAGAGGCGGGATGGAGCTAGCTCTATTAATGTATGCTAACGGAGTATATCTGGGAAGACGGAGCGCGAGACGGATGGCCAGATTTTGGGCTTGTTGCAATTTCTTAAGATGGGTGGAGGGAGCGGATACCGTAATCATGTTACCGTATTCGATTATTGGCCGAATATAGGTTTTATAGATGGCGAGAATCGTGCTAGATCTACACCCACGGACTATGCTGCTGATGCGTCTTAGGTAAAAGATACGTTTATAAATTTTGGAAAGGATTGACTGAAAGTGGTTTGTCCATGTTAGCTTTCTGTTAAATATGATGCCCAGGAATTTAATAGTAGACGAAAATTTAATTTCAGTGTTTGCCAATTTCAGTTTGACTTTGGGAAGGGATTTGTTCTTCCGCGTAATTTTACGTTTAAATATTATGGCCTGCGTTTTGGAGGCATTGAGTTCTACTCGCCAGGTATTACACCAGGTGGTAATCTTGTCTAATGTGGCTTGAACTTTCGTGGCAGCGAGGAGGGGATCACGTGATATGCTCCATACCGCGATATCGTCGGCATATTGCGACGCATAAGTATGTTTGAGCGGCGGGAAGGGAATATCATTGACATAAAGAATGTATAACAAAGGGCTGAGTACTGATCCTTGGGGAACTCCCGCTGAGAGGGGAACAGTGTGAGATGTAGCATTCCTGATTTTAACTTTAGCTAATCTGTCATCAAGGAAACTGGAAATCCAACTCGTTAGGGTAGGCGAAAAGTGGAACTGGAAGAGTTTAAATTTAAGCCCTTGGTGCCAAACAGAGTCAAAAGCCTGTTTTACATCTAAAAATAAGCCAACTGTGGTGTGATTTCTGTTGAAACCTTGAGTAACTGATTCGGTAAGCCGAACTAAGTGATCAGCTGTCTGTCTATTCTTGCGGGAAGCGTTTTGTATTTCAGAGAGAAGTTCTTGTTTTTCCAGGTACCATGATATACGATTAGCTAATACCTTTTCTAACAATTTTCCAATGTTATTAAGTAGACTAATGGGTCGATAATCTTTGGGGTTGCTGGATGCTGGGTTAGTTTTAGGTATGACTTTAATAATGGCGGATTTACACTGTGGTGGATAATAGCCAGAATAAAAGGAAATGTTGAAAAAAGCGGTTAGGTGTTTTAAGAATAAAGGCGAAGCTTTTTTGAGAATGATGTTTCGTATACCATCCTCGCCTGGGGCGGTGTTTTTTAGAGTTTTAATAATCAGTTTTATTTCAGCTGGTGTGATTGGCTTGACTAGTTTTTGAAGGGCAGTGCTGTAGACAGAGTTATCGTGAGGCAAACGGCATGGGAAATGTGAAGTGAACGCTGCCATGTTATTTTGGATAAAATTTTGGACCGTGTACATATGAGAATGATTAAAATGCGGTGAATTGGGGGTAGAGAAAACCTGCTTGTAGTGTTCAGCGAGTAAGTTGGCTTTCTCTATGTCATTAGTTGCAACAGTGTTGTTGTATTTTAGATTAGGAATTTTGCTGGTTGAGTTGTCATTACAGATACTTCTGAACTTTTTCCAGAATGTGGCTGGGTCTTTATAAGACTTGTCTAAAGAGTCACAAAACTCGTTCCAGTTTTGTTCTCTTTGTTCGTTGATGCGGCGCTTAATTAGGCTGGTTACCCGATTAATTTCTGTTTTAATCATGGAGTTACGGGAAGTTATGAACTGACGTCTGAGTTTGCGCCTTTTGGTGATTAGTGTGTGTATGTCGCGTGTTAGTTTCCATGAGTTTGGGTTGTTGTTAATGCGTCGCTTGGGAACTATTTTTTGTATAGCCTCTGTTGTTGCGTTAGTGATTTGAAGTAAATATTTGTCGATGGTGTCAGGGTCGTTAGCATGAGTAATAACTGGAGGTAAGTTTGGATCAAGGAATTCCCAAAAAGAATGCCAATTGGTGGCAGAGAAATCAAACAGATATGGGAGCGAATTGGAGGTTTGAGTATCGGCGATATTTAAAGTTACTGATATAGGGTAATGATCGCTCCCAATGTCAGGGAGAACTGTAAAATCTTGGATGTGGGGAGATATGTTTGACGTGAATAGTACTAGGTCGAGTATGTCTTGGTTCCCATCATGGTGAGTGTGAGTTGGGATATTGTTGTTGCCCACTATAAGATCATATTGAGAAATAAAGTTATTTAGAATTATACCGTTTCGATTAATTGCTCTACAGTTAAAAGTGTGGTGTTTAGAATTGAGATCACCAATAATAATTGAATGCGGGAAGGTGTTAACTACTTGTAGGAGTAGATTGGTATCAGGAGTGGTGGAAGGGGATACATAGATGCCAAGGATTGCTATTTTGATTTGGGGAGATAGATTTATGGAGGCAAGAATGAATTCGTTAGTTGAGTCTATGCAGAAGTCGGGAAATGATATATTTAGTTGGGTCAAGTGGAGTATAGCAATACCTCTACGCCCTGGGTTTTTAGGTTTATTGGTACATTGGTATCCTGGAAGACTGAAATTGCTATTATTGTTTAGGAGAGTTTCGCTGATGATTATTAAATGTATACATTCTTTTTGGCATAATTGGAGTAATTCATATTTCTTGTGATTTAAGTCACCCTGAATGTTAACAGCTAAAATTTTCAAGAACTTACCTTCTCAGAGTCACAAGTGGGTTTTTCCGTCAACAGCATTTCTAATTCCTGGGCGTTGAAAGGTTGGAACTCGAAATATTGGGGCATCGAGTTCGTTATTCCTTTGATCAGTTTTTCCCTGGAGCTGTATTGGCCTTCCCAGAGTTTGAGAATGGTCTCAGCGAAAAACGTTACTAAACGTGAGATAAGCAGTCTGTGCGTTTGCGTAGACTGAGCTGTTTCACGACGGCGGGCTGTAGCTTCGGCGTATGTCCGTTTGAGAGGTGGAGGTACGGGAGCTGATGGAGCTGATGAAGTGGCTGGCTGGGGCCTTTGGATTTTCTCTTGAGTTGAAGGCTTGGCGGCCTACTGGATGCAGCAACCGAGTTGTTTTTGAAAGTCAACGACTTAATCTCATTTAGATTTGACGTTTCACTGGCGTTGAGAAATTTTTTTCTTTTGAGGGCAATTACTTGAGAGTATTTAGGGCAACCTCGGTAGGAAGCCGCGTGAGGGCCTCCGCAATTAATGCAACATGTTTCTTCTCTGTTTTTAGGGCACTCTTTGACTGCGTGCAAGCCGCTGCATCTCACACACCTTGTTGAAGCTTTACAGGCGGCACTCGCATGCCCGAATTTCTGACAGTTGAAACACTGGAGCACTGCAACTGTAGCGGGTTGTTTCGACTCCTCGACTCGGAGATTGAGAAACCACATGTGTATTCCGTTCTTGATTAGATTATCAGCTAAAGCGACATCTTGGAGAGCAATACGTACTAGCGGCGTAGGGAGCCCTGTCTTCATTGAGTTAATTCTCTCGATCTTGGTGGCAGTAATGCCCTGACTTGATAATTCTTCCCGTATTTCTTGTAGGCTGATATCACTATCAAGCCCTCGAATAACCACTTGTTTGGAAGGTGGTCGATCGCCCGGAACGTGGATATTGAGCTTAATTCCATGAAAAGCTTCTTGAGTTAAACTTGGACCAAATTCAGTCAGCGTTTAAATTGCGCGCTGCAGGATTGAAAAGTAGCCAATAGCATTTTGGTTTGCGAACTCGATAGCTGTCGCGAGAAGCGCGGCCGTCACAGGCGACTCAATATACGTCGTTCAATCCTACAAAGTTGATAAAACTATGTGAGTGAACAGCGTAATAGTCACAATACGTATTCATTCCACATAGTGAGTATCGTGTTTTACTGTCTATTTTTCGTTCTTAGTTTCAGAGAAAAACTAAGGGAAAATGTCTGGGCGAGGCAAAGGTGGCAAAGTGAAGGCCAAGGCTAAATCCCGTTCAAGCAGAGCTGGACTCCAGTTTCCAGTCGGGCGTATACATCGTCTCCTTCGAAAAGGAAACTATGCCGAGCGAGTAGGAGCTGGAGCACCCGTCTACCTCGCTGCTGTCTTGGAGTACCTGGCTGCTGAAGTTTTGGAGTTAGCAGGTAACGCTGCACGTGATAACAAGAAGACTAGGATCATCCCTCGTCACTTGCAACTTGCCATTCGTAATGACGAAGAACTCAACAAGTTGCTACAGGGTGTTACTATCGCCCAGGGAGGCGTTCTGCCAAACATTCAGGCTGTCTTATTGCCCAAGAAGACCGAAAAGAAGTAAGTCGGTAAATATTAACAATATATAAAACGGCCCTTTTCAGGGCCACCACCTCCTGATGGAGAGATAGTACAGTTCCTTCGCCATACATCTCGTGTTAATAATTTTCACAGAACACGCAACAAAAGGCGTGTCTCTTGTGTACGACAAACCTTATTATCCCACCTTCCATAATACATAAATAAATAAATAATCATAAAACAAAAACGTTTTAATACGATTCATTATAGTACTTACTATATAAGTAGATCGTCACAGTTAGGTTTTCTCTTATACCAGCATAACGATACGTTGTTGACAGTGTTCACTGTCGTAACCAGACGATGTTCGTCTTTCTAAGTAAGCTGAGTATGTGTAGTTCGTAAGCTATTGCCATTTCTTTTCAATATTCTTAACCTGAAAGGAATGTACCTACCTTCATAGATGTCGTTACACGGAAAGAGAAAAATGAAAACAAACCAATACGACATTTTCTGCAGCACAATAATATATTTCGAAGGAGAACAAGAAAACACACCAACTTCGTAATATGAAATTTTATACTTCTCTCCAGGCACATAACTAGACTAAATATCGAACATGCAGGGATTTTTGAAAACTGTTTCATGCACGTCGAGTAAGTGTAATAATTTAAAAGGTTCCTTGATAAAGTAAAACGAAAGAATACTTAACTCACAAACTTTCGTAAG
This sequence comes from Tachypleus tridentatus, assembly GCF_004210375.1. Lineage (NCBI taxonomy): Eukaryota > Metazoa > Arthropoda > Merostomata > Xiphosura > Limulidae > Tachypleus > Tachypleus tridentatus. Next base: position 8,516,558 of record NW_027467777.1, on the reverse strand, counting down.
AGAAAAGACGGTTGCTGCTAAACTACAACTCCTTGCATTTCTTACGTGCAAATTCAACTTGAAAAGATGTATGTTACTAACATAGTACATGTAGTCATGATGTGTGCGAATGGCATACTCTTTGTTCAGGATGTGGTGGCCCTGAAAGGGCCGTTTGTTTATTGGCGAGGGTAAGTTACAATACCTCTCTCTCCATTTAGGCTCGTTCCCCTCGAATTCTACGTGCGAGTTGGATGTCTTTCGGCATGATGGTCACCCTCTTTGCGTGAATGGCACACAGGTTAGTGTCTTCGAAGAGACCCACCAAGTACGCCTCACTGGCCTCCTGAAGAGCCATGACAGCAGAGCTCTGGAATCTAAGGTCAGTCTTGAAGTCCTGGGCAATTTCTCTCACCAGTCTCTGGAAAGGTAGTTTTCGAATGAGCAGCTCAGTTGACTTCTGGTATCGACGGATTTCACGGAGGGCTACTGTTCCTGGCCTGTAACGATGAGGTTTCTTTACACCTCCTGTTGCTGGAGCGCTCTTTCGGGCAGCTTTAGTGGCCAGTTGTTTTCTTGGTGCTTTTCCGCCCGTGGATTTTCTTGCAGTTTGTTTCGTGCGAGCCATAATTTCGTTTTGTCCGTGCTATATTACAAACGTACGTAGAACTACAATCCTACTACACTCTTCGACTTCCGTGCTAAGAATGATCATCGTTCGAAGGCGCTTTTTGTTTATCTTTTCAAACTTTGCGCTTTCCGTTCGAGAGAGCTTCTCATTGGTCGTGTTCCACCAATCATTGGACAGGACGCAGAGTCGAGACGCCATTGGACAAAGAGTTGTGATTCTCAATCCTAGTTTGCACCACTTTTTGGTTTCTGAAGCAAAATTGGATTGTAATACTCAAACAAAACGGTATAGCAATACGTTACCAATATTCGAATGAAATATAATTCTTACTGATGGTACTTTCTTATCGTCTGAAAGATATGTGTAAGAATCTTTATTTTATTTTTATTTATTTTTTAATTTTATTTTACATAGTTACTCTGCTAGGACATATTTCCTTTCGAGAAGTACATGTACATTTTGTCCAGTCCACCAAGTAACCTCGTAAATATCTAGATGGAAGTTGTTTTCGGTAAAAATAAATAATAATAATATGATCCAACACATTTCTTTGATGGTTATTATTTAGTTCTCAATAAATGTTTTCAGTTTCTATGGTCACAGTTTTGCTGTTCAACGTTAAGCGACGAGGAGCTTTCCGAGAGGGCCGCGCTAAGATTATATAGTGTTACCGATAGTGGTTGTTTTCGTTTTTTGAGCTGTTCGAGCAGAGATTATTCTTTAATATTCCTACATTTACGCCATGTCTGGAAGAGGAAAAGGTGGCAAGGGTCTCGGTAAAGGTGGAGCAAAACGTCATCGTAAGGTTCTCAGAGACAATATCCAGGGTATCACGAAACCAGCCATCAGACGTCTAGCTCGCAGAGGCGGTGTAAAGCGCATCTCTGGTCTCATCTACGAAGAAACCCGAGGTGTTTTGAAAGTTTTCTTGGAAAACGTAATCCGTGATGCTGTTACCTACACGGAGCACGCCAAAAGAAAGACTGTGACCGCCATGGACGTAGTGTATGCTCTGAAACGACAGGGTCGCACTCTGTACGGATTCGGAGGTTAAATATTCACTTTATAACAAAAAAACGGCCCTTTTCAGGGCCACCACCTCTAATGAAGAGATACCACATTTTCGTACTTCTTATAATTCTCTCAAGTACACGTACAAGTACACAAATTCCTTACTAGCTAACTCCTTTTCACACAATACGATTTCTACATCCCTCACTCGGAAACGTTATATATATATCTGTTAAGTTAAGGATAAACATTATGCTTTGCAAATTAACTTTAGTGAAATAACTTATGTTATAAGAACTGGTAGTGCGTAATTAGGAATTGTTTGGTTAGTGTTCATTTCCAAGTTTACTCTGTGTGCATGTTACTTTATACATCATTTAGAGAAACAGGTAGATAAAATATGTTAGGGGTAAATCCGTTATCTTATTAATAGAAATAACACTCGCCAATGAAGAAGCGTTACGCTTATTGAGTACACATACACTTAGAGAGACGAATGAATGTCTTGCTCAATTGTTAATTTCTATTCAAAAGATGAAAGTTGCAAGCTTATTAGATATCACTCTAAAGTTTTCTATCTCCGAAAAATGTGACTCTACAATAAAATATTCCTTAATTAATGATGTCAGAAAGGTCGACGAAGCCAAGAACACTGCGTTTCAAAACTGCATCGTTATTTCTATATATAAATATTATATATATTAATCAACTTTCAGAGGAAGTATAAAAGAAATAAATTAACGATTCAAGGCATCTTATTGAAATCGAATATGTGTTATATGATTGTATCGACGAACACTAGTTTCGTTTCTCATTTGTCACGAACTCTCACCAGTTTGCTTTCAAACTGGCTTAGGTGGCCTGTAATCGTTTTGCTGTTTGAATATTCTTTGTAATGCACTGTTTACGATAATAAGGATCGAAAACAATTTCTGAATAAGGAATAGAAACTACTTTTCTCTGTTGTTCGGGAGAATTTCTTTGTAGCGTGGAACAAGCTTCTGCACTTAGCACTACCCAACATGAAATGACGACGTGTTAGAGACTGCCTCGTTTCTAACGTGATATTCCGATGATATAATGCTCTCTTACAAATACTCTACTTTCATTTGAGGGTGTGTGATATAGATATTCGATGTGAAATGTTTTGTTTACTTGAAACACTCTATGATGTGACTTGAGAAACGATTAGAAAAACTTCTGTATCCTAAAGAAGCTTCTCATTCGCACTGGTGCACGTTTTATGGTAAAAAATGCCACCATTGACGAATCGTGGATAGACGTATCTATAGAAGAAAGATCGAACTTTCGTTTAGTAGACCTTAGGAAAAATTTTGGAAATTCGAAACTTCTCAAAAGGAACCCAGAATTTTGTGAACAAACACAGCCGGATGATACGTTCAGACGCGAGAAATGGCGACCCCAGCTGACTTCTCTCAGTTAGATGAAGCTCTCAATTACGGCCGCTCTCTCTTTACTTAAGGTCTTCACGTGCTTGTGCTCGTATTTTTCAACCGAGTAGAAAGATTAATAAATAAAAAAGCTTTAAAAATGGCTGATGCGACGGCGCCTACCACGGCTCCTTCTCCTAAGAAGGTGAGCAAACAAAAGCGAAAAAACCGAGAACGGCACCCGTACATCCTAAGGTATCCGAAATGGTAATCACTGCCATTACTTCTCTCAAAGAACGCGGAGGTTCTTCTCTCCAGGCTATCAAAAGTACATTGCTGCCAACTATAAACTCGACGTGGAGCGGATGAACCCTTTATCAAGAAGTATCTTCGATCAGCAGTGAATAGTGGCATTCTCACACAGACTAAAGGAAAAGGAGCTACGGGTTCCTTCAAGCTGAGTGCTCAAAAGAGCAAAGAGAAGGTGGTGAAAACCAAAGAAGAAAGAAGGAACGACTGCAAAGAAAAGTAAAGCCCCGAGTAAGCCCAAGAAAGTAGCTGAGAAGAAAGCAAAGACAGCTGCTAAAACCCAAGGCAAAGGCAAAACCAAAGAAAGTGGCAAAGCCAGCAAAGAAACCTGCAGCCAGTAAACCGAAAGCCCCAAGAAGGCCAAAGCCGCCCCTAAAAGGCTGCTTCCAAGAAGGTGGCAGGAAAGAAATAAGTAAGCTGCTTCTTTTCCAATTTTGTGTGATATCACAAAATCAACGGCCCTTTTCAGGGCCACCATCTCCTGATAAAGAGTTTGCCATATAAGTCGTTACAGAAAAACAAACAAAACACTCATTCCGTTCGTAACAACACTTGTTATATCGAGCGAGTGAAATGGTAAAAAATTTCTTAAAACGTTTCATGCTCAGATTTGTAGTCTAACGAACGTTCGAGAAAAGAAAGTAATGTAGTGCGACTTTATTTATTTCTTCCCTGGGCTGTTATAGATATGCTCGTTTTCAAATTATACTTAATGATTCGTAACTTTAGTTTAATTTCAATTAGTACTGCATTTAATTACATTTTAGTTTAATCACCCATATAAATTGTATGCCTCCTTACTAGTTAGTGAAGTGTACTGAGCCTTTCACAAATGTAATGGAGAAATCTATTCCGTATGCACATGCATATACGGCTGAATAGTGTGCCTTACTATTAGATTTACTAGTTATCAATAACTAATATGATTTATGCTCCTTAATAGAGACAATTTCTCTGTCCCTCAGACACTATTTCGTTTTCTCCCAAGCGCATGGATATTAAACATGTAATGGATGTCACTCTAAATGAAATAACTATTTCCGTGTATCTATTAACCCTCTGTCATTCTCTCTTTTTTGCTTTCTTAAATAATGAGTAGCTGTTATTTTCTTGTTATTATCATAATTATCTTGTACCTTTCGGTGACGACATGTATTGGCTGGGTGTGTATACGTTTGTTTGTTTGTCTGTCTTCATTCACTTAACTACAAACGAAAAATACTCACTGAGAGCATAGAGGTGGGAATGGAACAAAACTCTCTAATAATGTGTGTATTTCTACTCGCACGTTATAAGCATGGTTATAGAGAAAGCATGCTTGAACTGTTAATAGTGAAATAGATTCGATGTGACTTTCTCCTTTTCAAGATGTGGTGGCCCTGAAAAGGGCCGTTTGAATGAAAAGAGAAGAAGAACACATTACTTTGAACTGGTGTACTTAGTCACAGCCTTGGTCCCTTCGGAGACGGCGTGTTTGGCCAATTCTCCAGGTAAAAGCAGACGCACTGCAGTTTGGATCTCCCGGCTCGTGATAGTTGATCGCTTGTTGTAGTGAGCCAGACGAGAAGCTTCGGCAGCAATTCTCTCGAAAATGTCGTTCACGAAGCTATTCATGATAGACATAGCTTTGCTGGAGATTCCAGTATCGGGATGGACCTGCTTGAGAACCTTGTAAATGTAAATACTGAAGCTCTCCTTCCTCCTCTTCTTTCGCTTTTCTTGTCTCCAGCTCGTACGGCTTTTTGGGCCTTTCCGGCCTTCTTCACAGCTTTTCCAGACGCTTGTTGTGGAGGCATGTTGAAAAATAAACTTGGACCAAATTCAGTCAGCGTTTAAATTGCGCGCTGCAGGATTGAAAAGTAGCCAATAGCATTTTGGTTTGCGAACTCGATAGCTGTCGCGAGAAGCGCGGCCGTCACAGGCGACTCAATATACGTCGTTCAATCCTACAAAGTTGATAAAACTATGTGAGTGAACAGCGTAATAGTCACAATACGTATTCATTCCACATAGTGAGTATCGTGTTTTACTGTCTATTTTTCGTTCTTAGTTTCAGAGAAAAACTAAGGGAAAATGTCTGGGCGAGGCAAAGGTGGCAAAGTGAAGGCCAAGGCTAAATCCCGTTCAAGCAGAGCTGGACTCCAGTTTCCAGTCGGGCGTATACATCGTCTCCTTCGAAAAGGAAACTATGCCGAGCGAGTAGGAGCTGGAGCACCCGTCTACCTCGCTGCTGTCTTGGAGTACCTGGCTGCTGAAGTTTTGGAGTTAGCAGGTAACGCTGCACGTGATAACAAGAAGACTAGGATCATCCCTCGTCACTTGCAACTTGCCATTCGTAATGACGAAGAACTCAACAAGTTGCTACAGGGTGTTACTATCGCCCAGGGAGGCGTTCTGCCAAACATTCAGGCTGTCTTATTGCCCAAGAAGACCGAAAAGAAGTAAGTCGGTAAATATTAACAATATATAAAACGGCCCTTTTCAGGGCCACCACCTCCTGATGGAGAGATAGTACAGTTCCTTCGCCATACATCTCGTGTTAATAATTTTCACAGAACACGCAACAAAAGGCGTGTCTCTTGTGTACGACAAACCTTATTATCCCACCTTCCATAATACATAAATAAATAAATAATCATAAAACAAAAACGTTTTAATACGATTCATTATAGTACTTACTATATAAGTAGATCGTCACAGTTAGGTTTTCTCTTATACCAGCATAACGATACGTTGTTGACAGTGTTCACTGTCGTAACCAGACGATGTTCGTCTTTCTAAGTAAGCTGAGTATGTGTAGTTCGTAAGCTATTGCCATTTCTTTTCAATATTCTTAACCTGAAAGGAATGTACCTACCTTCATAGATGTCGTTACACGGAAAGAGAAAAATGAAAACAAACCAATACGACATTTTCTGCAGCACAATAATATATTTCGAAGGAGAACAAGAAAACACACCAACTTCGTAATATGAAATTTTATACTTCTCTCCAGGCACATAACTAGACTAAATATCGAACATGCAGGGATTTTTGAAAACTGTTTCATGCACGTCGAGTAAGTGTAATAATTTAAAAGGTTCCTTGATAAAGTAAAACGAAAGAATACTTAACTCACAAACTTTCGTAAGAGAAAAGACGGTTGCTGCTAAACTACAACTCCTTGCATTTCTTACGTGCAAATTCAACTTGAAAAGATGTATGTTACTAACATAGTACATGTAGTCATGATGTGTGCGAATGGCATACTCTTTGTTCAGGATGTGGTGGCCCTGAAAGGGCCGTTTGTTTATTGGCGAGGGTAAGTTACAATACCTCTCTCTCCATTTAGGCTCGTTCCCCTCGAATTCTACGTGCGAGTTGGATGTCTTTCGGCATGATGGTCACCCTCTTTGCGTGAATGGCACACAGGTTAGTGTCTTCGAAGAGACCCACCAAGTACGCCTCACTGGCCTCCTGAAGAGCCATGACAGCAGAGCTCTGGAATCTAAGGTCAGTCTTGAAGTCCTGGGCAATTTCTCTCACCAGTCTCTGAAAGGTAGTTTTCGAATGAGCAGCTCAGTTGACTTCTGGTATCGACGGATTTCACGGAGGGCTACTGTTCCTGGCCTGTAACGATGAGGTTTCTTTACACCTCCTGTTGCTGGAGCGCTCTTTCGGGCAGCTTTAGTGGCCAGTTGTTTTCTTGGTGCTTTTCCGCCCGTGGATTTTCTTGCAGTTTGTTTCGTGCGAGCCATAATTTCGTTTTGTCCGTGCTATATTACAAACGTACGTAGAACTACAATCCTACTACACTCTTCGACTTCCGTGCTAAGAATGATCATCGTTCGAAGGCGCTTTTGTTTATCTTTTCAAACTTTGCGCTTTCCGTTCGAGAGAGCTTCTCATTGGTCGTGTTCCACCAATCATTGGACAGGACGCAGAGTCGAGACGCCATTGGACAAAGAGTTGTGATTCTCAATCCTAGTTTGCACCACTTTTTGGTTTCTGAAGCAAAATTGGATTGTAATACTCAAACAAAACGGTATAGCAATACGTTACCAATATTCGAATGAAATATAATTCTTACTGATGGTACTTTCTTATCGTCTGAAAGATATGTGTAAGAATCTTTATTTTATTTTTATTTATTTTTTTAATTTTATTTTACATAGTTACTCTGCTAGGACATATTTCCTTTCGAGAAGTACATGTACATTTTGTCCAGTCCACCAAGTAACCTCGTAAATATCTAGATGGAAGTTGTTTTCGGTAAAAATAAATAATAATAATATGATCCAACACATTTCTTTGATGGTTATTATTTAGTTCTCAATAAATGTTTTCAGTTTCTATGGTCACAGTTTTGCTGTTCAACGTTAAGCGACGAGGAGCTTTCCGAGAGGGCCGCGCTAAGATTATATAGTGTTACCGATAGTGGTTGTTTTCGTTTTTTGAGCTGTTCGAGCAGAGATTATTCTTTAATATTCCTACATTTACGCCATGTCTGGAAGAGGAAAAGGTGGCAAGGGTCTCGGTAAAGGTGGAGCAAAACGTCATCGTAAGGTTCTCAGAGACAATATCCAGGGTATCACGAAACCAGCCATCAGACGTCTAGCTCGCAGAGGCGGTGTAAAGCGCATCTCTGGTCTCATCTACGAAGAAACCCGAGGTGTTTTGAAAGTTTTCTTGGAAAACGTAATCCGTGATGCTGTTACCTACACGGAGCACGCCAAAAGAAAGACTGTGACCGCCATGGACGTAGTGTATGCTCTGAAACGACAGGGTCGCACTCTGTACGGATTCGGAGGTTAAATATTCACTTTATAACAAAAAAACGGCCCTTTTCAGGGCCACCACCTCTAATGAAGAGATACCACATTTTCGTACTTCTTATAATTCTCTCAAGTACACGTACAAGTACACAAATTCCTTACTAGCTAACTCCTTTTCACACAATACGATTTCTACCTCCCTCACTCGGAAACGTTATATATATATCTGTTAAGTTAAGGATAAACATTATGCTTTGCAAATTAACTTTAGTGAAATAACTTATGTTATAAGAACTGGTAGTGCGTAATTAGGAATTGTTTGGTTAGTGTTCATTTCCAAGTTTACTCTGTGTGCATGTTACTTTATACATCATTTAGAGAAACAGGTAGATAAAATATGTTAGGGGTAAATCCGTTATCTTATTAATAGAAATAACACTCGCCAATGAAGAAGCGTTACGCTTATTGAGTACACATACACTTAGAGAGACGAATGAATGTCTTGCTCAATTGTTAATTTCTATTCAAAAGATGAAAGTTGCAAGCTTATTAGATATCACTCTAAAGTTTTCTATCTCCGAAAAATGTGACTCTACAATAAAATATTCCTTAATTAATGATGTCAGAAAGGTCGACGAAGCCAAGAACACTGCGTTTCAAAACTGCATCGTTATTTCTATATATAAATATTATATATATTAATCAACTTTCAGAGGAAGTATAAAAGAAATAAATTAACGATTCAAGGCATCTTATTGAAATCGAATATGTGTTATATGATTGTATCGACGAACACTAGTTTCGTTTCTCATTTGTCACGAACTCTCACCAGTTTGCTTTCAAACTGGCTTAGGTGGCCTGTAATCGTTTTGCTGTTTGAATATTCTTTGTAATGCACTGTTTACGATAATAAGGATCGAAAACAATTTCTGAATAAGGAATAGAAACTACTTTTCTCTGTTGTTCGGGAGAATTTCTTTGTAGCGTGGAACAAGCTTCTGCACTTAGCACTACCCAACATGAAATGACGACGTGTTAGAGACTGCCTCGTTTCTAACGTGATATTCCGATGATATAATGCTCTCTTACAAATACTCTACTTTCATTTGAGGGTGTGTGATATAGATATTCGATGTGAAATGTTTTGTTTACTTGAAACACTCTATGATGTGACTTGAGAAACGATTAGAAAAACTTCTGTATCCTAAAGAAGCTTCTCATTCGCACTGGTGCACGTTTTATGGTAAAAAATGCCACCATTGACGAATCGTGGATAGACGTATCTATAGAAGAAAGATCGAACTTTCGTTTAGTAGACCTTAGGAAAAATTTTGGAAATTCGAAACTTCTCAAAAGGAACCCAGAATTTTGTGAACAAACACAGCCGGATGATACGTTCAGACGCGAGAAATGGCGACCCCAGCTGACTTCTCTCAGTTAGATGAAGCTCTCAATTACGGCCGCTCTCTCTTTACTTAAGGTCTTCACGTGCTTGTGCTCGTATTTTTCAACCGAGTAGAAAGATTAATAAATAAAAAAGCTTTAAAAATGGCTGATGCGACGGCGCCTACCACGGCTCCTTCTCCTAAGAAGGTGAGCAAACAAAAGCGAAAAAACCGAGAACGGCACCCGTACATCCTAAGGTATCCGAAATGGTAATCACTGCCATTACTTCTCTCAAAGAACGCGGAGGTTCTTCTCTCCAGGCTATCAAAAGTACATTGCTGCCAACTATAAACTCGACGTGGAGCGGATGAACCCTTTATCAAGAAGTATCTTCGATCAGCAGTGAATAGTGGCATTCTCACACAGACTAAAGGAAAAGGAGCTACGGGTTCCTTCAAGCTGAGTGCTCAAAAGAGCAAAGAGAAGGTGGTGAAAAACCAAAGAAGAAAGAAGGAACGACTGCAAAGAAAAGTAAAGCCCCGAGTAAGCCCAAGAAAGTAGCTGAGAAGAAAGCAAAGACAGCTGCTAAAAAACCCAAGGCAAAGGCAAAACCAAAGAAAGTGGCGAAGCCAGCAAAGAAACCTGCAGCCAGTAAACCGAAAGCCCCAAGAAGGCCAAAGCCGCCCCTAAAAGGCTGCTTCAAGAAGGTGGCAGGAAAGAAATAAGTAAGCTGCTTCTTTTCCAATTTTGTGTGATATCACAAAATCAACGGCCCTTTTCAGGGCCACCATCTCCTGATAAAGAGTTTGCCATATAAGTCGTTACAGAAAAACAAACAAAACACTCATTCCGTTCGTAACAACACTTGTTATATCGAGCGAGTGAAATGGTAAAAAATTTCTTAAAACGTTTCATGCTCAGATTTGTAGTCTAACGAACGTTCGAGAAAAGAAAGTAATGTAGTGCGACTTTATTTATTTCTTCCCTGGGCTGTTATAGATATGCTCGTTTTCAAATTATACTTAATGATTCGTAACTTTAGTTTAATTTCAATTAGTACTGCATTTAATTACATTTTAGTTTAATCACCCATATAAATTGTATGCCTCCTTACTAGTTAGTGAAGTGTACTGAGCCTTTCACAAATGTAATGGAGAAATCTATTCCGTATGCACATGCATATACGGCTGAATAGTGTGCCTTACTATTAGATTTACTAGTTATCAATAACTAATATGATTTATGCTCCTTAATAGAGACAATTTCTCTGTCCCTCAGACACTATTTCGTTTTCTCCCAAGCGCATGGATATTAAACATGTAATGGATGTCACTCTAAATGAAATAACTATTTCCGTGTATCTATTAACCCTCTGTCATTCTCTCTTTTTTGCTTTCTTAAATAATGAGTAGCTGTTATTTTCTTGTTATTATCATAATTATCTTGTACCTTTCGGTGACGACATGTATTGGCTGGGTGTGTATACGTTTGTTTGTTTGTCTGTCTTCATTCACTTAACTACAAACGAAAAATACTCACTGAGAGCATAGAGGTGGGAATGGAACAAAACTCTCTAATAATGTGTGTATTTCTACTCGCACGTTATAAGCATGGTTATAGAGAAAGCATGCTTGAACTGTTAATAGTGAAATAGATTCGATGTGACTTTCTCCTTTTCAAGATGTGGTGGCCCTGAAAAGGGCCGTTTGAATGAAAAGAGAAGAAGAACACATTACTTTGAACTGGTGTACTTAGTCACAGCCTTGGTCCCTTCGGAGACGGCGTGTTTGGCCAATTCTCCAGGTAAAAGCAGACGCACTGCAGTTTGGATCTCCCGGCTCGTGATAGTTGATCGCTTGTTGTAGTGAGCCAGACGAGAAGCTTCGGCAGCAATTCTCTCGAAAATGTCGTTCACGAAGCTATTCATGATAGACATAGCTTTGCTGGAGATTCCAGTATCGGGATGGACCTGCTTGAGAACCTTGTAAATGTAAATACTGAAGCTCTCCTTCCTCCTCTTCTTTCGCTTTTCTTGTCTCCAGCTCGTACGGCTTTTGGGCCTTTCCGGCCTTCTTCACAGCTTTTCCAGACGCTTGTTGTGGAGGCATGTTGAAAAATAAACTTGGACCTAAACTAAACTAAACTAACGTGGCAGGGGTTCAGTTTAGAGAGAGAGAAATCCGAAGAGTTCTCTCTCCAACTGGGGTGTTCAGGAACTTTGTAGTTCCTCTTCGTCCCCTTTCGTGGATTGTTATTAGGATTAAGTGGTGGTTTTTTTTTTATTATTATTATTTTAATAAATTAATTATCGTTATTATTCTTGACTTTTGGGTGGGGAATGTCTCACTAAATGGTCTTTTGGGTGGAGGCAAAGGTAGCAGTGGAAAGAAGGAAAGGTCGGGACCTGTCTCGAAAAGAAAAGTTGGGTAGATGTGAACATGAATGTAATTCATTCAAGTTCAGATCAAATCAAACGGCCCGATTCTGGGTCTGGCAAAAGGTTGCCTGGGCTGGGATCTAGAAATCCAATGCCTGAAGATTTTGATGTGGGGAAACAGGAGTACCCGAGAAAACCCACTTTCACACGACAGGCGCCGAAAGTTTTGCCTGTCGTGTGCCCTGTACCTGAAAAAAAAGGAATTCATGTTAATAACATAGTTTTATGTATTTAAACTCTTTGTTGAGTGGATTGTGATTCTTGAAATATGTTGTATGGTGATATGTATTTTGTTGGTGCACTTGATAATTTGTGTAGTGATGCCGTTAGTTTGTTTCTGTTTTCTGCTTTTCGATAATATTTCATAGAAAGTTCTGTTATTCTATCTCTTATAGTTGGTAAATTACTAATTTGGTGTAGATAATTTGTTGGTGTAAAAGATGGTAAACTGAATGCGGATTTTAATATTTTGTTTTGTTGCACTTGGATTTTTTTGGAGTGTGTTGTTTGACATGTTGTATGTTACTTGACATCCGTACTCTATTAGTGGACGGATGTAAGCCTTGTATATTTGTATAATGGTGTTCGGTGCGCATTTTGATTGTTTACCAGTTATAGTCTTTAGATATGAAATCCTTTTCTTATTGATGAGTGTATATTGTTTATGTGTTTTTCCATGTTAGTTTTGTGTCGAAAGTGACGCCAAGGAATGTGATGTTTTTGCTCATGTTGATGGTTGTGTTTCCAAGTGATAGATTTATTTTTCTAGATTTTTTCTTTGCTTCTTTAGTTTTCTATAGAAGGTGATTGCTTGTGTTTTTGTCGGATTTAACACGACCCTCCACTTGTTGCTCCATGTTGAGACGTTGTTTAGTGATTCTTGTACGCGAGACATGGCCATTACTGGGTTTCTGGAGGTGCTCCAGATTGCGATGTCATCTGCGTATTGTGAATTGTGTGTGTATGTTAGATTTGGAAAAGGTATGTCACTGACGAAAATTATGTAAAGAAGTGGAGAGAGGACTGATCCTTGGGGCACTCCTGCCGTTATATTAAATAATTTGGATATGGTTTTATTGACTTTTACTTGTGCTGTTCTATTGGTTAAAAAATTTGAAATCCATTTGACTATCGTAGGATTTATTTGTAGGTGGTTTAGTTTGTATATGATGGCATTGTGCCAAACGCTGTCGAATGCTTTTTTGACATCTAGGAATACCCCGATGGTTACTTGATTGTTGTTGTAAGCTTTGTATATTGATTCGGTGAGTCGTGTGAGGTGATCTGTTGTTTGTCTATTTTTCTGGAGGCATTTTGAGATTCTGGAAGGATGTTGTTTGATTCGCAAAAATGGAGGAGACGGTTGGAGATAATTCTCTCCATCAGTTTGCCAAGGCAGCTTAACAGACTGATGGGGCGGAAATTATCTGGATTTGTTCTGTTAGTTTGTTTCTTGGGGATCGTTGTTATGATGGCTTTTTTCCATGTGTCAGGGTAATACCCTGTCGCTAATGAAATGTTCATGATGTTTGTGAGGTGTTGTAGTAGGAGAGTGGAACTTTTTTGAGAATAATATTTGGTATTTGGTCATGTCCGGGGAAGTGTTCTTCAAGTTTTGATATTAATCTTTAGTTCGGTTATGGTTATTTTTCTATTGATTGAATTTGAGTATGCTTCTAGTGTCTCTCCGGGAAATCCTGGTGAGAATGAAGCTTGGTTTGCATTTATGTAGTTGTTGACATGGTGTTGGTGTTGTGTGTCGAAATCTACTGAGTTTAAATCGCTAAAAGCGGATTTGTAATAGTCAGCTAATAAGTCAGCTTTCTCTTCGTCCGTCCTTGCGATTTTATTGTTGTGTGTGATGTGTTGTAACATGTGATTTGTGTTTTGTCTGACGCAATACTCTTGAATTTTTCCAGAATTCTTTTGGATTTTTCTTGGTTTTTCTAAGTTCTTGCAGAAGTTATGCCAATTGTTTTCTCTGACTTTTTTAATTTCTTGTTTAATTTTTGTATTTGTTCTATTGATTTCTGTTTTAATGTGTGGATCACGTGTGATGTAGTGTATTCGTCGTAATTGTCTGCGTTTGATTATTAGTGCGTGAATTTCTGGTGTTAGAGTCCATTGAATAAGTGATTGTTTTCTTTTGATTTAGGAATTGTGTTTTTGTGGCTTTCTTTATGGCTTCTGTAATTTGATCAACATATTTGTCTAGTTCTGTTTTGTTGTTTACATGTTCGATTGGGTGGGGTAGGTATGAGTCCAGAGAGGCATTAAAAGTGAGCCAGTCTGTTTCAGTGTAGGTGTATGCGGAAGGAGTCACGTACGCCACAGCCGGGTGGCGCGGGTGAATCATACATGATACGGGGAAGTGGTCACTGGTGATTTCATCATGCACTTTAAAGTTAGATATTCTATTAACCATGTCCTTGGGTGCGATGATGAAATCGAGTACATCATATGAGCCGTTGGCGGCTGAGAAGTGTGTAGGTGTATTGTCATTAATTAAGTGCATTTTATTGCTAGAAATAAAATTTTTTATGCAGGATCCTCTGCGTGTGTCTCTGTTACCCCTTAATTCTGTGTGCGGTGAATTAAAGTCTCCAATAATAATTGGTTTGGGTTTACGATTAACACATTTTGAAGGAAGTTAATGTCGATATTTTTGGTTGGTGAGCAATATATGGCTAGAATCGGAATAGTTAGCCGGTTGTTAAAGTGTATATTACAAAAAATGGTCTCATTAATGTCAGATTTAAATGAATCTTCTATCGAGATTAGATGCGATATTTTTGTACTAAAGTAAGTTATTATACCTCTGTTGTTTTCTGAGTGAGGTATGTTGTGTGAGATGAATCCGGGGATTGTGGTGTTTTGTTTCTCTGTGCAAAGTGTTTCTGAAATGATGATTATGTTGGCGTTTATATGTTTGTTTATGTTGTATATTTCTAACCTTTTGTCTTTAAGATTTCCTTGGCAGTTGATGTGTAAGATTTTAATGTGTTGTATCATTGTGTTGTTTTATTTCCCTCGCGTGAATTTTGAGTGAAAGATGGTGTGGTTTCAGGTGAGGGAGGTTAAAATAGTGACTTGCAAGGCTGCAAACAGCCTTGAGTGACTCGTGCCTCGATTCGAATGAGGGGAGATCACTCAATTCTATCAGCATTGCTAGCAAGTTTGTGGTGAAATCTGTTGGGTTAAATGCTTGTGTTGTTTTTGGGCGTGTTACGTCCGCGTAAGTACGTGTTGGTTGAGGTTGAGCGTGTTTGATTTGCGAGTCGGTTGGAGTTGGTAGTAAAGGTTGTTTGGTGTTGTTTTGGTAGCCGTGGGTTTGATTATTGATGTTCGTGGTTTTGAAAAGGAATCTGTTACGTATTTGGGTGTATTTGGGGCAGCCTTTGTAACTGGCTGCGTGGGGGCCCTGACAGTTGGCGCATCTAACTTGGTTACGCTCGTTAGGACACTGAGCGACCTCGTGAGATCCGCCACATCTGACACATCTATCCTTGGCCATACAATTAGTTTTGTGTGTCCGAACCGTTGACATTTGTAGCATTGGATTATTGGTTTTGATGTGTCTTTTCCGGTTCGGTCGTGTGTCTTTTGAAAAATAAAAGCAACCGTTTTTAATAATTTTTCTTGATCGTCTTTTTTGTTGACGGTTACCTTGATCAGTGGCGTTTTTGTTTCGTTCTGAATGAGATGATTCTGTTCGATGATGCAATGTCAAAGCCTTGAGTTGTTAATTCTTCAGTGATTTCATGATCTTCAATGTCGAAATCGACACCTCTGATTATGACTGTTAGTTTTGGTGTGTTTGTTTTGGTGTTGTGATGGTGGCTTGAACACCGAAGGCATCCTTGGGCCAGTGGGCCAAAATATGCGCAAACTCTTGAGGTTCGGTACATTTAATCATGATTCTTCCATTAGGAAGACGTTTGATGTCTTTAAACTGAATGCCCGGGTAATAGGACCTCAGTTGATTGACAATCTGTGGAATGCGTGTTGTTTTGTTTACTCCTTCGATGAACAGAGTTGGGATTCTGTAGTTAGGAGAATTGTTTGTTTGTGTGACAGTGATGGTGTTCTCAGAATTAGTGGCGATGGTGGTGTTGTTTGTATTCAAGTAATTATTGTTAGAGCAAGTGGCTTTGTCTTCGTTAACATGGGTTATGTTATTAATACTTTGATTTTAGAACTATTATTAGCGTCGTTAAGGTTAGGGTTAGTAGCATAGTCAGAAACTATACTTACCATGTCCTTTTCTTCTTCTTCTTCAGCCTCCTCTTGTTGGATGTCTCGTTTGTTTCATGGGATTCTGGTCTTCGTGATTCTTCACCTCCTGAGTTTTCACCTTCGGAACTCTCAGTCGAACTACTCAGTGATTCAGAGGCTGGTCCTTCAATAGCTCTATTCAGCATATCCATGATCTCGTCGTTGGAAAGGGCTTTTCCGTTGGATCTTGTCACTATCTTCTTTCTCTTCATACTGTTTTACTAGTCCTGATAAGGACTAAGGGGTAACCTTTTTTAGTAAAACTTTATGCACTTCACAGGATAATTTAGTCTTCAATGCACTTGTCTCGCAGCTCTTGACTTGCACGTCTGCTCTGCTTGACGGCGACCAACAGCTTTCCAGACGCTTGTTGTGGAGGCATGTTGAAAAATAAACTTGGACCAAATTCAGTCAGCGTTTAAATTGCGCGCTGCAGGATTGAAAAGTAGCCAATAGCATTTTGGTTTGCGAACTCGATAGCTGTCGCGAGAAGCGCGGCCGTCACAGGCGACTCAATATACGTCGTTCAATCCTACAAAGTTGATAAAACTATGTGAGTGAACAGCGTAATAGTCACAATACGTATTCATTCCACATAGTGAGTATCGTGTTTTACTGTCTATTTTTCGTTCTTAGTTTCAGAGAAAAACTAAGGGAAAATGTCTGGGCGAGGCAAAGGTGGCAAAGTGAAGGCCAAGGCTAAATCCCGTTCAAGCAGAGCTGGACTCCAGTTTCCAGTCGGGCGTATACATCGTCTCCTTCGAAAAGGAAACTATGCCGAGCGAGTAGGAGCTGGAGCACCCGTCTACCTCGCTGCTGTCTTGGAGTACCTGGCTGCTGAAGTTTTGGAGTTAGCAGGTAACGCTGCACGTGATAACAAGAAGACTAGGATCATCCCTCGTCACTTGCAACTTGCCATTCGTAATGACGAAGAACTCAACAAGTTGCTACAGGGTGTTACTATCGCCCAGGGAGGCGTTCTGCCAAACATTCAGGCTGTCTTATTGCCCAAGAAGACCGAAAAGAAGTAAGTCGGTAAATATTAACAATATATAAAACGGCCCTTTTCAGGGCCACCACCTCCTGATGGAGAGATAGTACAGTTCCTTCGCCATACATCTCGTGTTAATAATTTTCACAGAACACGCAACAAAAGGCGTGTCTCTTGTGTACGACAAACCTTATTATCCCACCTTCCATAATACATAAATAAATAAATAATCATAAAACAAAAACGTTTTAATACGATTCATTATAGTACTTACTATATAAGTAGATCGTCACAGTTAGGTTTTCTCTTATACCAGCATAACGATACGTTGTTGACAGTGTTCACTGTCGTAACCAGACGATGTTCGTCTTTCTAAGTAAGCTGAGTATGTGTAGTTCGTAAGCTATTGCCATTTCTTTTCAATATTCTTAACCTGAAAGGAATGTACCTACCTTCATAGATGTCGTTACACGGAAAGAGAAAAATGAAAACAAACCAATACGACATTTTCTGCAGCACAATAATATATTTCGAAGGAGAACAAGAAAACACACCAACTTCGTAATATGAAATTTTATACTTCTCTCCAGGCACATAACTAGACTAAATATCGAACATGCAGGGATTTTTGAAAACTGTTTCATGCACGTCGAGTAAGTGTAATAATTTAAAAGGTTCCTTGATAAAGTAAAACGAAAGAATACTTAACTCACAAACTTTCGTAAGAGAAAAGACGGTTGCTGCTAAACTACAACTCCTTGCATTTCTTACGTGCAAATTCAACTTGAAAAGATGTATGTTACTAACATAGTACATGTAGTCATGATGTGTGCGAATGGCATACTCTTTGTTCAGGATGTGGTGGCCCTGAAAAGGGCCGTTTGTTTATTGGCGAGGGTAAGTTACAATACCTCTCTCTCCATTTAGGCTCGTTCCCCTCGAATTCTACGTGCGAGTTGGATGTCTTTCGGCATGATGGTCACCCTCTTTGCGTGAATGGCACACAGGTTAGTGTCTTCGAAGAGACCCACCAAGTACGCCTCACTGGCCTCCTGAAGAGCCATGACAGCAGAGCTCTGGAATCTAAGGTCAGTCTTGAAGTCCTGGGCAATTTCTCTCACCAGTCTCTGGAAAGGTAGTTTTCGAATGAGCAGCTCAGTTGACTTCTGGTATCGACGGATTTCACGGAGGGCTACTGTTCCTGGCCTGTAACGATGAGGTTTCTTTACACCTCCTGTTGCTGGAGCGCTCTTTCGGGCAGCTTTAGTGGCCAGTTGTTTTCTTGGTGCTTTTCCGCCCGTGGATTTTCTTGCAGTTTGTTTCGTGCGAGCCATAATTTCGTTTTGTCCGTGCTATATTACAAACGTACGTAGAACTACAATCCTACTACACTCTTCGACTTCCGTGCTAAGAATGATCATCGTTCGAAGGCGCTTTTTTGTTTATCTTTTCAAACTTTGCGCTTTCCGTTCGAGAGAGCTTCTCATTGGTCGTGTTCCACCAATCATTGGACAGGACGCAGAGTCGAGACGCCATTGGACAAAGAGTTGTGATTCTCAATCCTAGTTTGCACCACTTTTTGGTTTCTGAAGCAAAATTGGATTGTAATACTCAAACAAAACGGTATAGCAATACGTTACCAATATTCGAATGAAATATAATTCTTACTGATGGTACTTTCTTATCGTCTGAAAGATATGTGTAAGAATCTTTATTTTATTTTTATTTATTTTTTTAATTTTATTTTACATAGTTACTCTGCTAGGACATATTTCCTTTCGAGAAGTACATGTACATTTTGTCCAGTCCACCAAGTAACCTCGTAAATATCTAGATGGAAGTTGTTTTCGGTAAAAAATAAATAATAATAATATGATCCAACACATTTCTTTGATGGTTATTATTTAGTTCTCAATAAATGTTTTCAGTTTCTATGGTCACAGTTTTGCTGTTCAACGTTAAGCGACGAGGAGCTTTCCGAGAGGGCCGCGCTAAGATTATATAGTGTTACCGATAGTGGTTGTTTTCGTTTTTTGAGCTGTTCGAGCAGAGATTATTCTTTAATATTCCTACATTTACGCCATGTCTGGAAGAGGAAAAGGTGGCAAGGGTCTCGGTAAAGGTGGAGCAAAACGTCATCGTAAGGTTCTCAGAGACAATATCCAGGGTATCACGAAACCAGCCATCAGACGTCTAGCTCGCAGAGGCGGTGTAAAGCGCATCTCTGGTCTCATCTACGAAGAAACCCGAGGTGTTTTGAAAGTTTTCTTGGAAAACGTAATCCGTGATGCTGTTACCTACACGGAGCACGCCAAAAGAAAGACTGTGACCGCCATGGACGTAGTGTATGCTCTGAAACGACAGGGTCGCACTCTGTACGGATTCGGAGGTTAAATATTCACTTTATAACAAAAAAACGGCCCTTTTCAGGGCCACCACCTCCTAATGAAGAGATACCACATTTTCGTACTTCTTATAATTCTCTCAAGTACACGTACAAGTACACAAATTCCTTACTAGCTAACTCCTTTTCACACAATACGATTTCTACATCCCTCACTCGGAAACGTTATATATATATCTGTTAAGTTAAGGATAAACATTATGCTTTGCAAATTAACTTTAGTGAAATAACTTATGTTATAAGAACTGGTAGTGCGTAATTAGGAATTGTTTGGTTAGTGTTCATTTCCAAGTTTACTCTGTGTGCATGTTACTTTATACATCATTTAGAGAAACAGGTAGATAAAATATGTTAGGGGTAAATCCCGTTATCTTATTAATAGAAATAACACTCGCCAATGAAGAAGCGTTACGCTTATTGAGTACACATACACTTAGAGAGACGAATGAATGTCTTGCTCAATTGTTAATTTCTATTCAAAAGATGAAAGTTGCAAGCTTATTAGATATCACTCTAAAGTTTTCTATCTCCGAAAAATGTGACTCTACAATAAAATATTCCTTAATTAATGATGTCAGAAAGGTCGACGAAGCCAAGAACACTGCGTTTCAAAACTGCATCGTTATTTCTATATATAAATATTATATATATTAATCAACTTTCAGAGGAAGTATAAAAAGAAATAAATTAACGATTCAAGGCATCTTATTGAAATCGAATATGTGTTATATGATTGTATCGACGAACACTAGTTTCGTTTCTCATTTGTCACGAACTCTCACCAGTTTGCTTTCAAACTGGCTTAGGTGGCCTGTAATCGTTTTGCTGTTTGAATATTCTTTGTAATGCACTGTTTACGATAATAAGGATCGAAAACAATTTCTGAATAAGGAATAGAAACTACTTTTCTCTGTTGTTCGGGAGAATTTCTTTGTAGCGTGGAACAAGCTTCTGCACTTAGCACTACCCAACATGAAATGACGACGTGTTAGAGACTGCCTCGTTTCTAACGTGATATTCCGATGATATAATGCTCTCTTACAAATACTCTACTTTCATTTGAGGGTGTGTGATATAGATATTCGATGTGAAATGTTTTGTTTACTTGAAACACTCTATGATGTGACTTGAGAAACGATTAGAAAAACTTCTGTATCCTAAAGAAGCTTCTCATTCGCACTGGTGCACGTTTTATGGTAAAAAATGCCACCATTGACGAATCGTGGATAGACGTATCTATAGAAGAAAGATCGAACTTTCGTTTAGTAGACCTTAGGAAAAATTTTGGAAATTCGAAACTTCTCAAAAGGAACCCAGAATTTTGTGAACAAACACAGCCGGATGATACGTTCAGACGCGAGAAATGGCGACCCCAGCTGACTTCTCTCAGTTAGATGAAGCTCTCAATTACGGCCGCTCTCTCTTTACTTAAGGTCTTCACGTGCTTGTGCTCGTATTTTTCAACCGAGTAGAAAGATTAATAAATAAAAAAGCTTTAAAAATGGCTGATGCGACGGCGCCTACCACGGCTCCTTCTCCTAAGAAGGTGAGCAAACAAAAGCGAAAAAACCGAGAACGGCACCCGTACATCCTAAGGTATCCGAAATGGTAATCACTGCCATTACTTCTCTCAAAGAACGCGGAGGTTCTTCTCTCCAGGCTATCAAAAAGTACATTGCTGCCAACTATAAACTCGACGTGGAGCGGATGAACCCTTTATCAAGAAGTATCTTCGATCAGCAGTGAATAGTGGCATTCTCACACAGACTAAAGGAAAAGGAGCTACGGGTTCCTTCAAGCTGAGTGCTCAAAAGAGCAAAGAGAAGGTGGTGAAAAACCAAAGAAGAAAGAAGGAACGACTGCAAAGAAAAGTAAAGCCCCGAGTAAGCCCAAGAAAGTAGCTGAGAAGAAAGCAAAGACAGCTGCTAAAAAACCCAAGGCAAAGGCAAAACCAAAGAAAGTGGCAAAGCCAGCAAAGAAACCTGCAGCCAGTAAACCGAAAGCCCCCAAGAAGGCCAAAGCCGCCCCTAAAAAGGCTGCTTCCAAGAAGGTGGCAGGAAAGAAATAAGTAAGCTGCTTCTTTTCCAATTTTGTGTGATATCACAAAATCAACGGCCCTTTTCAGGGCCACCATCTCCTGATAAAGAGTTTGCCATATAAGTCGTTACAGAAAAACAAACAAAACACTCATTCCGTTCGTAACAACACTTGTTATATCGAGCGAGTGAAATGGTAAAAAATTTCTTAAAACGTTTCATGCTCAGATTTGTAGTCTAACGAACGTTCGAGAAAAGAAAGTAATGTAGTGCGACTTTATTTATTTCTTCCCTGGGCTGTTATAGATATGCTCGTTTTCAAATTATACTTAATGATTCGTAACTTTAGTTTAATTTCAATTAGTACTGCATTTAATTACATTTTAGTTTAATCACCCATATAAATTGTATGCCTCCTTACTAGTTAGTGAAGTGTACTGAGCCTTTCACAAATGTAATGGAGAAATCTATTCCGTATGCACATGCATATACGGCTGAATAGTGTGCCTTACTATTAGATTTACTAGTTATCAATAACTAATATGATTTATGCTCCTTAATAGAGACAATTTCTCTGTCCCTCAGACACTATTTCGTTTTCTCCCAAGCGCATGGATATTAAACATGTAATGGATGTCACTCTAAATGAAATAACTATTTCCGTGTATCTATTAACCCTCTGTCATTCTCTCTTTTTTGCTTTCTTAAATAATGAGTAGCTGTTATTTTCTTGTTATTATCATAATTATCTTGTACCTTTCGGTGACGACATGTATTGGCTGGGTGTGTATACGTTTGTTTGTTTGTCTGTCTTCATTCACTTAACTACAAACGAAAAATACTCACTGAGAGCATAGAGGTGGGAATGGAACAAAACTCTCTAATAATGTGTGTATTTCTACTCGCACGTTATAAGCATGGTTATAGAGAAAGCATGCTTGAACTGTTAATAGTGAAATAGATTCGATGTGACTTTCTCCTTTTCAAGATGTGGTGGCCCTGAAAAGGGCCGTTTGAATTGAAAAGAGAAGAAGAACACATTACTTTGAACTGGTGTACTTAGTCACAGCCTTGGTCCCTTCGGAGACGGCGTGTTTGGCCAATTCTCCAGGTAAAAGCAGACGCACTGCAGTTTGGATCTCCCGGCTCGTGATAGTTGATCGCTTGTTGTAGTGAGCCAGACGAGAAGCTTCGGCAGCAATTCTCTCGAAAATGTCGTTCACGAAGCTATTCATGATAGACATAGCTTTGCTGGAGATTCCAGTATCGGGATGGACCTGCTTGAGAACCTTGTAAATGTAAATACTGAAGCTCTCCTTCCTCCTCTTCTTTCGCTTTTTCTTGTCTCCAGCTCGTACGGCTTTTGGGCCTTTCCGGCCTTCTTCACAGCTTTTCCAGACGCTTGTTGTGGAGGCATGTTGAAAAATAAACTTGGACCAAATTCAGTCAGCGTTTAAATTGCGCGCTGCAGGATTGAAAAGTAGCCAATAGCATTTTGGTTTGCGAACTCGATAGCTGTCGCGAGAAGCGCGGCCGTCACAGGCGACTCAATATACGTCGTTCAATCCTACAAAGTTGATAAAACTATGTGAGTGAACAGCGTAATAGTCACAATACGTATTCATTCCACATAGTGAGTATCGTGTTTTACTGTCTATTTTTCGTTCTTAGTTTCAGAGAAAAAACTAAGGGAAAATGTCTGGGCGAGGCAAAGGTGGCAAAGTGAAGGCCAAGGCTAAATCCCGTTCAAGCAGAGCTGGACTCCAGTTTCCAGTCGGGCGTATACATCGTCTCCTTCGAAAGGAAACTATGCCGAGCGAGTAGGAGCTGGAGCACCCGTCTACCTCGCTGCTGTCTTGGAGTACCTGGCTGCTGAAGTTTTGGAGTTAGCAGGTAACGCTGCACGTGATAACAAGAAGACTAGGATCATCCCTCGTCACTTGCAACTTGCCATTCGTAATGACGAAGAACTCAACAAGTTGCTACAGGGTGTTACTATCGCCCAGGGAGGCGTTCTGCCAAACATTCAGGCTGTCTTATTGCCCAAGAAGACCGAAAAGAAGTAAGTCGGTAAATATTAACAATATATAAAACGGCCCTTTTCAGGGCCACCACCTCCTGATGGAGAGATAGTACAGTTCCTTCGCCATACATCTCGTGTTAATAATTTTCACAGAACACGCAACAAAAGGCGTGTCTCTTGTGTACGACAAACCTTATTATCCCACCTTCCATAATACATAAATAAATAAATAATCATAAAACAAAAACGTTTTAATACGATTCATTATAGTACTTACTATATAAGTAGATCGTCACAGTTAGGTTTTCTCTTATACCAGCATAACGATACGTTGTTGACAGTGTTCACTGTCGTAACCAGACGATGTTCGTCTTTCTAAGTAAGCTGAGTATGTGTAGTTCGTAAGCTATTGCCATTTCTTTTCAATATTCTTAACCTGAAAGGAATGTACCTACCTTCATAGATGTCGTTACACGGAAAGAGAAAAATGAAAACAAACCAATACGACATTTTCTGCAGCACAATAATATATTTCGAAGGAGAACAAGAAAACACACCAACTTCGTAATATGAAATTTTATACTTCTCTCCAGGCACATAACTAGACTAAATATCGAACATGCAGGGATTTTTGAAAACTGTTTCATGCACGTCGAGTAAGTGTAATAATTTAAAAGGTTCCTTGATAAAGTAAAACGAAAGAATACTTAACTCACAAACTTTCGTAAGAGAAAAGACGGTTGCTGCTAAACTACAACTCCTTGCATTTCTTACGTGCAAATTCAACTTGAAAAGATGTATGTTACTAACATAGTACATGTAGTCATGATGTGTGCGAATGGCATACTCTTTGTTCAGGATGTGGTGGCCCTGAAAAGGGCCGTTTGTTTATTGGCGAGGGTAAGTTACAATACCTCTCTCTCCATTTAGGCTCGTTCCCCTCGAATTCTACGTGCGAGTTGGATGTCTTTCGGCATGATGGTCACCCTCTTTGCGTGAATGGCACACAGGTTAGTGTCTTCGAAGAGACCCACCAAGTACGCCTCACTGGCCTCCTGAAGAGCCATGACAGCAGAGCTCTGGAATCTAAGGTCAGTCTTGAAGTCCTGGGCAATTTCTCTCACCAGTCTCTGGAAAGGTAGTTTTCGAATGAGCAGCTCAGTTGACTTCTGGTATCGACGGATTTCACGGAGGGCTACTGTTCCTGGCCTGTAACGATGAGGTTTCTTTACACCTCCTGTTGCTGGAGCGCTCTTTCGGGCAGCTTTAGTGGCCAGTTGTTTTCTTGGTGCTTTTCCGCCCGTGGATTTTCTTGCAGTTTGTTTCGTGCGAGCCATAATTTCGTTTTGTCCGTGCTATATTACAAACGTACGTAGAACTACAATCCTACTACACTCTTCGACTTCCGTGCTAAGAATGATCATCGTTCGAAGGCGCTTTTTGTTTATCTTTTCAAACTTTGCGCTTTCCGTTCGAGAGAGCTTCTCATTGGTCGTGTTCCACCAATCATTGGACAGGACGCAGAGTCGAGACGCCATTGGACAAAGAGTTGTGATTCTCAATCCTAGTTTGCACCACTTTTTTGGTTTCTGAAGCAAAATTGGATTGTAATACTCAAACAAAACGGTATAGCAATACGTTACCAAT
This sequence comes from Tachypleus tridentatus, assembly GCF_004210375.1. Taxonomy (NCBI): domain Eukaryota; kingdom Metazoa; phylum Arthropoda; class Merostomata; order Xiphosura; family Limulidae; genus Tachypleus; species Tachypleus tridentatus. The sequence goes on along the minus strand of NW_027467777.1, from coordinate 8,491,284 downwards.
ATTCGAATGAAATATAATTCTTACTGATGGTACTTTCTTATCGTCTGAAAGATATGTGTAAGAATCTTTATTTTATTTTTATTTATTTTTTAATTTTATTTTACATAGTTACTCTGCTAGGACATATTTCCTTTCGAGAAGTACATGTACATTTTGTCCAGTCCACCAAGTAACCTCGTAAATATCTAGATGGAAGTTGTTTTCGGTAAAATAAATAATAATAATATGATCCAACACATTTCTTTGATGGTTATTATTTAGTTCTCAATAAATGTTTTCAGTTTCTATGGTCACAGTTTTGCTGTTCAACGTTAAGCGACGAGGAGCTTTCCGAGAGGGCCGCGCTAAGATTATATAGTGTTACCGATAGTGGTTGTTTTCGTTTTTTGAGCTGTTCGAGCAGAGATTATTCTTTAATATTCCTACATTTACGCCATGTCTGGAAGAGGAAAAGGTGGCAAGGGTCTCGGTAAAGGTGGAGCAAAACGTCATCGTAAGGTTCTCAGAGACAATATCCAGGGTATCACGAAACCAGCCATCAGACGTCTAGCTCGCAGAGGCGGTGTAAAGCGCATCTCTGGTCTCATCTACGAAGAAACCCGAGGTGTTTTGAAAGTTTTCTTGGAAAACGTAATCCGTGATGCTGTTACCTACACGGAGCACGCCAAAAGAAAGACTGTGACCGCCATGGACGTAGTGTATGCTCTGAAACGACAGGGTCGCACTCTGTACGGATTCGGAGGTTAAATATTCACTTTATAACAAAAAAACGGCCCTTTTCAGGGCCACCACCTCCTAATGAAGAGATACCACATTTTCGTACTTCTTATAATTCTCTCAAGTACACGTACAAGTACACAAATTCCTTACTAGCTAACTCCTTTTCACACAATACGATTTCTACATCCCTCACTCGGAAACGTTATATATATATCTGTTAAGTTAAGGATAAACATTATGCTTTGCAAATTAACTTTAGTGAAATAACTTATGTTATAAGAACTGGTAGTGCGTAATTAGGAATTGTTTGGTTAGTGTTCATTTCCAAGTTTACTCTGTGTGCATGTTACTTTATACATCATTTAGAGAAACAGGTAGATAAAATATGTTAGGGGTAAATCCCGTTATCTTATTAATAGAAATAACACTCGCCAATGAAGAAGCGTTACGCTTATTGAGTACACATACACTTAGAGAGACGAATGAATGTCTTGCTCAATTGTTAATTTCTATTCAAAAGATGAAAGTTGCAAGCTTATTAGATATCACTCTAAAGTTTTCTATCTCCGAAAAATGTGACTCTACAATAAAATATTCCTTAATTAATGATGTCAGAAAGGTCGACGAAGCCAAGAACACTGCGTTTCAAAACTGCATCGTTATTTCTATATATAAATATTATATATATTAATCAACTTTCAGAGGAAGTATAAAAAGAAATAAATTAACGATTCAAGGCATCTTATTGAAATCGAATATGTGTTATATGATTGTATCGACGAACACTAGTTTCGTTTCTCATTTGTCACGAACTCTCACCAGTTTGCTTTCAAACTGGCTTAGGTGGCCTGTAATCGTTTTGCTGTTTGAATATTCTTTGTAATGCACTGTTTACGATAATAAGGATCGAAAACAATTTCTGAATAAGGAATAGAAACTACTTTTCTCTGTTGTTCGGGAGAATTTCTTTGTAGCGTGGAACAAGCTTCTGCACTTAGCACTACCCAACATGAAATGACGACGTGTTAGAGACTGCCTCGTTTCTAACGTGATATTCCGATGATATAATGCTCTCTTACAAATACTCTACTTTCATTTGAGGGTGTGTGATATAGATATTCGATGTGAAATGTTTTGTTTACTTGAAACACTCTATGATGTGACTTGAGAAACGATTAGAAAAACTTCTGTATCCTAAAGAAGCTTCTCATTCGCACTGGTGCACGTTTTATGGTAAAAAATGCCACCATTGACGAATCGTGGATAGACGTATCTATAGAAGAAAGATCGAACTTTCGTTTAGTAGACCTTAGGAAAAATTTTGGAAATTCGAAACTTCTCAAAAGGAACCCAGAATTTTGTGAACAAACACAGCCGGATGATACGTTCAGACGCGAGAAATGGCGACCCCAGCTGACTTCTCTCAGTTAGATGAAGCTCTCAATTACGGCCGCTCTCTCTTTACTTAAGGTCTTCACGTGCTTGTGCTCGTATTTTTCAACCGAGTAGAAAGATTAATAAATAAAAAAGCTTTAAAAATGGCTGATGCGACGGCGCCTACCACGGCTCCTTCTCCTAAGAAGGTGAGCAAACAAAAGCGAAAAAACCGAGAACGGCACCCGTACATCCTAAGGTATCCGAAATGGTAATCACTGCCATTACTTCTCTCAAAGAACGCGGAGGTTCTTCTCTCCAGGCTATCAAAAAGTACATTGCTGCCAACTATAAACTCGACGTGGAGCGGATGAACCCTTTTATCAAGAAGTATCTTCGATCAGCAGTGAATAGTGGCATTCTCACACAGACTAAAGGAAAAGGAGCTACGGGTTCCTTCAAGCTGAGTGCTCAAAAGAGCAAAGAGAAGGTGGTGAAAAAACCAAAGAAGAAAGAAGGAACGACTGCAAAGAAAAGTAAAGCCCCGAGTAAGCCCAAGAAAGTAGCTGAGAAGAAAGCAAAGACAGCTGCTAAAACCCAAGGCAAAGGCAAAACCAAAGAAAGTGGCAAAGCCAGCAAAGAAACCTGCAGCCAGTAAACCGAAAGCCCCAAGAAGGCCAAAGCCGCCCCTAAAAGGCTGCTTCCAAGAAGGTGGCAGGAAAGAAATAAGTAAGCTGCTTCTTTTCCAATTTTGTGTGATATCACAAAATCAACGGCCCTTTTCAGGGCCACCATCTCCTGATAAAGAGTTTGCCATATAAGTCGTTACAGAAAAACAAACAAAACACTCATTCCGTTCGTAACAACACTTGTTATATCGAGCGAGTGAAATGGTAAAAATTTCTTAAAACGTTTCATGCTCAGATTTGTAGTCTAACGAACGTTCGAGAAAAGAAAGTAATGTAGTGCGACTTTATTTATTTCTTCCCTGGGCTGTTATAGATATGCTCGTTTTCAAATTATACTTAATGATTCGTAACTTTAGTTTAATTTCAATTAGTACTGCATTTAATTACATTTTAGTTTAATCACCCATATAAATTGTATGCCTCCTTACTAGTTAGTGAAGTGTACTGAGCCTTTCACAAATGTAATGGAGAAATCTATTCCGTATGCACATGCATATACGGCTGAATAGTGTGCCTTACTATTAGATTTACTAGTTATCAATAACTAATATGATTTATGCTCCTTAATAGAGACAATTTCTCTGTCCCTCAGACACTATTTCGTTTTCTCCCAAGCGCATGGATATTAAACATGTAATGGATGTCACTCTAAATGAAATAACTATTTCCGTGTATCTATTAACCCTCTGTCATTCTCTCTTTTTTGCTTTCTTAAATAATGAGTAGCTGTTATTTTCTTGTTATTATCATAATTATCTTGTACCTTTCGGTGACGACATGTATTGGCTGGGTGTGTATACGTTTGTTTGTTTGTCTGTCTTCATTCACTTAACTACAAACGAAAAATACTCACTGAGAGCATAGAGGTGGGAATGGAACAAAACTCTCTAATAATGTGTGTATTTCTACTCGCACGTTATAAGCATGGTTATAGAGAAAGCATGCTTGAACTGTTAATAGTGAAATAGATTCGATGTGACTTTCTCCTTTTCAAGATGTGGTGGCCCTGAAAAGGGCCGTTTGAATTGAAAAGAGAAGAAGAACACATTACTTTGAACTGGTGTACTTAGTCACAGCCTTGGTCCCTTCGGAGACGGCGTGTTTGGCCAATTCTCCAGGTAAAAGCAGACGCACTGCAGTTTGGATCTCCCGGCTCGTGATAGTTGATCGCTTGTTGTAGTGAGCCAGACGAGAAGCTTCGGCAGCAATTCTCTCGAAAATGTCGTTCACGAAGCTATTCATGATAGACATAGCTTTGCTGGAGATTCCAGTATCGGGATGGACCTGCTTGAGAACCTTGTAAATGTAAATACTGAAGCTCTCCTTCCTCCTCTTCTTTCGCTTTTCTTGTCTCCAGCTCGTACGGCTTTTGGGCCTTTCCGGCCTTCTTCACAGCTTTTCCAGACGCTTGTTGTGGAGGCATGTTGAAAAATAAACTTGGACCTT
>NW_027467777.1:8448592-8486555 GCF_004210375.1 Tachypleus tridentatus | reverse complement strand
GAAAAAGTAAACTTGGGGCAAAATTCAGTCAGCGTTTAAATTGCGCGCTGCAGGATTGAAAAGTAGCCAATAGCATTTTGGTTTGCGGAATTCGATAGTGTCGCGAGAAAGCGGCAAATCACTGTGGTGGCGACTCCAATATATCTCGTTCAACTTGGCCAAAGTTGATAAAACTTAGTGAGTGAACAGTGTAATAGTCACAATACGTATTCATTCCACATAGTGAGTACCGTGTTTTACTGTCATTTTTTCGTTCTTAGTTTCAGAGAAAAACTAAGGGAAAATGTCTGGGCGAGGCAAAGGTGGCAAAGTGAAGGCCAAGGCTAAATCCCGTTCAAGCAGAGCTGGACTCCAGTTTCCAGTCGGGCGTATACATCGTCTCCTTCGAAAGGAAACTATGCCGAGCGAGTAGGAGCTGGAGCACTGCCTCTACCTCGCTGCTGTCTTGGAGGCCTGGCTGCTGAAGTTTTGGAGTTAGCAGGTAACGCTGCACGTGATAACAAGAAGACTAGGATCATTCCTCGTCACTTCTGCAACTTGCCATTCGTAATGACGAAGAACTCAACAAGTTGCTACAGGGTGTTACCATCGCCAGGGAGGCGTTCTGCCAAACATTCAGGCTGTCTTATTGCCCAAGAGAGACCGAAAGAAGTAAGTCGGTAAATATTAACAATATATCAAACGGCCCTTTCAGGGCCACCACCTCCTGATGGAGAGATAGTACAGTTCCTTCGCCATACATCTCGTGTTAATAATTTTCACAGAACACGCAACAAAAGGCGTGTGTTCTTGTGTACGACAAACCTTATTATCCCATCTTCCATAATACATAAATAAATAAATAATCATAAAACAAAAACGTTTTACTACGATTCATTATAGTACTCTCTATATAAGTAGATCGTCACAGTTAGGTTTTCTCTTATACCAACATAACGATACGTTGCTGACAGTGTTCACTGTCGTAACCAGACTATGTTCGTCTTCTTCTAAGTAAGTTGAGTAGTATGTGTAGTTCGTAAGCTATTGCCATTTCTTTCAATATTCTTAACCTGAAAGGAATGTACCTACCTTCATAGATGTCGTTACACGGAAAGAGAAAATGAAAACAAACCAATACGTCATTTTCTGCAGCACAATAATATATTTCGAAGGAGAACAAGAAAACACACCAACTTCGTAATATGAAATTTTATACTTCTCTCCAGGCACATAACTAGATTAAATATCGAACATGCAGGAATTTTTTGAAAACTGTTTCATGCACGTCGAGTAAGTGTAATAATTTAAAAGGTTCCTTGATAAAGTAAAACGAAAGAAGACTTAACTCACAAACTTTCGTAAGAGAAAAGACGGCTGCTGCTAAACTACAACTCCCTTGCATTTACGTGCAAAAATTCAACTTGAAAAAAGATGTATGTTACTAACATAGTACAAGTAGTCGTGATGTGTGCGAATGGCATACTCTTTGTTCAGGATGTGGTGGCCCTGAAAGGGCCGTTTGTTTATTGGCGAGGGTAAGTTACAATACCTCTCTCTCTCATTTAGGCTCGTTCCCCTCGAATTCTACGTGCGAGTTGGATGTCTTTCGGCATGATGGTCACTCTCTTTGCGTGAATGGCACACAGGTTAGTGTCTTCGAAGAGACCCACCAAGTAATCGCGCTCTCACTGGCCTCCTGAAGAGCCATGACAGCAGAGCTCTGGAATCTAAGGTCAGTCTTGAAGTCCTGGGCAATTTCTCTCACCAGTCTCTGGAAAGGTAATTTTCAGAATGAGCAGCTCAGTTGACTTCTGGGTATCGACGGATTTCACGGAGGGCTACTGTTCCTGGCCTGTAACGATGAGGTTTCTTTACACCTCCTGTTGCTGGAGCGCTCTTTCGGGCAGCTTTAGTGGCCAGTTGTTTTCTTGGTGCTTTTCCGCCCGTGGATTTTCTTGCAGTTTGTTTCGTGCGAGCCATAATTTCGTTTTGTCCGTGCTATATTACAAACGTACGTAGAACTACAATCCTACTACACTCTTCGACTTCCGTGCTAAGAATGATCATCGTTCCAAGTTTGACTGTGTGGGTATTTGGGTATTGATGTTGTTAAATACCCAGGAGGGTCAGGTACATTTGACCTCTTCCTCCCTCCCGAACGATTATAGCGTCTGTCTTTAGGGTTTTTTTTTTTTGGTTTTTTAAAGCTTTGGGCCAGAGTAAAAGTATAACATCATACTCAGGTCCATTTCAGGAACTCAGTCCATGCATGGACGAACAAGGAGTTTTTTTTTTTTTTCCATTTAATTTTTTTTTTTGTATTTTCATATATATATATATATATTTTTTTGTATTTTTCTCCTTTTTCTCGATTGAGAGAATGCTACTACTACTTGTAGTAACACAAACACTCACACAGAAAAGAAAGAGTAATAATTATTATTATTCAATACTTGAATAATAATTCAAAAAGAGAAAGAAAAAAAATAAAATAATAATAATGATTAAAAAAAGAAAATAATAATTATAAAAAATAAAAGAAACAAGGACTAAGTGTCTAGTGCATAGTGGCCAGCTTGTGTTACATTTCTTAAATATATGTTAAAGGGGAGAGGTATTTAGTACCATTTACATCATGTACGTGATATCTGTCGAGATCACACATTAAGTCATTTTTGTGCCAATTCTTATTGAAATATTTTAGAGAATTATGCAAGAGTCTTTCAGCTATTGTATCTATGTTTGCATACTTGTGCATGAATGTGGTTGAGGTGCTACGTGGTACTTTATATGCTGAAGTTAGTACAGAATTTTGTATACGTTGAAGTTTCTGTACATGTGTGGGTTGCTATGTTAATCCAGGCAGGTGATGCATATTCTATTGTTGGTCTAATGTACGTTTTGTAGATTTTAAGTATGTTGTCTGGTGATGTTCCTTGGATTTTACCTGAAAGACTTCTTGCATAGTTTGCTCTTTTCCAGATTCGTATCAGTACATTTTTAATATGTGGTAGCCACGTTAATTTTGAGTCATAGGTTAGACCTAGAAATTTAGCAGAAGTAGCAGTCAGTAAAAGTGATCCATTCATATAGAGTTTTGGTGGATCTTTTTTCAGCTTATTCAGTCTGCTGAATACTATGACTTGGGTTTTTGGAATATTAATTTTGATTCTGTATTTCTGGCAGTATTCTTCGATGTTATTTAGGACTGGTTGTAGGTTCGTTGCTGCTATTGACGGAGTGGGGGCACTTTTCCAGACTGCTACATCGTCAGCGAACTGTGATGCATAACCTAAATTTAGGTCCGACAGAGGCATATTACTCACGTACATGATAAATAATATAGGGCTAACAACCCCTCCCTGCGGGACTCCTGCTTCGGGTGAAAAGGACCCTGAGTGGGCCCCATTTACATTTACTTTACACATTCTGTTATCCAGGAAGTTGGACAGCCAGCGAATAGTTTCCTGGGGTAATGCCATTTCAAGCAATCTATGTCTTAAGCCGTTATGCCACACTGTGTCAAATGCTTTCTCAATGTCGAGAAAGCAAGCTACAGTGCATTCTTTTGTTGAAGCTGTCGGTAATTGATTCTGTAAGTCGAATCAGGTGGTCTGTAGTTTGGCGGTTTTCGAAATCCGTTTTGAATTTCTGGTAATTTTGAATTTTCTTCTAAGTAAACTGACAGACGATTACTAATTATCCTCTCTAATACTTTGCCAATACAACTGGTTAAGCTAATCGGGCGGTAGTTGTTTGGTTTATTCATGACTTTCCTTCTTTCTGGAACATTAATACTATTGCTTCCTTCCAAGAAACAGGGGATATATCCAGCTGATAGTGAGAGATTAAATAACGCTGTTAGGTGTTCATATAATCTCTGAGTGCCTTGTTTTAGGAGGATAGCTTGAATACCATCTTCTCCAGGAGCTTTGTTTTTGTGTTTTTTTAATAGCAGTTACTACTTCTGTAACAGTGATATGTTTTACCAGTTGATGAGTGCTCCAGTCTTTTTTTTTTCTTGGTGTGTAATATTGTTGACTGGAAATTTAGGTGTAAAATGCTTCTGTTTTGGTCAATAAAGTTTGTGACTGTATTATAAAAGTATCTGTTCATGTCTGGTTCATGATGTGTTTTGAACGTGTTTTCTAGGTGTTTTTAAATATCTCGGCTTTTTTCTGTGTTAGTGTATGCTGTTTCTCCATCCAGTTCCAGTGGTGGATATACTGTGTTTGTTGTTCCTGTGTTTGTAAATCTTTTCAAATGTGTCCAGAATTGTTTAGGATCAGTTTTATGATTTAGATCGGAACAGAAGGTGTCCCAGTTTTCTTGTTTCTGTTGTCTGATTAAGTTTCGTATTTTATTTCTTATTGTGTTTATCTGAGTTTTAAGTGTGGGGTTTCGATTTTGAATGTACTGTCTGCGGGTATACGTCTGTTTTTTAATTAAGTGTATTATATCTTTATGTGGTTGCCATGAATGAGTTGTTGTGAAGTGTTTTTGTTTCGGTATCGAACTGTTGGCTGCATGTTTTAGACACTCAGAGATGATATGACAGTATGCATCTATATCTGATGCGTCCGCGGCAATATGTAGTACTTCTGGAGGTAAGGTTTCATTTAATATAGTTTGGAAAACTGGCCAATTAGCTTTTGTAGTTCAGTTGGTCTCTCACTATGATTTTATTTAAGTGGGGGTGAGATTGAAGATACACCAAACTGGAAGGTGGTCACTATCTATATCGTGACCAACATGAAAATTTACGAATTTGCGACTCATATTTGACGAACACAGGCATAGGTCCAGTATTTCACTGGTGCCATGTGCGTACGAGATATGTGTCGGTGTTGCATCGTTTAATAAAGTCATGTTTGATTCGTCCAGAAATTGATAAAGTAATTTGCCATTTGCGTTTGAGCAACGACAGTTGAATGCTATATGTTTACTGTTTAGGTCGCCGATAATAATAAGATTACAGTTGCTATTATACAATATATTCAATAGATTTACATCTAACACGGTACTAGGCGAGCAGTAGATGCCCGCCACAGTAACGTCTGTCTGATTTTGCGTTTTTACATTAATAACTATAGATTCATTACTGGAAGGGATAGTAAGTTCCTGAACTATAAGTTCAGTCTTATACAATAATAAAGACCTCTGTTTGGATCTCTATTATCCTTCCTGTCATGTCTAATAGTAGAGTAGCCGTTTAATTTAAATCTATGGTAGTTATATAGAAGAGTTTCACTAATTATGATTACATCAGGTTTTATGGAGCTTGTTGTATCTTCAATCTCATGTTTCTTGGAAGCAAGAGCACCCTGGATATTGATGTGTAGAACTGTGAAGTTATCCATGTCTAGTAGAGTTTATGATGGAGGTTAAAATTTGCGGCAAGAACTTGTGTATGTTTTTCAATATGATTTTAACAATTATGTCTGTGAGACTGTTGGTGTTTGTGGGATTTGTATATTCTGCCATTATTTCCGAGAAGGTGGAAGTTATGGCAGTTGTCAATGTTGTTTCAATTGTTGTTGGTTGTGTATTTTGAGGTGGTTTTGGTATTTCCTCTTCACTTGGTAATGGTTTTCATGTCGGGATGATGAATTTTTAACCACTGCAGCGTATGTGTTTGTCTGTGTAGTTGTACTTTGTGGTGCTGGAGTGGTAGGTGTGGGTTCCTTAATTGTTCGTGGTGGTGGCGGCTTGTTCATGTTGGGATTTTTTAATTTCGTATAAGTGTGTCTTTATGGATTTATATTTCTGGCAACCTTTATAATTTGCCGTGTGTTCTTCCCCACAATTGCAGCATTTGGGTTTGGGGTTCTGTTTTGTACACTGTGTAATGTGGTGATTCTCCCACAGCCCACACAACGCGCATTTGCTTGGCATGCTGCTGCTACATGTCCAAACCTTTGGCATTGGTAGCACTGTGTGACAACCACTGCTGGTGTTTTTTGTTTGTTCTACTGTGTACTTATGATACCACATAGTGATACCATTATTAATGAATTGTGTAATATCCTGGCTGTTGTCTGTGACTACTTTGATTAGGTTTGTGGGTCTTTTAGTAATATTTGAAATTATACGCTCAACTGAAATGTGTTTTATGTTTTGTGTACTTAACTCTTCCTTAACGTCTTCTATGTCTATTGAATTATGTACACCTCGTATCACAAAAGATTTCGGTGTTGGTTTAGTTCCTGGTAGGTGTATTGTAATGCTTCCTGTTTTGAATGCGTCTGCAGGCCAAGCTTTTAGTAGACTGTTTAAGTCAGCGGGTTCCTGTCCTTGAACCAGAACACCGCCTCTGGGCAGACGCTTAATATTAGTAATCTTTGTATTAGGTTTGCACCTGTATATTTCTTTGGCCAATTGTGGTTGGTTGTAACTACCAGGAACTCCTTGGATTATAACTGCGTGCTTAGGTGATTTTGGTGCGATTTGTGTATGTGTGTCTGTGGTGGTTGTTCTTTGTTTAATTTGTTTTTTCTGACTTCGAGTCTGCACAAGCGTGAAGCCTTCGTCGTCAGAAAGAACTTCGTCTTTGTCTGAACATGTTTGTTTTGAATATCCAGGGTGGGGTTTGGGTTGCTAGTACTGCTAGTTTTGGCATATTAAAGTCTATAACCGTAGTCTTAGGTACATTGTCTTCACATGCTGAAATCATAATATCTTTTACTAGTTTTCGTTTTTTTCGAGTCCTTACAGTATTTTCTTTAACCGGCGTTAACTTAGCTTTTAGTTCTTTTCGGCTATGAACATTAAAGATTTTAATTTTAAATTATCATTATCTGTTTGGCCACAGTCACTAGACTTACTTTTGTCCCTGAAACAGACGGGCTTGCTCCCTCAGTCTCAGACGCTACATCGCTTTCCCTGGTCTCCGACTCCCCGACCGGCATGTCGCCTCGTTGTTTAGCGAAGGGGTATTTCCTGTCTTGGGCCAATTCAAATAAGGTCTTCTGTCTACTGGCGTAAAACTAAAATTCGAAGTGAAAAGTAAAACACTAACAAAATATGAAGCAAAATATAACACGTAGAAATCTAGAGCCTTTCAGAGGTATGTCCTTCCTTACCCTGTCCAAGCGCAGAATCCTCATCGTTCCAAGGCGCTTTTGTTTATCTTTTCAAACTTTGCGCTTTCCGTTCGAGAGAGCTTCTCATTGGTCGTGCTCCACCAATCATTGTACAGGACGCAGAGTCGAGACGCCATTGGACAAAGAGTTGTGATTCTCAATCCTAGTTTGCACCACTTTTTTGGTTTCTGAAGCAACTTTGGATTGTAATACTCAAACAAAACGGTATAGCAATACGTTACCAATATTCGAATGAAATATAATTTTACTGATGGTACTTTCTTATCGTCTGAAAGATATGTGTAAGAATCTTTATTTTATTTTTTATTTATATTTTAATTTTATTTTACATAGTTATTCTGCTGGGACATATTTCCTTTCGAGAAGTACATGTACATTTTGTCCAGTCCACCAAGTAACCTCGTGAATATCTAGATGGAAGTTGTTTTCGGTAAAATAAATAATAATATGATCCAACACATTTCTTTGATGGTTCTTAGTTAGTTCTCAATAAATGTTTTCAGTTTCTATGATCACAGTTTTGCTGTTCAACGTTAAGCGACGAGGAGCTTTCCGAGAGGGCCGCGCTAAGATTATATAGTGTTACCGATAGTGGTTGTTTTCGTTTTTTTGAGCTGTTCGAGCAGAGATTATTCTTTAATATTTCTACATTTACGCCATGTCTGGAAGAGGAAAAGGTGGCAAGGGTCTCGGTAAAGGTGGAGCAAAACGTCATCGTAAGGTTCTCAGAGACAATATCCAGGGTATCACGAAGCCAGCCATCAGACGTCTAGCTCGCAGAGGCGGTGTAAAGCGCATCTCTGGTCTCATCTACGAAGAAACCCGAGGTGTTTTGAAAGTTTTCTTGGAAAACGTAATCCGTGATGCTGTTACCTACACGGAGCACGCCAAAAGAAAGACTGTGACCGCCATGGATGTAGTGTATGCTCTGAAACGACAGGGTCGCACTCTGTACGGATTCGGAGGTTAAATATTCACTTTATAACAAAAAAAACGGCCCTTTCAGGGCCACCACCTCTAATGAAGAGATACCACATTTTCGTACTTCTTATAATTCTCTCAAGTACTCGTACAAGTACACAAATTGCTTACTAGCTAACTCCTTTTCACACAATACGATTTCTACCTCCCCTCACTCGGAAACGTTATATATATATATCTGTTAAGTTAAGGATAAACATTATGCTTTGCAAGTTAACTTTAGTGAAATAACTTATGTTATAAGAACTGGTAGTGCGTAATTAGGAATTGTTTGGTTAGTGTTCATTTCAAGTTTACTCTGTGTGCATGTTACTTTATACATCATTTAGAGAAACAGGTAGATAAAATATGTTAGGGGTAAATCCGTTATCTTATTAATAGAAATAACACTCGCCAATGAAGAAGCGTTACGCTTATTGAGTACACATACACTTAGAGAGACGAATGAATGTCTTGCTCAATTGTTAATTTCTATTCAAAAGATGAAACTTGCAAGCTTATTAGATACCACTCTAAAGTTTTCTATCTCCGAAAAATATGTGTAAACATAGACTCTACAATAAAATATTCCTTAATTAATGATGTCAGAAAGGTCGACGAAGCCAAGAACACTGCGTTTCAAAACTGCATCGTTATTTCTATATATATAAATATTATATATATTAATCAACCTTCAGAGGAAGTATAAAAGAAATAAATTAACGATTCAAGGCATCTTATTGAAATCGAATATGTGTTATATGATTGTATCGACGAACACTAGTTTCGTTTCTCATTTGTCACGAACTCTCACCAGTTTGCTTTCAAACTGGCTTAGGTGGCCTGTAATCGTTTTGCTGTTTGAATATTCTTTGTAATGCACTGTTTACGATAATAAGGATCGAAAACAATTTCTGAATAAGGAATAGAAACTACTTTTCTGTGTTGTTCGGGAGAATTTCTTTGTAGCGTGGAACAAGCTTCTGCACTTAGCACTACCCAACATGAAATGAAATGACGACGTGTTAGAGACTGCCTCGTTTCTAACGTGATATTCCGATGATATAATGCTCTCTTACAAATACTCTACTTTCATTTGAGGGTGTGTGATATAGATATTCGATGTGAAATGTTTTGTTTACTTGAAACACTCTATGATGTGACTTGAGAAACGATTAGAAAACTTCTGTATCCTAAAGAAGCTTCTCATTCGCACTGGTGCACGATTTTATGGTAAAAATGCCACCATTGACGAATCGTGGATAGACCTATCTATAGAAGAAAGATCGAACTTTCGTTTAGTAGACCTTAGGAAAAATTTTGGAAATTCGAAACTTCTCAAAGGAACCCAGAATTGTGTGAACAAACACAGCCGGATGATACGTTCAGACGCGAGAAATGGCGACCCCAGCTGACTTCTCTCAGTTAGATGAAGCTCTCAATTACGGCCGCTCTCTTTTACTTAAGGTCTTCACGTGCTTGTGCTCGTATTTTTCAACCGAGTAGAAAGATTAATAAATAAAAAAGCTTTAAAAATGGCTGATGCGACGGCGCCTACCACGGCTCCTTCTCCTAAGAAGGTGAGCAAACAAAAGCGAAAAAAACCGAGAACGGCACCCGTACATCCTAAGGTATCCGAAATGGTAATCACTGCCATTACTTCTCTCAAAGAACGCGGAGGTTCTTCTCTCCAGGCTATCAAAAGTACATTGCTGCCAACTATAAACTCGACGTGGAGCGGATGAACCCTTTATCAAGAAGTATCTTCGATCAGCAGTGAATAGTGGCATTCTCACACAGACTAAAGGAAAAGGAGCTACGGGTTCCTTCAAGCTGAGTGCTCAAAAGAGCAAAGAGAAGGTGGTGAAAAAAAACCAAAGAAGAAAGAAGGAACGACTGCAAAGAAAAGTAAAGCCCCTGAGTAAGCCCAAGAAAGTAGCTGAGAAGAAAGCAAAGACAGCTGCTAAAACCCAAGGCAAAGGCAAAACCAAAGAAAGTGGCGAAGCCAGCAAAGAAACCTGCAGCCAGTAAACCGAAAGCCCCAAGAAGGCCAAAGCCGCCCCTAAAAGGCTGCTTCAAGAAGGTGGCAGGAAAGAAATAAGTAAGCTGCTTCTTTTCCAATTTTGTGTGATATCACAAAATCAACGGCCCTTTTCAGGGCCACCATCTCCTGATAAAGAGTTTGCCATATAAGTCGTTACAGAAAAACAAACAAAACACTCATTCCGCTCGTAACAACACTTGTTATATCGAGCGAGTGAAATGGTAAAAAAATTTCTTAAAACGTTTCATGCTCAGATTTGTAGTCTAACGAACGTTCGAGAAAAGAAAGTAATGTAGTGCGACTTTATTTATTTCTTCCCTGTGCTGTTATAGATATGCTCGTTTTCAAATTATACTTAATGATTCGTAACTTTAGTTTAATTTCAATTAGTACTGCATTTAATTACATTTTAGTTTTAATCACAATTGGTCGAAGGAAAATAACTCAGGGCTCCTTCATTAATTAACTCTTTCGCAACAGTATTATACTACTAGCCACCCATATAAATTGTATGCCTCCTTACTAGTTAGTGAAGTGTACTGAGCCTTTCACAAATGTAATGGAGAAATCTATTCCGTATGCACATGCATATACGGCTGAATAGTGTGCCTTACTATTAGATTTACTAGTTATTAATAACTAATATGATTTATGCTCCTTAATAGAGGCCCCCAGTGGCACAGTGGTATGTCTGCGGACTTACACACTAAAACCGGGTTTCGATACCCGTGGTGGGCAGAGCACAGATAGCCCATTGAGTAGCTTTGTGCTTAATTCTAAACAAACCTTCTGAGAGACAATTTCTCTGTTGCTCTGTCCCTCAGACACTATTTCGTTTTCTCCCAAGCGCATGGATATTAAACATGTAATGGATGTCACTCTAAATGAAATAACTATTTCCGTGTATCGATTAACCCTCTGTCATTCTATCTTTTTGCTTTCTTAAATAATGAGTAGCTGTCGTTTTCTTGTTATTATCATAATTATCTTGTACCATTCGGTGACGACATGTATTGGCTGGGTGTGTATACGTTCGTTCGTCTGTCTTCATTCACTTAACTACAAACGAAAAATACTCACTGAGAGCATAGAGGTGGGAATGGAACAAAACTCTCTAATAATGTGTGTATTTCTACTCGCACGTTATAAGCATGGTTATAGAGAAAGCATGCTTGAACTGTTAATAGTGAAATAGATTCGATGTGACTTTCTCCTTTTCAAGATGTGGTGGCCCTGAAAAGGGCCGTTTGAATTGAAAAGAGAAGAAGAACACATTACTTTGAACTGGTGTACTTAGTCACAGCCTTGGTCCCTTCGGAGACGGCGTGTTTGGCCAATTCTCCAGGTAAAAGCAGACGCACTGCAGTTTGGATCTCCCGGCTCGTGATAGTTGATCGCTTGTTGTAGTGAGCCAGACGAGAAGCTTCGGCAGCAATTCTCTCGAAAATGTCGTTCACGAAGCTATTCATGATAGACATAGCTTTGCTGGAGATTCCAGTATCGGGATGGACCTGCTTGAGAACCTTGTAAATGTAAATACTGAAGCTCTCCTTCCTCCTCTTCTTTCGCTTTTTCTTGTCTCCAGCTCGTACGGCTTTCTGGGCCTTTCCGGCCTTCTTCACAGCTTTTCCAGACGCTTGTTGTGGAGGCATGTTGAAAAATAAACTTGGGCATTTTTTTTTTTATTTTAGACTTGACAGTAGTTTTGGTTTTAAAGACCTTAGGGAGGCCCTAAGGCAAACCAGGGGCGCTCAGAAACTTTTGTTTCTCTTCAACCCCACGCATGATTGAGGGTTCAAGACCTCTCGATGAGGAACCTGGATTATTGGGTAATTTCTAGAGCCTGTTAGATATGGTAGTTCAGGAGACAAACGAAGTCATGGGAGAAGGGAGAAAGGGAGGGGCGGTACAAAAAGTGGAGGGGTGTAGAAAAATACAGGAGAAGTTCGGGATAGGACGACGTACCTCTTTTCAGGGCCTGGGTATAAGTATACCCAAAAATTTTGCTGTGGGGGGAAACGGGAGTGCCCCGAGAAAACCCACTTTCACGGTCAGGGCGCCGAATAGTCTACCCTAATCGTGCCTTAAATAACAGGGGAATCTCTAACGAAGGTATTCCAGAGCAAATCTCGAGATATATGCTCTGGGTGGCTACGGGGTATTTTAAGCGGAAAACCTAATTTGAGGGTAGATTCTAGGTAAGTATCTTGGTCGTCATCAAAGGTTTGTAAAATAAACGGGGGGATCTCTAAGGAAGGTTTCCCTGAGCAATTCTCGGGAATAATACCCTGGGTGGCTACGGGGTAGTTTAAGCGGAAACCTTAAATTGGGGGTAGAATCTAGGTCAATATCTTGGTCGTCATCATTGGTCTGAGTTGGGCTAGATTGCGGTAAACTATGAGTTGGAACTTTCAAAGATAGGTTTTCAGGAAATTTCTCTGTTGTTTGGGAAGATTTATGCCTCCTGGACAATTTGGCTTGGCTGGCCTTTGAGATGGTGGAGTTCTTGTCAGTAGAAGTTGATTTATCCTCCAGGGTGACCTGAAGAGGTTTAGACTCAGGCACTGTTTTCAGATTGATTGGACTAGGCGCAGTCTGGGTAAATTTGCTACAATATTGTGGTTTGATCGATGCATGGCCGGCGGAGGTGTCATCAGTTGTCTGAGTGAAGTTGTGGGTCATATTGATGGGGATATGGGTTGAGTGGGAGGGCGGTTGTACGGGTAATGGGCTAACAATGGGTTGCGGGGGATGTATGCGTAGTTTAGGTGAAACCATGGGGGGCAAAACAGGTAATGGTTGTTTGGGAAGTCTCGGGTTATATGAGCGTCGATGGGGACGTTCGGCACTGAAATGGAAAATATGGTAATAGCACCCGTTACGCAGGATGGAGTCGGCATGCTGTTTAGTGGTTGTAACAATTTTCATGTAGCGGGTCGGATGCTTGGTGGTTTTCGAGAATATTCGGTGCACGGCGTGAATCACAGATTGTGTTTGGCTCTCAATGGCTTGTTTAATTTCACTAGGTAGGATTGACTGGTGAACTCCACTCAGGAAAACGGTGAAAAGGTTCGTAGGGCTCTTGGTGGGTGCACATTTAATATTATACTGTGAATTCCAGGGCTCGCAGAAATAAGATAGATCAGCAGGCGTCGATGGTTGGAGGAGGATTCCCCCTCGGCGAAGAATTCTTGTTTTGGACGGGTCAAGGGAGGCGCCGGGCTTAGCTTGCGCCAGGAACGTGGAGATTTGGAGGGGCGAGAGGTTGGGTGGCAGGCCGTCGACGATTACCGGTGAGACCGTAGGCGGGATCGGCACAGCAGGACCGGGCAATGAGAAAGTCATTCTGGTTTAGCAGTCGGAGAGAAAACACGTCTGACTAGCTCGGAGTCAAGGCTGGGAATCCCCATCATCGAAACTTGGGCAAAATTCAGTCAGCGTTTAAATTGCGCGCTGCAGGATTGAAAAGTAGCCAATAGCATTTTGGTTTGCGAATTCGATAGCTGTCGCTGAGAAGCGCGGCCCGTCACAGGCGACTCAATATATCTCGTTCAATCCTACAAAGTTGATAAAACTAAGTGAGTGAACAGTGTAATAGTATACACCAACACCATGTCAACAACTACATAAATGCAAACCAAGCTTCATTCTCACCAGGATTTCCCGGAGAGACACTAGAAGCATACTCAAATTCAATCAATAGAAAAATAACCATAACCGAACTAAAGATTAATATCAAAAACTTGAAGAACACTTCCCCCGGACATGACCAAATACCAAATATTATTCTCAAAAAAAGTTCCACTCTCCTACTACAACACCTCACAAACATCATGAACATTTCATTAGCGACAGGGTATTACCCTGACACATGGAAAAAAGCCATCATAACAACGATCCCCAAGAAACAAACTAACAGAACAAATCCAGATAATTTCCGCCCCATCAGTCTGTTAAGCTGCCTTGGCAAACTGATGGAGAGAATTATCTCCAACCGTCTCCTCCATTTTTGCGAATCAAACAACATCCTTCCAGAATCTCAAAATGCCTCCAGAAAAAATAGACAAACAACAGATCACCTCACACGACTCACCGAATCAATATACAAAGCTTACAACAACAATCAAGTAACCATCGGGGTATTCCTAGATGTCAAAAAAAGCATTCGACAGCGTTTGGCACAATGCCATCATATACAAACTAAACCACCTACAAATAAATCCTACGATAGTCAAATGGATTTCAAATTTTAACCAATAGAACAGCACAAGTAAAAGTCAATAAAACCATATCCAAATTATTTAATATAACGGCAGGAGTGCCCCAAGGATCAGTCCTCTCTCCACTTCTTTACATAATTTTCGTCAGTGACATACCTTTTCCAAATCTAACATACACACACAATTCACAATACGCAGATGACATCGCAATCTGGAGCACCTCCAGAAACCCAGTAATGGCCATGTCTCGCGTACAAGAATCACTAAACAACGTCTCAACATGGAGCAACAAGTGGAGGGTCGTGTTAAATCCGACAAAAACACAAGCAATCACCTTCTATAGAAAACTAAAGAAGCAAAGGAAAAATCTAGAAAAAATAAATCTATCACTTGGAAACACAACCATCAACATGAGCAAAAAAACATCACATTCCTTGGCGTCACTTTCGACACAAAACTAACATGGAAAAAACACATAAACAATATACACTCATCAATAAGAAAAGGATTTCATATCTAAAGACTATAACTGGTAAACAATCAAAATGCGCACCGAACACCATTATACAAATATACAAGGCTTACATCCGTCCATTAATAGAGTACGGATGTCAAGTAACATACAACATGTCAAACAACACACTCCAAAAAATCCAAGTGCAACAAAACAAAATATTAAAATCAGCATTCAGTTTACCATCTTTTACACCAACAAATTATCTACACCAAATTAGTAATTTACCAACTATAAGAGATAGAATAACAGAACTTTCTCTGAAATATTATCGAAAAGCAGAAAACAGAAACAAACTAACGGCATCACTACACAAATTATCAAGTGCACCAACAAAATACATATCACCATACAACATATTTCAAGAATCACAATCCACTCAACAAAGAGTTTAAATACATAAAAAACTATGTTATTAACATGAATTCCTTTTTTTTCAGGTACAGGGCAATACGACAGGCAAAACTTTCGGCGCCTGTCGTGTGAAAGTGGGTTTTCTCGGGGTACTCCCTGTTTCCCCACATCAAAAAATCTTCAGGCATTGGATTTCTAGATCCCAGCCCAGGCAACCTTTTGCCAGACCCAGAATCGGGCTGTTTGATTTGATCTGAACTTGAATGAATTACATTCATGTTCACATCTACCCAACTTTTTTCTTTTCGAGACAGGTCCCGACCTTTCCTTCTTTCCACTGCTACCTTTGCCTCCACCCAAAAGACCATTTAGTGAGACATTCCCCACCCAAAAAGTCAAGAATAATAACGATAATTAATTTATTAAAATAATAATAATAAAAAAAAAAAAACCACCACTTAATCCTAATAACAATTCACGAAAGGGGACGAAGAGGAACTACAAAGTTCCTGAACACCCCAGTTGGAGAGAGAACTCTTCGGATTTCTCTCTCTCTAAACTGAACCCCTGCCACGTTAGTTTAGTTTAGTTAGTTTAGTGTAATAGTCACAATACGTATTCATTCCACATAGTGAGTACCGTGTTTTACTGTCTATTTTTCGTTCTTAGTTTCAGAGAAAAACTAAGGGAAAATGTCTGGGCGAGGCAAAGGTGGCAAAGTGAAGGCCAAGGCTAAATCCCGTTCAAGCAGAGCTGGACTCCAGTTTCCAGTCGGGCGTATACATCGTCTCCTTCGAAAAGGAAACTATGCCGAGCGAGTAGGAGCTGGAGCACCCGTCTACCTCGCTGCTGTCTTGGAGTACCTGGCTGCTGAAGTTTTGGAGTTAGCAGGTAACGCTGCACGTGATAACAAGAAGACTAGGATCATTCCTCGTCACTTGCAACTTGCCATTCGTAATGACGAAGAACTCAACAAGTTGCTACAGGGTGTTACTATCGCCCAGGGAGGCGTTCTGCCAAACATTCAGGCTGTCTTATTGCCCAAGAAGACCGAAAAGAAGTAAGTCGGTAAATATTAACAATATATCAAACGGCCCTTTCAGGGCCACCACCTCCTGATGGAGAGATAGTACAGTTCCTTCGCCATACATCTCGTGTTAATAATTTTCACAGAACACGCAACAAAAGGCGTGTCTCTTGTGTACGACAAACCTTATTATCCCATCTTCCATAATACATAAATAAATAAATAATCATAAAACAAAAACGTTTTACTACGATTCATTATAGTACTTGCTATATAAGTAGATCGTCACAGTTAGGTTTTCTCTTATACCAGCATAACGATACGTTGTTGACAGTGTTCACTGTCGTAACCAGACGATGTTCGTCTTTCTAAGTAAGCTGAGTAGTATGTGTAGTTCGTAAGCTATTGCCATTTCTTTTCAATATTCTTAACCTGAAAGGAATGTACCTACCTTCATAGATGTCGTTACACGGAAAGAGAAAAATGAAAACAAACCAATACGACATTTTCTGCAGCACAATAATATATTTCGAAGGAGAACAAGAAAACACACCAACTTCGTAATATGAAATTTTATACTTCTCTCCAGGCACATAACTAGATTAAATATCGAACATGCAGGGATTTTTTGAAAACTGTTTCATGCACGTCGAGTAAGTGTAATAATTTAAAAGGTTCCTTGATAAAGTAAAACGAAAGAAGACTTAACTCACAAACTTTCGTAAGAGAAAAGACGGTTGCTGCTAAACTACAACTCCTTGCATTTCTTACGTGCAAATTCAACTTGAAAAGATGTATGTTACTAACATAGTACAAGTAGTCGTGATGTGTGCGAATGGCATACTCTTTGTTCAGGATGTGGTGGCCCTGAAAAGGGCCGTTTGTTTATTGGCGAGGGTAAGTTACAATACCTCTCTCTCTATTTAGGCTCGTTCCCCTCGAATTCTACGTGCGAGTTGGATGTCTTTCGGCATGATGGTCACCCTCTTTGCGTGAATGGCACACAGGTTAGTGTCTTCGAAGAGACCCACCAAGTACGCCTCACTGGCCTCCTGAAGAGCCATGACAGCAGAGCTCTGGAATCTAAGGTCAGTCTTGAAGTCCTGGGCAATTTCTCTCACCAGTCTCTGGAAAGGTAGTTTTCGAATGAGCAGCTCAGTTGACTTCTGGTATCGACGGATTTCACGGAGGGCTACTGTTCCTGGCCTGTAACGATGAGGTTTCTTTACACCTCCTGTTGCTGGAGCGCTCTTTCGGGCAGCTTTAGTGGCCAGTTGTTTTCTTGGTGCTTTTCCGCCCGTGGATTTTCTTGCAGTTTGTTTCGTGCGAGCCATAATTTCGTTTTGTCCGTGCTATATTACAAACGTACGTAGAACTACAATCCTACTACACTCTTCGACTTCCGTGCTAAGAATGATCATCGTTCCAAGGCGCTTTTGTTTATCTTTTCAAACTTTGCGCTTTCCGTTCGAGAGAGCTTCTCATTGGTCGTGTTCCACCAATCATTGTACAGGACGCAGAGTCGAGACGCCATTGGACAAAGAGTTGTGATTCTCAATCCTAGTTTGCACCACTTTTGGTTTCTGAAGCAACTTTGGATTGTAATACTCAAACAAAACGGTATAGCAATACGTTACCAATATTCGAATGAAATATAATTCTTACTGATGGTACTTTCTTATCGTCTGAAAGATATGTGTAAGAATCTTTATTTTATTTTATTTTTATTTTTTAATTTTATTTTACATAGTTATTCTGCTGGGACATATTTCCTTTCGAGAAGTACATGTACATTTTGTCCAGTCCACCAAGTAACCTCGTGAATATCTAGATGGAAGTTGTTTTCGGTAAAAATAAATAATAATATGATCCAACACATTTCTTTGATGGTTCTTAGTTAGTTCTCAATAAATGTTTTCAGTTTCTATGATCACAGTTTTGCTGTTCAACGTTAAGCGACGAGGAGCTTTCCGAGAGGGCCGCGCTAAGATTATATAGTGTTACCGATAGTGGTTGTTTTCGTTTTTTGAGCTGTTCGAGCAGAGATTATTCTTTAATATTTCTACATTTACGCCATGTCTGGAAGAGGAAAAGGTGGCAAGGGTCTCGGTAAAGGTGGAGCAAAACGTCATCGTAAGGTTCTCAGAGACAATATCCAGGGTATCACGAAGCCAGCCATCAGACGTCTAGCTCGCAGAGGCGGTGTAAAGCGCATCTCTGGTCTCATCTACGAAGAAACCCGAGGTGTTTTGAAAGTTTTCTTGGAAAACGTAATCCGTGATGCTGTTACCTACACGGAGCACGCCAAAAGAAAGACTGTGACCGCCATGGATGTAGTGTATGCTCTGAAACGACAGGGTCGCACTCTGTACGGATTCGGAGGTTAAATATTCACTTTATAACAAAAAAACGGCCCTTTCAGGGCCACCACCTCTAATGAAGAGATACCACATTTTCGTACTTCTTATAATTCTCTCAAGTACTCGTACAAGTACACAAATTGCTTACTAGCTAACTCCTTTTCACACAATACGATTTCTACCTCCCTCACTCGGAAACGTTATATATATATATCTGTTAAGTTAAGGATAAACATTATGCTTTGCAAGTTAACTTTAGTGAAATAACTTATGTTATAAGAACTGGTAGTGCGTAATTAGGAATTGTTTGGTTAGTGTTCATTTCCAAGTTTACTCTGTGTGCATGTTACTTTATACATCATTTAGAGAAACAGGTAGATAAAATATGTTAGGGTAAATCCCGTTATCTTATTAATAGAAATAACACTCGCCAATGAAGAAGCGTTACGCTTATTGAGTACACATACACTTAGAGAGACGAATGAATGTCTTGCTCAATTGTTAATTTCTATTCAAAAGATGAAACTTGCAAGCTTATTAGATACCACTCTAAAGTTTTCTATCTCCGAAAAATATGTGTAAACATAGACTCTACAATAAAATATTCCTTAATTAATGATGTCAGAAAGGTCGACGAAGCCAAGAACACTGCGTTTCAAAACTGCATCGTTATTTCTATATATATAAATATTATATATATTAATCAACCTTCAGAGGAAGTATAAAAAGAAATAAATTAACGATTCAAGGCATCTTATTGAAATCGAATATGTGTTATATGATTGTATCGACGAACACTAGTTTCGTTTCTCATTTGTCACGAACTCTCACCAGTTTGCTTTCAAACTGGCTTAGGGTGGCCTGTAATCGTTTTGCTGTTTGAATATTCTTTGTAATGCACTGTTTACGATAATAAGGATCGAAAACAATTTCTGAATAAGGAATAGAAACTACTTTTCTGTGTTGTTCGGGAGAATTTCTTTGTAGCGTGGAACAAGCTTCTGCACTTAGCACTACCCAACATGAAATGAAATGACGACGTGTTAGAGACTGCCTCGTTTCTAACGTGATATTCCGATGATATAATGCTCTCTTACAAATACTCTACTTTCATTTGAGGGTGTGTGATATAGATATTCGATGTGAAATGTTTTGTTTACTTGAAACACTCTATGATGTGACTTGAGAAACGATTAGAAAAACTTCTGTATCCTAAAGAAGCTTCTCATTCGCACTGGTGCACGATTTTATGGTAAAAAATGCCACCATTGACGAATCGTGGATAGACCTATCTATAGAAGAAAGATCGAACTTTCGTTTAGTAGACCTTAGGAAAAATTTTGGAAATTCGAAACTTCTCAAAAGGAACCCAGAATTGTGTGAACAAACACAGCCGGATGATACGTTCAGACGCGAGAAATGGCGACCCCAGCTGACTTCTCTCAGTTAGATGAAGCTCTCAATTACGGCCGCTCTCTCTTTACTTAAGGTCTTCACGTGCTTGTGCTCGTATTTTTCAACCGAGTAGAAAGATTAATAAATAAAAAAGCTTTAAAAATGGCTGATGCGACGGCGCCTACCACGGCTCCTTCTCCTAAGAAGGTGAGCAAACAAAAAGCGAAAACCGAGAACGGCACCCGTACATCCTAAGGTATCCGAAATGGTAATCACTGCCATTACTTCTCTCAAAGAACGCGGAGGTTCTTCTCTCCAGGCTATCAAAAGTACATTGCTGCCAACTATAAACTCGACGTGGAGCGGATGAACCCTTTATCAAGAAGTATCTTCGATCAGCAGTGAATAGTGGCATTCTCACACAGACTAAAGGAAAAGGAGCTACGGGTTCCTTCAAGCTGAGTGCTCAAAAGAGCAAAGAGAAGGTGGTGAAAAACCAAAGAAGAAAGAAGGAACGACTGCAAAGAAAAGTAAAGCCCCGAGTAAGCCCAAGAAAGTAGCTGAGAAGAAAGCAAAGACAGCTGCTAAAACCCAAGGCAAAGGCAAAACCAAAGAAAGTGGCGAAGCCAGCAAAGAAACCTGCAGCCAGTAAACCGAAAGCCCCAAGAAGGCCAAAGCCGCCCCTAAAAGGCTGCTTCCAAGAAGGTGGCAGGAAAGAAATAAGTAAGCTGCTTCTTTTCCAATTTTGTGTGATATCACAAAATCAACGGCCCTTTTCAGGGCCACCATCTCCTGATAAAGAGTTTGCCATATAAGTCGTTACAGAAAAACAAACAAAACACTCATTCCGCTCGTAACAACACTTGTTATATCGAGCGAGTGAAATGGTAAAAAATTTCTTAAAACGTTTCATGCTCAGATTTGTAGTCTAACGAACGTTCGAGAAAAGAAAGTAATGTAGTGCGACTTTATTTATTTCTTCCCTGTGCTGTTATAGATATGCTCGTTTTCAAATTATACTTAATGATTCGTAACTTTAGTTTAATTTCAATTAGTACTGCATTTAATTACATTTTAGTTTTAATCACAATTGGTCGAAGGAAAATAACTCGGGGCTCCTTCATTAATTAACTCTTTCGCAACAGTATTATACTACTAGCCACCCATATAAATTGTATGCCTCCTTACTAGTTAGTGAAGTGTACTGAGCCTTTCACAAATGTAATGGAGAAATCTATTCCGTATGCACATGCATATACGGCTGAATAGTGTGCCTTACTATTAGATTTACTAGTTATTAATAACTAATATGATTTATGCTCCTTAATAGAGGCCCCAGTGGCACAGTGGTATGTCTGCGGATGATACCCGTGGTGGGCAGAGCACAGATAGCCCATTGAGTAGCTTTGTGCTTAATTCTAAACAAACCTTCTGACAGACAATTTCTCTCTGTCCCTCAGACACTATTTCGTTTTCTCCCAAGCGCATGGATATTAAACATGTAATGGATGTCACTCTAAATGAAATAACTATTTCCGTGTATCGATTAACCCTCTGTCATTCTATCTTTTTTGCTTTCTTAAATAATGAGTAGCTGTCGTTTTCTTGTTATTATCATAATTATCTTGTACCATTCGGTGACGACATGTATTGGCTGGGTGTGTATACGTTCGTTTGTTTGTCTGTCTTCATTCACTTAACTACAAACGAAAAATACTCACTGAGAGCATAGAGGTGGGAATGGAACAAAACTCTCTAATAATGTGTGTATTTCTACTCGCACGTTATAAGCATGGTTATAGAGAAAGCATGCTTGAACTGTTAATAGTGAAATAGATTCGATGTGACTTTCTCCTTTTCAAGATGTGGTGGCCCTGAAAAGGGCCGTTTGAATTGAAAAGAGAAGAAGAACACATTACTTTGAACTGGTGTACTTAGTCACAGCCTTGGTCCCTTCGGAGACGGCGTGTTTGGCCAATTCTCCAGGTAAAAGCAGACGCACTGCAGTTTGGATCTCCCGGCTCGTGATAGTTGATCGCTTGTTGTAGTGAGCCAGACGAGAAGCTTCGGCAGCAATTCTCTCGAAAATGTCGTTCACGAAGCTATTCATGATAGACATAGCTTTGCTGGAGATTCCAGTATCGGGATGGACCTGCTTGAGAACCTTGTAAATGTAAATACTGAAGCTCTCCTTCCTCCTCTTCTTTCGCTTTTTCTTGTCTCCAGCTCGTACGGCTTTCTGGGCCTTTCCGGCCTTCTTCACAGCTTTTCCAGACGCTTGTTGTGGAGGCATGTTGAAAAATAAACTTGGGCAAAACTAAACTAAACTAACGTGGCAGGGGTTCAGTTTAGAGAGAGAGAAATCCGAAGAGTTCTCTCTCCAACTGGGGTGTTCAGGAACTTTGTAGTTCCTCTTCGTCCCCTTTCGTGGATTGTTATTAGGATTAAGTGGTGGTTTTTTTTTTATTATTATTATTTTAATAAATTAATTATCGTTATTATTCTTGACTTTTTGGGTGGGGAATGTCTCACTAAATGGTCTTTTGGGTGGAGGCAAAGGTAGCAGTGGAAAGAAGGAAAGGTCGGGACCTGTCTCGAAAAGAAAAAGTTGGGTAGATGTGAACATGAATGTAATTCATTCAAGTTCAGATCAAATCAAACGGCCCGATTCTGGGTCTGGCAAAAAGGTTGCCTGGGCTGGGATCTAGAAATCCAATGCCTGAAGATTTTGATGTGGGGGGAAACGGGAGTACCCCGAGAAAACCCACTTTCACACGACAGGCGCCGAAAGTTTTGCCTGTCGTGTGCCCTGTACCTGAAAAAAAAAGGAATTCATGTTAATAACATAGTTTTTATGTATTTAAACTCTTTGTTGAGTGGATTGTGATTCTTGAAATATGTTGTATGGTGATATGTATTTTGTTGGTGCACTTGATAATTTGTGTAGTGATGCCGTTAGTTTGTTTCTGTTTTCTGCTTTTCGATAATATTTCATAGAAAGTTCTGTTATTCTATCTCTTATAGTTGGTAAATTACTAATTTGGTGTAGATAATTTGTTGGTGTAAAAGATGGTAAACTGAATGCGGATTTTAATATTTTGTTTTGTTGCACTTGGATTTTTTTGGAGTGTGTTGTTTGACATGTTGTATGTTACTTGACATCCGTACTCTATTAGTGGACGGATGTAAGCCTTGTATATTTGTATAATGGTGTTCGGTGCGCATTTTGATTGTTTACCAGTTATAGTCTTTAGATATGAAATCCTTTTCTTATTGATGAGTGTATATTGTTTATGTGTTTTTCCATGTTAGTTTTGTGTCGAAAGTGACGCCAAGGAATGTGATGTTTTTGCTCATGTTGATGGTTGTGTTTCCAAGTGATAGATTTATTTTTCTAGATTTTTCTTTGCTTCTTTAGTTTTCTATAGAAGGTGATTGCTTGTGTTTTTGTCGGATTTAACACGACCCTCCACTTGTTGCTCCATGTTGAGACGTTGTTTAGTGATTCTTGTACGCGAGACATGGCCATTACTGGGTTTCTGGAGGTGCTCCAGATTGCGATGTCATCTGCGTATTGTGAATTGTGTGTGTATGTTAGATTTGGAAAAGGTATGTCACTGACGAAAATTATGTAAAGAAGTGGAGAGAGGACTGATCCTTGGGGCACTCCTGCCGTTATATTAAATAATTTGGATATGGTTTTATTGACTTTTACTTGTGCTGTTCTATTGGTTAAAAAATTTGAAATCCATTTGACTATCGTAGGATTTATTTGTAGGTGGTTTAGTTTGTATATGATGGCATTGTGCCAAACGCTGTCGAATGCTTTTTTGACATCTAGGAATACCCCGATGGTTACTTGATTGTTGTTGTAAGCTTTGTATATTGATTCGGTGAGTCGTGTGAGGTGATCTGTTGTTTGTCTATTTTTCTGGAGGCATTTTGAGATTCTGGAAGGATGTTGTTTGATTCGCAAAAATGGAGGAGACGGTTGGAGATAATTCTCTCCATCAGTTTGCCAAGGCAGCTTAACAGACTGATGGGGCGGAAATTATCTGGATTTGTTCTGTTAGTTTGTTTCTTGGGGATCGTTGTTATGATGGCTTTTTTCCATGTGTCAGGGTAATACCCTGTCGCTAATGAAATGTTCATGATGTTTGTGAGGTGTTGTAGTAGGAGAGTGGAACTTTTTTTGAGAATAATATTTGGTATTTGGTCATGTCCGGGGGAAGTGTTCTTCAAGTTTTGATATTAATCTTTAGTTCGGTTATGGTTATTTTTCTATTGATTGAATTTGAGTATGCTTCTAGTGTCTCTCCGGGAAATCCTGGTGAGAATGAAGCTTGGTTTGCATTTATGTAGTTGTTGACATGGTGTTGGTGTTGTGTGTCGAAATCTACTGAGTTTAAATCGCTAAAAGCGGATTTGTAATAGTCAGCTAATAAGTCAGCTTTCTCTTCGTCCGTCCTTGCGATTTTATTGTTGTGTGTGATGTGTTGTAACATGTGATTTGTGTTTTGTCTGACGCAATACTCTTGAATTTTTTCCAGAATTCTTTTGGATTTTCTTGGTTTTTCTAAGTTCTTGCAGAAGTTATGCCAATTGTTTTCTCTGACTTTTTTAATTTCTTGTTTAATTTTTGTATTTGTTCTATTGATTTCTGTTTTAATGTGTGGATCACGTGTGATGTAGTGTATTCGTCGTAATTGTCTGCGTTTGATTATTAGTGCGTGAATTTCTGGTGTTAGAGTCCATTGAATAAGTGATTGTTTTCTTTTGATTTAGGAATTGTGTTTTTGTGGCTTTCTTTATGGCTTCTGTAATTTGATCAACATATTTGTCTAGTTCTGTTTTGTTGTTTACATGTTCGATTGGGTGGGGTAGGTATGAGTCCAGAGAGGCATTAAAAGTGAGCCAGTCTGTTTCAGTGTAGGTGTATGCGGAAGGAGTCACGTACGCCACAGCCGGGTGGCGCGGGTGAATCATACATGATACGGGGAAGTGGTCACTGGTGATTTCATCATGCACTTTAAAGTTAGATATTCTATTAACCATGTCCTTGGGTGCGATGATGAAATCGAGTACATCATATGAGCCGTTAGCGGCTGAGAAGTGTGTAGGTGTATTGTCATTAATTAAGTGCATTTTATTGCTAGAAATAAAATTTTTTATGCAGGATCCTCTGCGTGTGTCTCTGTTACCCCTTAATTCTGTGTGCGGTGAATTAAAGTCTCCAATAATAATTGGTTTGGGTTTACGATTAACACATTTTTGAAGGAAGTTAATGTCGATATTTTTGGTTGGTGAGCAATATATGGCTAGAATCGGAATAGTTAGCCGGTTGTTAAAGTGTATATTACAAAAAATGGTCTCATTAATGTCAGATTTAAATGAATCTTCTATCGAGATTAGATGCGATATTTTTGTACTAAAGTAAGTTATTATACCTCTGTTGTTTTCTGAGTGAGGTATGTTGTGTGAGATGAATCCGGGGATTGTGGTGTTTTGTTTCTCTGTGCAAAGTGTTTCTGAAATGATGATTATGTTGGCGTTTATATGTTTGTTTATGTTGTATATTTCTAACCTTTTGTCTTTAAGATTTCCTTGGCAGTTGATGTGTAAGATTTTAATGTGTTGTATCATTGTGTTGTTTTATTTCCCTCGCGTGAATTTTGAGTGAAAGATGGTGTGGTTTCAGGTGAGGGAGGTTAAAATAGTGACTTGCAAGGCTGCAAACAGCCTTGAGTGACTCGTGCCTCGATTCGAATGAGGGGAGATCACTCAATTCTATCAGCATTGCTAGCAAGTTTGTGGTGAAATCTGTTGGGTTAAATGCTTGTGTTGTTTTTTGGGCGTGTTACGTCCGCGTAAGTACGTGTTGGTTGAGGTTGAGCGTGTTTGATTTGCGAGTCGGTTGGAGTTGGTAGTAAAGGTTGTTTGGTGTTGTTTTGGTAGCCGTGGGTTTGATTATTGATGTTCGTGGTTTTGAAAAGGAATCTGTTACGTATTTGGGTGTATTTGGGGCAGCCTTTGTAACTGGCTGCGTGGGGTTCTGACAGTTGGCGCATCTAACTTGGTTACGCTCGTTAGGACACTGAGCGACCTCGTGAGATCCGCCACATCTGACACATCTATCCTTGGCCATACAATTAGTTTTTGTGTGTCCGAACCGTTGACATTTGTAGCATTGGATTATTGGTTTTTGATGTGTCTTTCCGGTTCGGTCGTGTGTCTTTTGAAAAATAAAAAGCAACCGTTTTTTAATAATTTTTCTTGATCGTCTTTTTTGTTGACGGTTACCTTGATCAGTGGCGTTTTTTGTTTCGTTCTGAATGAGATGATTCTGTTCGATGATGCAATGTCAAAGCCTTGAGTTGTTAATTCTTCAGTGATTTCATGATCTTCAATGTCGAAATCGACACCTCTGATTATGACTGTTAGTTTTGGTGTGTTTGTTTTGGTGTTGTGATGGTGGCTTGAACACCGAAGGCATCCTTGGGCCAGTGGGCCAAAATATGCGCAAACTCTTGAGGTTCGGTACATTTAATCATGATTCTTCCATTAGGAAGACGTTTGATGTCTTTAAACTGAATGCCCGGGTAATAGGACCTCAGTTGATTGACAATCTGTGGAATGCGTGTTGTTTTGTTTACTCCTTCGATGAACAGAGTTGGGATTCTGTAGTTAGGAGAATTGTGTGTTTGTGTGACAGTGATGGTGTTCTCAGAATTAGTGGCGATGGTGGTGTTGTTTGTATTCAAGTAATTATTGTTAGAGCAAGTGGCTTTGTCTTCGTTAACATGGGTTATGTTATTAATACTTTGATTTTAGAACTATTATTAGCGTCGTTAAGGTTAGGGTTAGTAGCATAGTCAGAAACTATACTTACCATGTCCTTTTTCTTCTTCTTCTTCAGCCTCCTCTTGTTGGATGTCTCGTTTGTTTCATGGGATTCTGGTCTTCGTGATTCTTCAGCTCCTGAGTTTTCACCTTCGGAACTCTCAGTCGAACTACTCAGTGATTCAGAGGCTGGTCCTTCAATAGCTCTATTCAGCATATCCATGATCTCGTCGTTGGAAAGGGCTTTTCCGTTGGATCTTGTCACTATCTTCTTTCTCTTCATACTGTTTTACTAGTCCTGATAAGGACTAAGGGGTAACCTTTTTAGTAAAACTTTATGCACTTCACAGGATAATTTAGTCTTCAATGCACTTGTCTCGCAGCTCTTGACTTGCACGTCTGCTCTGCTTGACGGCGACCTTGAAACTTCTTGGACCCTAAACTAAACTTAGGTCATGGTAGGAATTTTGAGAGAAATTATGATTTCGTTCGTTATGAACGAAAAATAACCAGGGGTGTTCAGAAACTTTGTAGTTCCTCTTCACCCCACACAAGGCAAGAATAAATTAATTACCTGATTAAGTGGTGGTTTTATGGTCATTAGTGGCATGTTATTTTAATAAAACGCGATGGTCATCGTTAGAAGTTATTCTTGACTTTTGGGTGAGGGAATGTCTGAGAAGAGATCCTGCCGGCTAGAGAGAGACGACGAAGAAAGATGAGGAAGGTTCAGCAGAACACCCACAAATCATTGTTTAAGGATGTTGTCTTGGAGTCTTGAAGAGACTCATCTATCTTGCAGCTAAATACTATAAGAAAGCAAAAAACCGGACACCATTAACAAACCAAATTCCACTATTAGCAGCTACCCCGTGCTCGTGGCAACGATACCTCTCGCCTTATAATTACATACACGCCCTGAATGTAAACTCAAGTGTATAACCATTTATGTTTTCCTTTTCAGCATCGGGCACTGGTGAGGTTGGTTTCTTTCGGCGCCTCACCAGTGAAAGTGGGTTTTCTCGGGGTACTCCCGTTTCCCCCCACAGCAAAAGTTCTGTTTCATAGGATCTATAGATCCCAGCCCTGAAAAGAGGTACGTCATTTTGATTTCTAAATTTTAAATTAGTATCCAAATTTTGAATATCCAAAATTTTTAAGTGTTTAATAGCTAATACATATAAGTCAAGACCTTCATGTCGGCGCACTGTGTTTGCATCCAAATCCTCTTGGGCAAAATTCAGTCAGCGTTTAAATTGCGCGCTGCAGGATTGAAAAGTAGCCAATAGCATTTTGGTTTGCGAATTCGATAGCTGTCGCGAGAAGCGCGGCCGTCACAGGCGACTCAATATATCTCGTTCAATCCTACAAAGTTGATAAAACTAAGTGAGTGAACAGTGTAATAGTCACAATACGTATTCATTCCACATAGTGAGTACCGTGTTTTACTGTCTATTTTTCGTTCTTAGTTTCAGAGAAAAACTAAGGGAAAATGTCTGGGCGAGGCAAAGGTGGCAAAGTGAAGGCCAAGGCTAAATCCCGTTCAAGCAGAGCTGGACTCCAGTTTCCAGTCGGGCGTATACATCGTCTCCTTCGAAAGGAAACTATGCCGAGCGAGTAGGAGCTGGAGCACCCGTCTACCTCGCTGCTGTCTTGGAGTACCTGGCTGCTGAAGTTTTGGAGTTAGCAGGTAACGCTGCACGTGATAACAAGAAGACTAGGATCATTCCTCGTCACTTGCAACTTGCCATTCGTAATGACGAAGAACTCAACAAGTTGCTACAGGGTGTTACTATCGCCCAGGGAGGCGTTCTGCCAAACATTCAGGCTGTCTTATTGCCCAAGAAGACCGAAAAGAAGTAAGTCGGTAAATATTAACAATATATCAAACGGCCCTTTTCAGGGCCACCACCTCCTGATGGAGAGATAGTACAGTTCCTTCGCCATACATCTCGTGTTAATAATTTTCACAGAACACGCAACAAAAGGCGTGTCTCTTGTGTACGACAAACCTTATTATCCCATCTTCCATAATACATAAATAAATAAATAATCATAAAACAAAAACGTTTTACTACGATTCATTATAGTACTTGCTATATAAGTAGATCGTCACAGTTAGGTTTTCTCTTATACCAGCATAACGATACGTTGTTGACAGTGTTCACTGTCGTAACCAGACTATGTTCGTCTTTCTAAGTAAGCTGAGTAGTGTGTAGTTCGTAAGCTATTGCCATTTCTTTTCAATATTCTTAACCTGAAAGGAATGTACCTACCTTCATAGATGTCGTTACACGGAAAGAGAAAATGAAAACAAACCAATACGTCATTTTCTGCAGCACAATAATATATTTCGAAGGAGAACAAGAAAACACACCAACTTCGTAATATGAAATTTTATACTTCTCTCCAGGCACATAACTAGATTAAATATCGAACATGCAGGAATTTTGAAAACTGTTTCATGCACGTCGAGTAAGTGTAATAATTTAAAAGGTTCCTTGATAAAGTAAAACGAAAGAAGACTTAACTCACAAACTTTCGTAAGAGAAAAGACGGTTGCTGCTAAACTACAACTCCTTGCATTTCTTACGTGCAAATTCAACTTGAAAAGATGTATGTTACTAACATAGTACAAGTAGTCGTGATGTGTGCGAATGGCATACTCTTTGTTCAGGATGTGGTGGCCCTGAAAAGGGCCGTTTGTTTATTGGCGAGGGTAAGTTACAATACCTCTCTCTCTATTTAGGCTCGTTCCCCTCGAATTCTACGTGCGAGTTGGATGTCTTTCGGCATGATGGTCACTCTCTTTGCGTGAATGGCACACAGGTTAGTGTCTTCGAAGAGACCCACCAAGTACGCCTCACTGGCCTCCTGAAGAGCCATGACAGCAGAGCTCTGGAATCTAAGGTCAGTCTTGAAGTCCTGGGCAATTTCTCTCACCAGTCTCTGGAAAGGTAATTTCGAATGAGCAGCTCAGTTGACTTCTGGTATCGACGGATTTCACGGAGGGCTACTGTTCCTGGCCTGTAACGATGAGGTTTCTTTACACCTCCTGTTGCTGGAGCGCTCTTTCGGGCAGCTTTAGTGGCCAGTTGTTTTCTTGGTGCTTTTCCGCCCGTGGATTTTCTTGCAGTTTGTTTCGTGCGAGCCATAATTTCGTTTTGTCCGTGCTATATTACAAACGTACGTAGAAC
This sequence comes from Tachypleus tridentatus, assembly GCF_004210375.1. Lineage (NCBI taxonomy): Eukaryota > Metazoa > Arthropoda > Merostomata > Xiphosura > Limulidae > Tachypleus > Tachypleus tridentatus. Next base: position 8,456,559 of record NW_027467777.1, on the reverse strand, counting down.
TACAATCCTACTACACTCTTCGACTTCCGTGCTAAGAATGATCATCGTTCCAAGTTTGACTGACTGTGGGTATTTGGGTATTGATGTTGTTAAATACCCAGGAGGGTCAGGTACATTTGACCTCTTCCTCCCTCCCGAACGATTATAGCGTCTGTCTTTAGGGTTTTTTTTTTGTTTTTTTTTTTTAAAGCTTTGGGCCAGAGTAAAAGTATAACATCATACTCAGGTCCATTTCAGGGCTCAGTCCATGCATGGACGAACAAGGAGTTTTTTTTTTTTTTTTCCATTTAATTTTTTTTTTTTTTTGTTTTTTCATATATATATATATTTTTTTTTTGTATTTTTTCTCCTTTTTCTCGATTGAGAGAATGCTACTACTACTTGTAGTAACACAAACACACAGAAAAGAAAGTAATAATAATTATTATTATTCAATACTTGAATAATAATTCAAAAAGAGAAGAAAATAAAAATAATAATAATGATTAAAAAAAGAAAATAATAATTATAAAAAAAAAAAAAAAGAAACAAGGACTAAGTGTCTAGTGCATAGTGGCCAGCTTGTGTTACATTTCTTAAATATATGTTAAAAGGGGAGAGGTATTTAGTACCATTTACATCATGTACGTGATATCTGTCGAGATCACACATTAAGTCATTTTTGTGCCAATTCTTATTGAAATATTTTAGAGAATTATGCAAGAGTCTTTCAGCTATTGTATCTATGTTTGCATACTTGTGCATGAATGTGGTTGAGGTGCTACGTGGTACTTTGTATGCTGAAGTTAGTACAGAATTTTGTATACGTTGAAGTTTCTGTACATGTGTGGGTGCTATGTTAATCCAGGCAGGTGATGCATATTCTATTGTTGGTCTAATGTACGTTTTGTAGATTTTAAGTATGTTGTCTGGTGATGTTCCTTGGATTTTACCTGAAAGACTTCTTGCATAGTTTGCTCTTTTCCAGATTCGTATCAGTACATTTTAATATGTGGTAGCCACGTTAATTTTGAGTCATAGGTTAGACCTAGAAATTTAGCAGAAGTAGCAGTCAGTAAAAGTGATCCATTCATATAGAGTTTTGGTGGATCTTTTTTCAGCTTATTCAGTCTGCTGAATACTATGACTTGGGTTTTTGGAATATTAATTTTGATTCTGTATTTCTGGCAGTATTCTTCGATGTTATTTAGGACTGGTTGTAGGTTCGTTGCTGCTATTGACGGAGTGGGGGCACTTTTCCAGACTGCTACATCGTCAGCGAACTGTGATGCATAACCTAAATTTAGGTCCGACAGAGGCATATTACTCACGTACATGATAAATAATATAGGGCTAACAACCCCTCCCTGCGGGACTCCTGCTTCGGGTGAAAAGGACCCTGAGTGGGCCCCATTTACATTTACTTTACACATTCTGTTATCCAGGAAGTTGGACAGCCAGCGAATAGTTTCCTGGGGTAATGCCATTTCAAGCAATCTATGTCTTAAGCCGTTATGCCACACTGTGTCAAATGCTTTCTCAATGTCGAGAAAGCAAGCTACAGTGCATTCTTTTTTGTTGAAGCTGTCGGTAATTGATTCTGTAAGTCGAATCAGGTGGTCTGTAGTTTGGCGGTTTTTCGAAATCCGTTTTGAATTTCTGGTAATTTTGAATTTTCTTCTAAGTAAACTGACAGACGATTACTAATTATCCTCTCTAATACTTTGCCAATACAACTGGTTAAGCTAATCGGGCGGTAGTTGTTTGGTTTATTCGCTGACTTTCCTTCTTTCTGGAACATTAATACTATTGCTTCCTTCCAAGAAACGGGGATATATCCAGCTGATAGTGAGAGATTAAATAACGCTGTTAGGTGTTCATATAATCTCTGAGTGCCTTGTTTTAGGAGGATAGCTTGAATACCATCTTCTCCAGGAGCTTTGTTTTTTGTGTTTTTAATAGCAGTTACTACTTCTGTAACAGTGATATGTTTTACCAGTTGATGAGTGCTCCAGTCTTTTGTTTTTTCTTGGTGTGTAATATTGTTGACTGGAAATTTAGGTGTAAAATGCTTCTGTTTTGGTCAATAAAGTTTGTGACTGTATTATAAAAGTATCTGTTCATGTCTGGTTCATGATGTGTTTTGAACGTGTTTTCTAGGTGTTTTTAAATATCTCGGCTTTTTCTGTGTTAGTGTATGCTGTTTCTCCATCCAGTTCCAGTGGTGGATATACTGTGTTTGTTGTTCCTGTGTTTGTAAATCTTTTCAAATGTGTCCAGAATTGTTTAGGATCAGTTTTATGATTTAGATCGGAACAGAAGGTGTCCCAGTTTTCTTGTTTCTGTTGTCTGATTAAGTTTCGTATTTTATTTCTTATTGTGTTTATCTGAGTTTTAAGTGTGGGGTTGCGATTTTGAATGTACTGTCTGCGGAGTATACGTCTGTTTTAATTAAGTGTATTATATCTTTATGTGGTTGCCATGAATGAGTTGTTGTGAAGTGTTTTTGTTTCGGTATCGAACTGTTGGCTGCATGTTTTAGACACTCAGAGATGATATGACAGTATGCATCTATATCTGATGCGTCCGCGGCAATATGTAGTACTTCTGGAGGTAAGGTTTCATTTAATATAGTTTGGAAAACTGGCCAATTAGCTTTTTTGTAGTTCAGTTGGTCTCTCACTATGATTTTATTTAAGTGGGGGTGAGATTGAAGATACACCAAACTGGAAGGTGGTCACTATCTATATCGTGACCAACATGAAAATTTACGAATTTGCGACTCATATTTGACGAACACAGGCATAGGTCCAGTATTTCACTGGTGCCATGTGCGTACGAGATATGTGTCGGTGTTGCATCGTTTAATAAAGTCATGTTTGATTCGTCCAGAAATTGATAAAGTAATTTGCCATTTGCGTTTGAGCAACGACAGTTGAATGCTATATGTTTACTGTTTAGGTCGCCGATAATAATAAGATTACAGTTGCTATTATACAATATATTCAATAGATTTACATCTAACACGGTACTAGGCGAGCAGTAGATGCCCGCCACAGTAACGTCTGTCTGATTTTGCGTTTTACATTAATAACTATAGATTCATTACTGGAAGGGATAGTAAGTTCCTGAACTATAAGTTCAGTCTTATACAATAATAAAAGACCTCTGTTTGGATCTCTATTATCCTTCCTGTCATGTCTAATAGTAGAGTAGCCGTTTAATTTAAATCTATGGTAGTTATACAGAAGAGTTTCACTAATTATGATTACATCAGGTTTTATGGAGCTTGTTGTATCTTCAATCTCATGTTTCTTGGAAGCAAGAGCACCCTGGATATTGATGTGTAGAACTGTGAAGTTATCCATGTCTAGTAGAGTTTATGATGGAGGTTAAAATTTGCGGCAAGAACTTGTGTATGTTTTCCAATATGATTTTAACAATTATGTCTGTGAGACTGTTGGTGTTTGTGGGATTTGTATATTCTGCCATTATTTCCCAAAGAGTTGTGATTCTCAATCCTAGTTTGCACCACTTTTGGTTTCTGAAGCAACTTTGGATTGTAATACTAAAACAAAACGGTATAGCAATACGTTACCAATATTCGAATGAAATATAATTCTTACTGATGGTACTTTCTTATCGTCTGAAAGATATGTGTAAGAATCTTTATTTTATTTTTATTTATATTTTTAATTTTATTTTACATAGTTATTCTGCTGGGACATATTTCCTTTCGAGAAGTACATGTACATTTTGTCCAGTCCACCAAGTAACCTCGTGAATATCTAGATGGAAGTTGTTTTCGGTAAAAATAAATAATAATATGATCCAACACATTTCTTTGATGGTTCTTAGTTAGTTCTCAATAAATGTTTTCAGTTTCTATGATCACAGTTTTGCTGTTCAACGTTAAGCGACGAGGAGCTTCGAGAGGGCCGCGCTAAGATTATATAGTGTTACCGATAGTGGTTGTTTTCGTTTTTTGAGCTGTTCGAGCAGAGATTATTCTTTAATATTTCTACATTTACGCCATGTCTGGAAGAGGAAAAGGTGGCAAGGGTCTCGGTAAAGGTGGAGCAAAACGTCATCGTAAGGTTCTCAGAGACAATATCCAGGGTATCACGAAGCCAGCCATCAGACGTCTATTCGCAGAGGCGGTGTAAAGCGCATCTCTGGTCTCATCTACGAAGAAACCCGAGGTGTTTTGAAAGTTTTCTTGGAAAACGTAATCCGTGATGCTGTTACCTACACGGAGCACGCCAAAAGAAAGACTGTGACCGCCATGGATGTAGTGTATGCTCTGAAACGACAGGGTCGCACTCTGTACGGATTCGGAGGTTAAATATTCACTTTATAACAAAAAAACGGCCCTTTTCAGGGCCACCACCTCTAATGAAGAGATACCACATTTTCGTACTTCTTATAATTCTCTCAAGTACTCGTACAAGTACACAAATTGCTTACTAGCTAACTCCTTTTCACACAATACGATTTCTACCTCCCTCACTCGGAAACGTTATATATATATATCTGTTAAGTTAAGGATAAACATTATGCTTTGCAAGTTAACTTTAGTGAAATAACTTATGTTATAAGAACTGGTAGTGCGTAATTAGGAATTGTTTGGTTAGTGTTCATTTCCAAGTTTACTCTGTGTGCATGTTACTTTATACATCATTTAGAGAAACAGGTAGATAAAATATGTTAGGGGTAAATCCCGTTATCTTATTAATAGAAATAACACTCGCCAATGAAGAAGCGTTACGCTTATTGAGTACACATACACTTAGAGAGACGAATGAATGTCTTGCTCAATTGTTAATTTCTATTCAAAAGATGAAACTTGCAAGCTTATTAGATACCACTCTAAAGTTTTCTATCTCCGAAAAATGTGTGTAAACATAGACTCTACAATAAAATATTCCTTAATTAATGATGTCAGAAAGGTCGACGAAGCCAAGAACACTGCGTTTCAAAACTGCATCGTTATTTCTATATATATAAATATTATATATATTAATCAACCTTCAGAGGAAGTATAAAAAGAAATAAATTAACGATTCAAGGCATCTTATTGAAATCGAATATGTGTTATATGATTGTATCGACGAACACTAGTTTCGTTTCTCATTTGTCACGAACTCACCAGTTTGCTTTCAAACTGGCTTAGGATGGCCTGTAATCGTTTTGCTGTTTGAATATTCTTTGTAATGCACTGTTTACGATAATAAGGATCGAAAACAATTTCTGAATAAGGAATAGAAACTACTTTTCTGTGTTGTTCGGGAGAATTTCTTTGTAGCGTGGAACAAGCTTCTGCACTAGCACTACCCAACATGAAATGAAATGACGACGTGTTAGAGACTGCCCTCGTTTCTAACGTGATATTCCGATGATATAATGCTCTCTTACAAATACTCTACTTTCATTTGAGGGTGTGTGATATAGATATTCGATGTGAAATGTTTTGTTTACTTGAAACACTCTATGATGTGACTTGAGAAACGATTAGAAAAACTTCTGTATCCTAAAGAAGCTTCTCATTCGCACTGGTGCACGATTTTATGGTAAAAAATGCCACCATTGACGAATCGTGGATAGACCTATCTATAGAAGAAAGATCGAACTTTCGTTTAGTAGACCTTAGGAAAAATTTTGGAAATTCGAAACTTCAAAAGGAACCCAGAATTGTGTGAACAAACACAGCCGGATGATACGTTCAGACGCGAGAAATGGCGACCCCAGCTGACTTCTCTCAGTTAGATGAAGCTCTCAATTACGGCCGCTCTCTTTTACTTAAGGTCTTCACGTGCTTGTGCTCGTATTTTTCAACCGAGTAGAAAGATTAATAAATAAAAAAGCTTTAAAATGGCTGATGCGACGGCGCTACCACGGCTCCTTCTTTCTCCTAAGAAGGTGAGCAAACAAAAGCGAAAAAAAGAGAACGGCACCCGTACATCCTAAGGTATCCGAAATGGTAATCACTGCCATTACTTCTCTCAAAGAACGCGGAGGTTCTTCTCTCCAGGCTATCAAAAAGTACATTGCTGCCAACTATAAACTCGACGTGGAGCGGATGAACCCTTTTATCAAGAAGTATCTTCGATCAGCAGTGAATAGTGGCATTCTCACACAGACTAAAGGAAAAGGAGCTACGGGTTCTTCTTCAAGCTGAGTGCTCAAAAGAGCAAAGAGAAGGTGGAAAACCAAAGAAGAAAGAAGGAACGACTGCAAAGAAAAGTAAAGCCAAAGTAAGCCCAAGAAAGTAGCTGAGAAGAAAACAAAGACAGCTGCTAAAACCACCCAAGACAGTAAAACCAAAGAAAGTGGCGAAGCCAACAAAGAAACCTGCAGCCAGTAAACCGAAAGCCCCCAAGAAGGCCAAAGCCGCCCCTAAAGGCTGCTTCCAAGAAGGTGGCAGGAAAGAAATAAGTGCTGCTTCTTTTCCAATTTTGTGTGATATCACAAAATCAACGGCCCTTTCAGGGCCACCATCTCCTGATAAAGAGTTTGCCATATAAGTCGTTACAGAAAAACAAACAAAACACTCATTCCGCTCGTAACAACACTTGTTATATCAGGCGAGTGAAATGGTAAAAAATTTCTTAAAAACGTTTCATGCTCAGATTTGTAGTCTAACGAACGTTCGAGAAAGAGAAAGTAATGTAGTGCGACTTTATTTATTTCTTCCCCTGTGCTGTTATAGATATGCTCGTTTTCAAATTATACTTAATGATTCGTAACTTTAGTTTAATTTCAATTAGTACTGCATTTAATTACATTTTAGTTTTAATCACAATTGGTCGAAGGAAAATAACTCAGGGCTCCTTCATTAATTAACTCTTTCGCAACAGTATTATACTACTAGCCACCCATATAAATTGTATGCCTCCTTACTAGTTAGTGAAGTGTACTGAGCCTTTCACAAATGTAATGGAGAAATCTATTCCGTATGCACATGCATATACGGCTGAATAGTGTGCCTTACTATTAGATTTACTAGTTATTAATAACTAATATGATTTATGCTCCTTAATAGAGGCCCCCCAGTGGCACAGTGGTATGTCTGCGGACTTACACACTAAAAACCGGGTTTCGATACCCGTGGTGGGCAGAGCACAGATAGCCCATTGAGTAGCTTTGTGCTTAATTCTAAACAAACCTTCTGAGAGACAATTTCTCTGTTGCTCTGTCCCTCAGACACTATTTCTGTTTTCTCCCAAGCGCATGGATATTAAACATGTAATGGATGTCACTCTAAATGAAATAACTATTTCCGTGTATCGATTAACCCTCTGTCATTCTATCTTTTTTGCTTTCTTAAATAATGAGTAGCTGTCGTTTTCTTGTTATTATCATAATTATCTTGTACCATTCGGTGACGACATGTGGCTGGGTGTGTATACGTTCGTTCGTCTGTCTTCATTCACTTAACTACAAACGAAAAATACTCACTGAGAGCATAGAGGTGGGAATGGAACAAAACTCTCTAATAATGTGTGTATTTCTACTCGCACGTCATAAGCATGGTTATAGAGAAAGCATGCTTGAACTGTTAATAGTGAAATAGATTCGATGTGACTTTCTCCTTTTCAAGATGTGGTGGCCCTGAAAAGGGCCGTTTGAATTGAAAAGAGAAAACACACATTACTTTGAACTGGTGTACTTAGTCACAGCCTTGGTCCCTTCGGAGACGGCGTGTTTGGCCAATTCTCCAGGTAAAAGCAGACGCACTGCAGTTTGGATCTCCCGCTCGTGATAGTTGATCGCTTGTTGTAGTGAGCCAGACGAGAAGCTTCGGCAGCAATTCTCTCGAAAATGTCGTTCACGAAGCTATTCATGATAGACATAGCTTTGCTGGAGATTCCAGTATCGGGATGGACCTGCTTGAGAACCTTGTAAATGTAAATACTGAAGCTCTCCTTCCTCCTCTTCTTTCGCTTTTTTCTTGTCTCCAGCTCATTACGGCTTTCTGGGCCTTTCCG
>NW_027467777.1:8369425-8448092 GCF_004210375.1 Tachypleus tridentatus | reverse complement strand
GTTTGACTGTGTGGGTATTTGGGTATTGATGTTGTTAAATACCCAGGAGGGTCAGGTACATTTGACCTCTTCCTCCCTCCCGAACGATTATAGCGTCTGTCTTTAGGGTTTTTTTTTGTTTTTTTTTTTAAAGCTTTGGGCCAGAGTAAAAGTATAACATCATACTCAGGTCCATTTCAGGGCTCAGTCCATGCATGGACGAACAAGGAGTTTTTTTTTTTTTTTTCCATTTAATTTTTTTTTTTTTTGTATTTTCATATATATATATTTTTTTTTTGTATTTTTCTCCTTTTCTCGATTGAGAGAATGCTACTACTACTTGTAGTAACACAAACACTCACACAGAAAGAAAGTAATAATAATTATTATTATTCAATACTTGAATAATAATTCAAAAGAAGAAGAAAATAAAAATAATAATAATGATTAAAAAAAAGAAAATAATAATTATAAAATAAAAGAAACAAGGACTAAGTGTCTAGTGCATAGTGGCCAGCTTGTGTTACATTTCTTAAATATATGTTAAAAGGGGAGAGGTATTTAGTACCATTTACATCATGTACGTGATATCTGTCGAGATCACACATTAAGTCATTTTTGTGCCAATTCTTATTGAAATATTTTAGAGAATTATGCAAGAGTCTTTCAGCTATTGTATCTATGTTTGCATACTTGTGCATGAATGTGGTTGAGGTGCTACGTGGTACTTTGTATGCTGAAGTTAGTACAGAATTTTGTATACGTTGAAGTTTCTGTACATGTGGGTGCTATGTTAATCCAGGCAGGTGATGCATATTCTATTGTTGGTCTAATGTACGTTTTGTAGATTTTAAGTATGTTGTCTGGTGATGTTCCTTGGATTTTACCTGAAAGACTTCTTGCATAGTTTGCTCTTTTCCAGATTCGTATCAGTACATTTTAATATGTGGTAGCCACGTTAATTTTGAGTCATAGGTTAGACCTAGAAATTTAGCAGAAGTAGCAGTCAGTAAAAGTGATCCATTCATATAGAGTTTTGGTGGATCTTTTTTCAGCTTATTCAGTCTGCTGAATACTATGACTTGGGTTTTTGGAATATTAACTTTGATTCTGTATTTCTGGCAGTATTCTTCGATGTTATTTAGGACTGGTTGTAGGTTCGTTGCTGCTATTGACGGAGTGGGGGCACTTTTCCAGACTGCTACATCGTCAGCGAACTGTGATGCATAACCTAAATTTAGGTCCGACAGAGGCATATTACTCACGTACATGATAAATAATATAGGGCTAACAACCCCTTCCTGCGGGACTCCTGCTTCGGGTGAAAAGGACCCTGAGTGGGCCCCATTTACATTTACTTTACACATTCTGTTATCCAGGAAGTTGGACAGCCAGCGAATAGTTTCCTGGGGTAATGCCATTTCAAGCAATCTATGTCTTAAGCCGTTATGCCACACTGTGTCAAATGCTTTCTCAATGTCGAGAAAGCAAGCTACAGTGCATTCTTTTTTGTTGAAGCTGTCGGTAATTGATTCTGTAAGTCGAATCAGGTGGTCTGTAGTTTGGCGGTTTTCGAAATCCGTTTTGAATTTCTGGTAATTTTGAATTTTCTTCTAAGTAAACTGACAGACGATTACTAATTATCCTCTCTAATACTTTGCCAATACAACTGGTTAAGCTAATCGGGCGGTAGTTGTTTGGTTTATTCGCTGACTTTCCTTCTTTCTGGAACATTAATATTATTGCTTCCTTCCAAGAAACGGGGATATATCCAGCTGATAGTGAGAGATTAAATAACGCTGTTAGGTGTTCATATAATCTCTGAGTGCCTTGTTTTAGGAGGATAGCTTGAATACCATCTTCTCCAGGAGCTTTGTTTTTTGTGTTTTAATAGCAGTTACTACTTCTGTAACAGTGATATGTTTTACCAGTTGATGAGTGCTCCAGTCTTTTTGTTTTTTCTTGGTGTGTAATATTGTTGACTGGAAATTTAGGTGTAAAATGCTTCTGTTTTGGTCAATAAAGTTTGTGACTGTATTATAAAAGTATCTGTTCATGTCTGGTTCATGATGTGTTTTGAACGTGTTTTCTAGGTGTTTTTAAATATCTCGGCTTTTTTCTGTGTTAGTGTATGCTGTTTCTCCATCCAGTTCCAGTGGTGGATATACTGTGTTTGTTGTTCCTGTGTTTGTAAATCTTTTCAAATGTGTCCAGAATTGTTTAGGATCAGTTTTATGATTTAGATCGGAACAGAAGGTGTCCCAGTTTTCTTGTTTCTGTTGTCTGATTAAGTTTCGTATTTTATTTCTTATTGTGTTTATCTGAGTTTTAAGTGTGGGGTTTCGATTTTGAATGTACTGTCTGCGGAGTATACGTCTGTTTTTAATTAAGTGTATTATATCTTTATGTGGTTGCCATGAATGAGTTGTTGTGAAGTGTTTTTGTTTCGGTATCGAACTGTTGGCTGCATGTTTTAGACACTCAGAGATGATATGACAGTATGCATCTATATCTGATGCGTCCGCGGCAATATGTAGTACTTCTGGAGGTAAGGTTTCATTTAATATAGTTTGGAAAACTGGCCAATTAGCTTTTTTGTAGTTCAGTTGGTCTCTCACTATGATTTTATTTAAGTGGGGGGTGAGATTGAAGATACACCAAACTGGAAGGTGGTCACTATCTATATCGTGACCAACATGAAAATTTACGAATTTGCGACTCATATTTGACGAACACAGGCATAGGTCCAGTATTTCACTGGTGCCATGTGCGTACGAGATATGTGTCGGTGTTGCATCGTTTAATAAAGTCATGTTTGATTCGTCCAGAAATTGATAAAGTAATTTGCCATTTGCGTTTGAGCAACGACAGTTGAATGCTATATGTTTACTGTTTAGGTCGCCGATAATAATAAGATTACAGTTGCTATTATACAATATATTCAATAGATTTACATCTAACACTGTACTAGGCGAGCAGTAGATGCCCGCCACAGTAACGTCTGTCTGATTTTGCGTTTTTACATTAATAACTATAGATTCATTACTGGAAGGGATAGTAAGTTCCTGAACTATAAGTTCAGTCTTATACAATAATAAAAGACCTCTGTTTGGATCTCTATTATCCTTCCTGTCATGTCTAATAGTAGAGTAGCCGTTTAATTTAAATCTATGGTAGTTATACAGAAGAGTTTCACTAATTATGATTACATCAGGTTTTATGGAGCTTGTTGTATCTTCAATCTCATGTTTCTTGGAAGCAAGAGCACCCTGGATATTGATGTGTAGAACTGTGAAGTTATCCATGTCTAGTAGAGTTTATGATGGAGGTTAAAATTTGCGGCAAGAACTTGTGTATGTTTTTCAATATGATTTTAACAATTATGTCTGTGAGACTGTTGGTGTTTGTGGGATTTGTATATTCTGCCATTATTTCCGAGAAGGTGGAAGTTATGGCAGTTGTCAATGTTGTTTCAATTGTTGTTGGTTGTGTATTTTGAGGTGGTTTTGGTATTTCCTCTTCACTTGGTAATGGTTTTCATGTCGGGATGATGAATTTTTAACCACTGCAGCGTATGTGTTTGTCTGTGTAGTTGTACTTTGTGGTGCTGGAGGTGGTAGGTGTGGGTTCCTTAATTGTTCGTGGTGGTGGCGGCTTGTTCATGTTGGGATTTTTAATTTCGTATAAGTGTGTCTTTATGGATTTATATTTCTGGCAACCTTTATAATTTGCCGTGTGTTCTTCCCCACAATTGCAGCATTTGGGTTTGGGGTTCTGTTTTGTACACTGTGTAATGTGGTGATTCTCCCCACAGCCCACACAACGCGCATTGCTTGGCATGCTGCTGCTACATGTCCAAACCTTTGGCATTGGTAGCACTGTGTGACAACCACTGCTGGTGTTTTTGTTTGTTCTACTGTGTACTTATGATACCACATAGTGATACCATTATTAATGAATTGTGTAATATCCTGGCTGTTGTCTGTGACTACTTTGATTAGGTTTGTGGGTCTTTTAGTAATATTTGAAATTATACGCTCAACTGAAATGTGTTTTATGTTTTGTGTACTTAACTCTTCCTTAACGTCTTCTATGTCTATTGAATTATGTACACCTCGTATCACAAAAGATTTCGGTGTTGGTTTAGTTCCTGGTAGGTGTATTGTAATGCTTCCTGTTTTGAATGCGTCTGCAGGCCAAGCTTTTAGTAGACTGTTTAAGTCAGCGGGTTCCTGTCCTTGAACCAGAACACCGCCTCTGGGCAGACGCTTAATATTAGTAATCTTTGTATTAGGTTTGCACCTGTATATTTCTTTGGCCAATTGTGGTTGGTTGTAACTACCAGGAACTCCTTGGATTATAACTGCGTGCTTAGGTGATTTTGGTGCGATTTGTGTATGTGTGTCTGTGGTGGTTGTTCTTTGTTTAATTTGTTTTTCTGACTTCGAGTCTGCACAAGCGTGAAGCCTTCGTCGTCAGAAAAGAACTTCGTCTTTGTCTGAACATGTTTGTTTTTGAATATCAGGGTGGGGTTTGGGTTGCTAGTACTGCTAGTTTTGGCATATTAAAGTCTATAACCGTAGTCTTAGGTACATTGTCTTCACATGCAGAAATCATAATATCTTTTACTAGTTTTCGTTTTTTCGAGTCCTTACAGTATTTTCTTTAACCGGCGTTAACTTAGCTTTTAGTTCTTTTTCGGCTATGAACATTAAAGATTTTAATTTTAAATTATCATTATCTGTTTGGCCACAGTCACTAGACTTACTTTTTGTCCCTGAAACAGACGGGCTTGCTCCCTCAGTCTCAGACGCTACATCGCTTTCCCTGGTCTCCGACTCCCGACCGGCATGTCGCCTCGTTGTTTAGCGAAGGGGTATTTCCTGTCTTGGGCCAATTCAAATAAGGTCTTCTGTCTACTGGCGTAAAACTAAAATTCGAGTGAAAAGTAAAAACACTAACAAAATATGAAGCAAAATATAACACGTAGAAATCTAGAGCCTTTCAGAGGTATGTCCTTCCTTTACCCTGTCCAAGCGCAGAATCTCATCCTCATCCTAGTTCCAAGTTTGACTGTGTGGGTATTTGGGTATTGATGTTGTTAATCACCCAGGAGGGTCAGGTACATTTGACCTCTTCCTCCTCCCGAACGATTATAGCGTCTGTCTTTAGGTTTTTTTTTTTTTGTTTTTTTTGGTTTTTTTTTTTAAAGCTTTGGGCCAGAGTAAAAGTATAACATCATACTCAGGTCCATTTCAGACTCAGTCCATGCATGGACGAACAAGGAGTTTTTTTTTTGTTTTTTTTTTCCATTTAATTTTTTTTTGTATTTTCATATATATATATATATTTTTTGTATTTTTCTCCTTTTTTCTCGATTGAGAGAATGCTACTACTTGTAGTAACACAAACACTCACACAGAAAAGAAAGTAATAATAATTATTATTATTCAATACTTGAATAATAATTCAAAAGAGAAGAAAATAAAAATAATAATAATGATTAAAAAAAAGAAAATAATAATTATAAAATAAAAGAAACAAGGACTAAGTGTCTAGTGCATAGTGGCCAGCTTAGTGTTACATTTCTTAAATATATGTTAAAGGGAGAGGTATTTAGTACCATTTACATCATGTACGTGATATCTGTCGAGATCACACATTAAGTCATTTTGTGCCAATTCTTATTGAAATATTTTAGAAATTATGCAAGAGTCTTTCAGCTATTGTATCTATGTTTTACATACTTGTGCATGAATGTGGTTGAGGTGCTACGTGGTACTTTGTATGCTGAAGTTAGTACAGAATTTTTGTATACGTTGAAGTTTCTTGTACATGTGTGGGTGCTATGTTAATCCAGGCAGGTGATGCATATTCTATTGTTGGTCTAATGTACGTTTTGTAGATTTTAAGTATGTTGTCTGGTGATGTTCCTTGGATTTTACCTGAAAGACTTCTTCATCCTAATGCGCTTTTTGTTTATCTTTTCAAACTTTGCGCTTTCCGTTCGAGAGAGCTTCTCATTGGTCGTGCTCCACCAATCATTGTACAGGACGCAGAGTCGAGACGCCATTGGACAAAGAGTTGTGATTCTCAATCCTAGTTTGCACCACTTTTTTGGTTTCTGAAGCAACTTTGGATTGTAATACTCAAACAAAACGGTATAGCAATACGTTACCAATATTCGAATGAAATATAATTCTTACTGATGGTACTTTCTTATCGTCTGAAAGATATGTGTAAGAATCTTTATTTTATTTTATTTATATTTTTAATTTTATTTTACATAGTTATTCTGCTGGGACATATTTCCTTTCGAGAAGTACATGTACATTTTGTCCAGTCCACCAAGTAACCTCGTGAATATCTAGATGGAAGTTGTTTTCGGTAAAAATAAATAATAATATGATCCAACACATTTCTTTGATGGTTCTTAGTTAGTTCTCAATAAATGTTTTCAGTTTCTATGATCACAGTTTTGCTGTTCAACGTTAAGCGACGAGGAGCTTTCCGAGAGGGCTGCGCTAAGATTATATAGTGTTACCGATAGTGGTTGTTTTCTTTTTTTGAGCTGTTCGAGCAGAGATTATTCTTTAATATTTCTACATTTACGCCATGTCTGGAAGAGGAAAAGGTGGCAAGGGTCTCGGTAAAGGTGGAGCAAAACGTCATCGTAAGGTTCTCAGAGACAATATCCAGGGTATCACGAAGCCAGCCATCAGACGTCTAGCTCGCAGAGGCGGTGTAAAGCGCATCTCTGGTCTCATCTACGAAGAAACCCGAGGTGTTTTGAAAGTTTTCTTGGAAAACGTAATCCGTGATGCTGTTACCTACACGGAGCACGCCAAAAGAAAGACTGTGACCGCCATGGATGTAGTGTATGCTCTGAAACGACAGGGTCGCACTCTGTACGGATTCGGAGGTTAAATATTCACTTTATAACAAAAAAAACGGCCCTTTTCAGGGCCACCACCTCTAATGAAGAGATACCACATTTTCGTACTTCTTATAATTCTCTCAAGTACTCGTACAAGTACACAAATTGCTTACTAGCTAACTCCTTTTCACACAATACGATTTCTACCTCCCTCACTCGGAAACGTTATATATATATATCTGTTAAGTTAAGGATAAACATTATGCTTTGCAAGTTAACTTTAGTGAAATAACTTATGTTATAAGAACTGGTAGTGCGTAATTAGGAATTGTTTGGTTAGTGTTCATTTCCAAGTTTACTCTGTGTGCATGTTACTTTATACATCATTTAGAGAAACAGGTAGATAAAATATGTTAGGGGTAAATCCGTTATCTTATTAATAGAAATAACACTCGCCAATGAAGAAGCGTTACGCTTATTGAGTACACATACACTTAGAGAGACGAATGAATGTCTTGCTCAATTGTTAATTTCTATTCAAAAGATGAAACTTGCAAGCTTATTAGATACCACTCTAAAGTTTTCTATCTCCGAAAAATGTGTGTAAACATAGACTCTACAATAAAATATTCCTTAATTAATGATGTCAGAAAGGTCGACGAAGCCAAGAACACTGCGTTTCAAAACTGCATCGTTATTTCTATATATATAAATATTATATATATTAATCAACCTTCAGAGGAAGTATAAAAAGAAATAAATTAACGATTCAAGGCATCTTATTGAAATCGAATATGTGTTATATGATTGTATCGACGAACACTAGTTTCGTTTCTCATTTGTCACGAACTCTCACCAGTTTGCTTTCAAACTGGCTTAGGAATGGCCTGTAATCGTTTTGCTGTTTGAATATTCTTTGTAATGCACTGTTTACGATAATAAGGATCGAAAACAATTTCTGAATAAGGAATAGAAACTACTTTTCTGTGTTGTTCGGGAGAATTTCTTTGTAGCGTGGAACAAGCTTCTGCACTACCCAACATGAAATGAAATGACGACGTGTTAGAGACTGCCTCGTTTCTAACGTGATATTCCGATGATATAATGCTCTCTTACAAATACTCTACTTTCATTTGAGGGTGTGTGATATAGATATTCGATGTGAAATGTTTTGTTTACTTGAAACACTCTATGATGTGACTTGAGAAACGATTAGAAAAACTTCTGTATCCTAAAGAAGCTTCTCATTCGCACTGGTGCACGTTTTTTATGGTAAAAATGCCACCATTGACGAATCGTGGATAGACCTATCTATAGAAGAAAGATCGAACTTTCGTTTAGTAGACCTTAGGAAATATTTTGGAAATTCGAAACTTCTCAAAAGGAACCCAGAATTGTGTGAACAAACACAGCCGGATGATACGTTCAGACGCGAGAAATGGCGACCCCAGCTGACTTCTCTCAGTTAGATGAAGCTCTCAATTACGGCCGCTCTCTCTTTACTTAAGGTCTTCACGTGCTTGTGCTCGTATTTTTCAACCAGTAGAAAGATTAATAAATAAAAAAAGCTTTTAAAATGGCTGATGCGACGGCGCCTACCACGGCTCCTTCTCTAAGAAGGTGAGCAAACAAAAAAGCGAAAAAAACCGAGAACGGCACCCGTACATCCTAAGGTATCCGAAATGGTAATCACTGCCATTACTTCTCTCAAAGAACGCGGAGGTTCTTCTCTCCAGGCTATCAAAAAGTACATTGCTGCCAACTATAAACTCGACGTGGAGCGGATGAACCCTTTTATCAAGAAGTATCTTCGATCAGCAGTGAATAGTGGCATTCTCACACAGACTAAAGGAAAAGGAGCTACGGGTTCCTTCAAGCTGAGTGCTCAAAAGAGCAAAGAGAAGGTGGTGAAAAACCAAGAAGAAAGAAGGAACGACTGCAAAGAAAAGTAAAGCCCAGAGTAAGCCCAAGAAAGTAGCTGAGAAGAAAGCAAAGACAGCTGCTAAAACCAAGGCAAAGGCAAAACCAAAGAAAGTGGCAGAAGCCAACAAAGAAACCTGCAGCCAGTAAACCAAAAAGCCCCCAAAGAGGCCAAAGCCGCCCCTAAAAGGCTGCTTCAAGAAGGTGGCAGGAAAGAAATAAGTAAGCTGCTTCTTTTCCAATTTTGTGTGATATCACAAAATCAACGGCCCTTTTCAGGGCCACCATCTCCTGATAAAGAGTTTGCCATATAAGTCGTTACAGAAAAACAAACAAAACACTCATTCCGCTCGTAACAACACTTGTTATATCGAGCGAGTGAAATGGTAAAAAATTTCTTAAAAACGTTTCATGCTCAGATTTGTAGTCTAACGAACGTTCGAGAAAAGAAAGTAATGTAGTGCGACTTTATTTATTTCTTCCCCTGTGCTGTTATAGATATGCTCGTTTTCAAATTATACTTAATGATTCGTAACTTTAGTTTAATTTCAATTAGTACTGCATTTAATTACATTTTAGTTTTAATCACAATTGGTCGAAGGAAAATAACTCGGGGCTCCTTCATTAATTAACTCTTTCGCAACAGTATTATACTACTAGCCACCCATATAAATTGTATGCCTCCTTACTAGTTAGTGAAGTGTACTGAGCCTTTCACAAATGTAATGGAGAAATCTATTCCGTATGCACATGCATATACGGCTGAATAGTGTGCCTTACTATTAGATTTACTAGTTATTAATAACTAATATGATTTATGCTCCTTAATAGAGGCCCCAGTGGCACAGTGGTATGTCTGCGGACTTACACACTAAAACCGGGTTTCGATACCCGTGGTGGGCAGAGCACAGATAGCCCATTGAGTAGCTTTGTGCTTAATTCTAAACAAACCTTCTGAGAGACAATTTCTCTGTTGCTCTGTCCCTCAGACACTATTTCGTTTTCTCCCAAGCGCATGGATATTAAACATGTAATGGATGTCACTCTAAATGAAATAACTATTTCCGTGTATCGATTAACCCTCTGTCATTCTATCTTTTTTGCTTTCTTAAATAATGAGTAGCTGTTGTTTTCTTGTTATTATCATAATTATCTTGTACCATTCGGTGACGACATGTATTGGCTGGGTGTGTATACGTTCGTTTGTCTGTCTTCATTCACTTAACTACAAACGAAAATACTCACTGAGAGCATAGAGGTGGGAATGGAACAAAACTCTCTAATAATGTGTGTATTTCTACTCGCACGTTATAAGCATGGTTATAGAGAAAGCATGCTTGAACTGTTAATAGTGAAATAGATTCGATGTGACTTTCTCCTTTTCAAGATGTGGTGGCCCTGAAAGGGCCGTTTGAATGAAAGAGAAGAAGAACACATTACTTTGAACTGGTGTACTTAGTCACAGCCTTGGTCCCTTCGGAGACGGCGTGTTTGGCCAATTCTCCAGGTAAAAGCAGACGCACTGCAGTTTGGATCTCCCGGCTCGTGATAGTTGATCGCTTGTTGTAGTGAGCCAGACGAGAAGCTTCGGCAGCAATTCTCTCGAAAATGTCGTTCACGAAGCTATTCATGATAGACATAGCTTTGCTGGAGATTCCAGTATCGGGATGGACCTGCTTGAGAACCTTGTAAATGTAAATACTGAAGCTCTCCTTCCTCCTCTTCTTTCGCTTTTTCTTGTCTCCAGCTCGTACGGCTTTCTGGGCCTTTCCGGCCTTCTTCACAGCTTTTCCAGACGCTTGTTGTGGAGGCATGTTGAAAAATAAACTTGGGACCTTAGGTCATGGTAGGAATTTTGGTTAAATTATGATTTCGTTCATTACGAACGAAAAATAACCAGGGGCGGTCAGAAACTGCTGTTTCTCTTCACCCCACACAAGGCAAGAATAAATTAATTACCTGATTACGGAGCGAGAGATATGGTCAGGAGTGGCATGTTAGTTATTTGTACAACGCGATGGTCACGAATGACCTAGAAGTTGATAATGTTGAATTTAATTGAGGGGCGTCAGGAAGAGCTGAGAAGAGATCCTGCCGGCTAGAGAGACGACGAAGAAAGATGAGGAAGGTTCAGCAGAACACCCACAAATCATTGTTTAAGGATGTTGTCTTATCTTGGAGAGAGCCGAGAGATGCAAACACAGTGCGCCGACATGATTAGGTCTCATGACTTATATGTATTAGCTATTAAAATCTTAAAAATTTTGGATATTCAAAAATTTGGATACTAATTTAAAATTTAGAAATCAAATCAAAATGACGTACCTCTTTTCAGGGCTGGGATCTATAGATCCTATGAAACAGAACTTTGCTGTGGGGAAACAGGGTACCCCGAGAAAACCCACTTTCACGGCCAGGGCGCCGAATGTAGGCCCTGATCGTGCCCGGAAAAAGAGCTGTAGGGAAAGAAACTACATAGATTAATATCAACTGACATACATATGATTACAAAGCACATGATAATAGAAGAACACAAAACACATAGGTGGTAGCTTGGATATATTTTGAACTAAGATGGCGACTCTTCCATGGAGCAACACGGAGTGTCCGGGTCGGGTGTTCGTCAAGCCAGGGAAATCTTTTGAAGACCGGCGACTTTACCACAGAGCGACAAGAATTATCCGAGTTGGATGGGACGGGTGGTTCGTTGAGCCACGGAAAACTTTTGAAAAAGTAGCCTTGCTGCTTGCTCTCGTGATACGTTTATCGTCAGGATACTGGGTATTTTGATTAATCATGATTGTCTTAGTTTGAGTTACTGCTTTTGCTGTTGGGATATTGTCAGTCATGGTAGAAGACTCGCTAGTTTTTGTTACTTCCTCGATAGTTTGTGTGCCTTGAGATGTTTTATTAAGGAATTCCGTTTGGGTATACTTTTCAGATGATTGGTTTACAGGTGGTGGGGTGGCTGTGGGCATAGAAGATGTTTCCACTGGGCTGTGGCACAGATGCAGGTTGCTTCGGAATTTTGGATTGAGTTGGATGGCGTCGGGGGCGTTCGGCACTGAAGTGAAATATATGGTAATAGCATCCGTTTCGTAGGATGGTATCGGCGATCCGTTTACTGGGTGTCACAATCTTCATGAACTTAGTAGCTTGACGGGAGGATTTTGAATAAATTCGGTGAACTGCGTATAACACTGACTGGGTTTGGGTTTCCACGGCGCATTTAATTTCGCTCGGTTGGATGGACTGGTGTATTTCTTTAAGGAAGACTGTGTATAGGCTAGTAGGGCTTTTCGTGGGCGCACAACTAATATTCATAGGGGAGTTCCATGGCGAACAGAGGTAGGACAAGTCTTCAGGCGTAGACGGCTGGAGAAGGATTCCCCCTCGACGGAGAATACGCGTTCTAGTCGGATCAATGGAAGCGCCAGGCTTAGCTTGCGCGATAAATGTGGCAACTTCAAGAGGCGAAAGGTGAGGCGGTAGACCGTCGACGATTACCGGCGGGACAGTTGGCGGGAACGGCACAGCAGGACCTGGAAAGGACAGCGTCATTGTAGCAAGAGAAATGTAGAAACACGTCTGACTAGCACGGAGTCAAAGCTGGGATTCAATAAACCAATAAACTTGGGCATATTTTTTTTATTTTAGACTTGACAGTAGTTTTGGTTTTAAAGACCTTAGGGAGGCCCTAAGGCAAACCAGGGGCGCTCAGAAACTTTTGTTTCTCTTCAACCCCACGCATGATTGAGGGTTCAAGACCTCTCGATGAGGAACCTGGATTATTGGGTAATTTCTAAAGCCTGTTCGATATGGTAGTTCAGGAGACAAACGAAGTCATGGGAGAAAGGGAGGGGCGGTACAGAAAGTGGAGGGGTGTAGAAAAATACAGGAGAAGTTCGGGATAGGACGACGTACCTCTTTTCAGGGCCTGGGTATAGGTATACCCAAAAATTTTGCTGTGGGGGGAAACGGGAGTGCCCCGAGAAAACCCACTTTCACGGTCAGGGCGCCGAATAGTCTACCCTAATCGTGCCTTAAATAACAGGGGAAACTCTAACGAAGGTATTCCAGAGCAAATCTCGAGATATATACCCTGGGTGGCTACGGGGTATTTTAAGCGGAAAACCTAATTTGAGGATAGATTCTAGGTCAGTATCTTGGTCGTCATCAAAGGTCTGTAAAATAAACGGGGGGATCTCTAAGGAAGGTTTCCTCGAGCAATTTACGAGAATAATACCCTGGGTGGCTGCAGGGTAGTTTAAGCGGAAAACTTAAATTGGGGGTAGAATCTAGGTTAATATCATGGTCGTCATCATTGGTCTGAGTTGGGCTAGATTGCGGTAAACTATGAGTTGGAACTTTCAAAGATAGGTTTTCAGGAAATTTCTCTATTGTTTGGGAAGATTTATGCCTCCTGGACAATTTGGCCTGGCTGGCCTTTGAGATGGTGGAGTTCTTGTCAGTAGAGTTGATTTATCCTCAGGGTGACTTGAAGAGGTTTAGACTCAGGCACTGTTTTCAGATTGATTGGACTAGGCGCAGTCTGGGTAAATTTGCTACAATATTGTGGTTTGATCGATGCATGGCCGGCGGAGGTGTCATCAGTTGTCTGAGTGAAGTTGTTGGTCATATTGATGGGGATATGGGTTGAGTGGGAGGGCGGTTGTACGGGTAATGGAGCTAACAATGGGTTGCAGGGGATGTATGCGTAGTTTAGGTGAAACCATGGGGGCAAAACAGGTAATGGTTGTTTGGGAAGTCTCAGGTTATATGAGCGTCGATGGGGACGTTCAGCACTGAAATGGAAAATATGGTAATAGCACCCGTTACGCAGGATGGAGTCAGCATGCTGTTTGGTGGTTGTAACAATTTTCATGTAGCGGGTCGGATGCTTGGTGGTTTTCGAGAATATTCGGTGCACGGCGTGAATCACAGATTGTGTTTGGCTCTCAATGGCTTGTTTAATTTCACTAGGTAGGATTGACTGGTGAACTCCACTCAGGAAAACGGTGAAAAGGTTCGTAGGGCTCTTGGTGGGTGCACATTTAATATTATACTGTGAATTCCAGGGCTCGCAGAAATAAGATAGATCAGCAGGCGTCGATGGTTGGAGGAGAATTCCCCCTCGGCGAAGAATTCTTGTTTTGGACGGGTCAAGGGAGGCGCCGGGCTTAGCTTGCGCCAGGAACGTGGAGATTTGGAGGGGCGAGAGGTTGGGTGGCAGGCCGTCGACGATTACCGGTGAGACCGTAGGCGGGATCGGCACAGCAGGACCGGGCAATGAGAAAGTCATTCTGGTTTAGCAGCCGGAGAGAAAACACGTCTGACTAGCTCGGAGTCAAGGCTGGGAATCCCTAAGCTGATAAACTTGGGCATTTTTTTATTTTAGACTTGACAGTAGTTTTGGTTTTAAAGACCTTAGGGAGGCCCTAAGGCAAACCAGGGGCGCTCAGAAACTTTTGTTTCTCTTCAACCCCACGCATGATTGAGGGTTCAAGACCTCTCGATGAGGAACCTGGATTATTGGGTAATTTCTAGAGCCTGTTAGATATGGTAGTTCAGGAGACAAACGAAGTCATGGGAGAAAGGGAGGGGCGGTACAAAAAGTGGAGGGGTGTAGAAAATACAGGAGAAGTTCGGGATAGGGACGACGTACCTCTTTTTCAGGGCCTGGGTATAAGTATACCCAAAATTTTTGCTGTGGGGAAAGGAGTGCCCGAGAAAACCCACTTTCACGGTCAGGGCGCCGAATAGTCTACCCTAATCGTGCCTTAAATAACAGGGGAATCTCTAACGAAGGTATTCCAGAGCAAATCTTAAACTTGGGACCTTAGGTCATGGTAGGAATTTTGGTTAAATTATGATTTCGTTCATTACGAACGAAAAATAACCAGGGGCGGTCAGAAACTGCTGTTTCTCTTCACCCCACACAAGGCAAGAATAAATTAATTACCTGATTACGGAGCGAGAGATATGGTCAGGAGTGGCATGTTAGTTATTTGTACCACGCGATGGTCACGAATGACCTAGAAGTTGATAATGTGTTGAATTTAATTGAGGGGCGTCAGGAAGAGCTGAGAAGAGATCCTGCCGGCTAGAGAGACGACGAAGAAAGATGAGGAAGGTTCAGCAGAACACCCACAAATCATTGTTTAAGGATGTTGTCTTATCTTGGAGAGAGCCGAGAGATGCAAACACAGTGCGCCGACATGATTAGGTCTCATGACTTATATGTATTAGCTATTAAAATCTTAAAATTTTGGATATTCAAAATTTGGATACTAATTTAAAATTTAGAAATCAAAATGACGTACCTCTTTTCAGGGCTGGGATCTATAGATCCTATGAAACAGAACTTTTGCTGTGGGGGGAAACGGGAGTACCCCGAGAAAACCCACTTTCACGGCCAGGGCGCCGAATGTAGGCCCTGATCGTGCCCGGAAAAAGAGCTGTAGGGAAAGAAACTACATAGATTAATAACAACTGACATACATATGATTCCAAAGCACATGATAATAGAAGAACACAAAACACATAGGTGGTAGCTTGGATATATTTTGAACTAAGATGGCGACTCTTCCATGGAGCAACACGGGTGTCCAGGTCGAGGTGTTCGTCAAACCAGGGAAATCTTTTGAAGACCGGCGACTTTACCACAGAGCGACAAGAATTATCCGAGTTGGATGGGACGGGTGGTTCGTTGGGCCACGGAAAACTTTTGAAAAAAGTAGCCTTGCTGCTTGCTCTCGTGATACGTTTATCGTCAGGATACTGGGTATTTTGATTAATCATGATTGTCTTAGTTTGAGTTACTGCTTTTGCTGTTGGGATATTGTCAGTCATGGTAGAAGACTCGCTAGTTTTTGTTACTTCCTCGATAGTTTGTGTGCCTTGAGATGTTTTATTAAGGAATTCCGTTTGGGTATACTTTTCAGATGATTGGTTTACAGGTGGTGGGGTGGCTGTGGGCATAGAAGATGTTTCACTGGGCTGTGGCACAGATGCAAATTGCTTCGGAATTTTGGATTGAGTTGGATGGCGTCGGGGCGTTCGGCACTGAAGTGAAATATATGGTAATAGCATCCGTTTCGTAGGATGGTATCGGCGATCCGTTTACTGGGTGTCACAATCTTCATGAACTTAGTAGCTTGACGGGAGGATTTTGAATAAATTCGGTGAACTGCGTATAACACTGACTGGGTTTGGGTTTCCACGGCGCATTTAATTTCGCTCGGTTGGATGGACTGGTGTATTCCTTTAAGGAAGACTGTGTATAGGCTAGTAGGGCTTTTCGTGGGCGCACAACTAATATTCATAGGGGAGTTCCATGGCGAACAGAGGTAGGACAAGTCTTCAGGCGTAGACGGCTGGAGAAGGATTCCCCCTCGACGGAGAATACGCGTTCTAGTCGGATCAATGGAAGCGCCAGGCTTAGCTTGCGCGATAAATGTGGCAACTTCAAGAGGCGAAAGGTGAGGCGGTAGACCGTCGACGATTACCGGCGGGACAGTTGGCGGGAACGGCACAGCAGGACCTGGAAAGGACAGCGTCATTGTAGCAAGAGAAATGTAGAAACACGTCTGACTAGCACGGAGTCAAAGCTGGGTCCCCTTAAACTTGGGCAAAATTCAGTCAGCGTTT
This sequence comes from Tachypleus tridentatus, assembly GCF_004210375.1. Taxonomy (NCBI): domain Eukaryota; kingdom Metazoa; phylum Arthropoda; class Merostomata; order Xiphosura; family Limulidae; genus Tachypleus; species Tachypleus tridentatus. The sequence goes on along the minus strand of NW_027467777.1, from coordinate 8,431,666 downwards.
AAATTGCGCGCTGCAGGATTGAAAAGTAGCCAATAGCATTAAACTTGGGCTAAACTAACTAAACTAAACTAACGTGGCAGGGGTTCAGTTTAGAGAGAGAGAAATCAGAAGAGTTCTCTCTCCAACTGGGGTGTTCAGGAACTTTATAGTTCCTCTTCGTCCCCTTTCGTGAATTGTTATTAGGATTAAGTGGTGGTTTTTTTATTATTATTATTATTTTAATAAATTAATTATCGTTATTATTCTTGACTTTTTGGGTGGGGAATGTCTCACTAAATGGTCTTTTGGGTGGAGGCAAAGGTGGCAGTGGAAAGAAGGAAAGGTCGGGACCTGTCTCGAAAAGAAAAAGTTGGGTAGATGTGAACATGAATGTAATTCATTCAAGTTCAGATCAAATCAAACGGCCCGATTCTGGGTCTGGCAAAAAGGTTGCCTGGGCTGGGATCTAGAAATCCAATGCCTGAAGATTTTGATGTGGGGGGAAACGGGAGTACCCCGAGAAAACCCACTTTCACACGACAGGCGCCGAAAGTTTTGCCTGTCGTGTGCCCTGTACCTGAAAAAAAGGAATTCATGTTAATAACATAGTTTTTATGTATTTAAACTCTTTGTTGAGTGGATTGTGATTCTTGAAATATGTTGTATGGTGATATGTATTTTGTTGGTGCACTTGATAATTTGTGTAGTGATGCCGTTAGTTTGTTTCTGTTTTCTGCTTTTCGATAATATTTCAGAGAAAGTTCTGTTATTCTGTCTCTTATAGTTGGTAAATTACTAATTTGGTGTAGATAATTTGTTGGTGTAAAAGATGGTAAACTGAATGCGGATTTTAATATTTTGTTTTGTTGCACTTGGATTTTTTTTGGAGTGTGTTGTTTGACATGTTGTATGTTACTTGACATCCGTACTCTATTAGTGGACGGATGTAAGCCTATATATATTTGTATAATGGTGTTCGGTGCGCATTTTGATTGTTTTCCAGTTATAGTCTTTAGATATGAAATCCTTTTTTCTTATTGATGAGTGTATATTGTTTATGTGTTTTTCCATGTTAGTTTTGTGTCGAAAGTGACGCCAAGGAATGTGATGTTTTTGCTCATGTTGATGGTTGTGTTTCCAAGTGATAGATTTATTTTTCCTAGATTTTTCTTTGCTTCTTTAGTTTTCTATAGAAGGTGATTGCTTGTGTTTTGTCGGATTTAACACGACCCTCCACTTGTTGCTCCATGTTGAGACGTTGTTTAGTGATTCTTGTACGCGAGACATGGCCATTACTGGGTTTCTGGAGGTGCTCCAGATTGCGATGTCATCTGCGTATTGTGAATTGTGTGTGTATGTTAGATTTGGAAAAGGTATGTCACTGACGAAAATTATGTAAAGAAGTGGAGAGAGGACTGATCCTTGGGGCACTCCTGCCGTTATATTAAATAATTTGGATATGGTTTTATTGACTTTTACTTGTGCTGTTCTATTGGTTAAAAAATTTGAAATCCATTTGACTATCGTAGGATTTATTTGTAGGTGGTTTAGTTTGTATATGATGGCATTGTGCCAAACGCTGTCGAATGCTTTTTTGACATCTAGGAATACCCCGATGGTTACTTGATTGTTGTTGTAAGCTTTGTATATTGATTCGGTGAGTCGTGTGAGGTGATCTGTTGTTTGTCTATTTTTTCTGGAGGCATTTTGAGATTCTGGAAGGATGTTGTTTGATTCGCAAAATGGAGGAGACGGTTGGAGATAATTCTCTCCATCAGTTTGCCAAGGCAGCTTAACAGACTGATGGGGCGGAAATTATCTGGATTTGTTCTGTTAGTTTGTTTCTTGGGGATCGTTGTTATGATGGCTTTTTCCACGTGTCAGGGTAATACCCTGTCGCTAATGAAATGTTCATGATGTTTGTGAGGTGTTGTAGTAGGAGAGTGGAACTTTTTTTGAGAATAATATTTGGTATTTGGTCATGTCCGGGGGAAGTGTTCTTCAAGTTTTTGATATTCATCTTTAGTTCGGTTATGGTTATTTTTCTATTGATTGAATTTGAGTATGCTTCTAGTGTCTCTCCGGGAAATCCTGGTGAGAATGAAGCTTGGTTTGCATTTATGTAGTTGTTGACATGGTGTTGGTGTTGTGTGTCGAAATCTACTGAGTTTAAATCGCTAAAAGCGGATTTGTAATAGTCAGCTAATAAGTCAGCTTTCTCTTCGTCCGTCCTTGCGATTTTATTGTTGTGTGTGATGTGTTGTAACATGTGATTTGTGTTTTTGTCTGACGCAATACTCTTGAATTTTTCCAGAATTCTTTTGGGTTTTCTTGGTTTTCTAAGTTCTTGCAGAAGTTATGCCAATTGTTTTCTCTGACTTTTTTAATTTCTTGTTTAATTTTTTGTATTTGTTCTATTGATTTCTGTTTTAATGTGTGGATCACGTGTGATGTAGTGTATTCGTCGTAATTGTCTGCGTTTGATTATTAGTGCGTGAATTTCTGGTGTTAGAGTCCATTGAATAAGTGATTGTTTTCTTTTTTTGGTTTAGGAATTGTGTTTTTTTGTGGCTTTCTTTATGGCTTCTGTAATTTGATCAACATATTTGTCTAGTTCTGTTTTGTTGTTTACATGTTCGATTGGGTGGGGTAGGTATGAGTCCAGAGAGGCATTAAAAGTGAGCCAGTCTGTTTCAGTGTAGGTGTATGCGGAAGGAGTCACGTACGCCACAGCCGGGTGGCGCGGGTGAATCATACATGACACCGGGAAGTGGTCACTGGTGATTTCATCATGCACTTTAAAGTTAGATATTCTATTAACCATGTCCTTGGGTGCGATGATGAAATCGAGTACATCATATGAGCCGTTAGCGGCTGAGAAGTGTGTAGGTGTATTGTCATTAATTAAGTGCATTTTATTGCTAGAAATAAAATTTTTTATGCAGGATCCTCTGCGTGTGTCTCTGTTACCCTTAATTCTGTGTGCGGTGAATTAAAGTCTCCAATAATAATTGGTTTGGGTTTACGATTAACACATTTTGAAGGAAGTTAATGTCGATATTTTTTGGTTGGTGAGCAATATATGGCTAGAATCGGAATAGTTAGCCGGTTGTTAAAGTGTATGTTACAAAAATGGTCTCATTAATGTCAGATTTAAATGAATCTTCTATCGAGATTAGATGCGATATTTTTGTACTAAAGTAAGTTATTATACCTCTGTTGTTTTCTGAGTGAGGTATGTTGTGTGAGATGAATCCAGGGATTGTGGTGTTTTGTTTCTCTGTGCAAAGTGTTTCTGAAATGATGATTATGTTGGCGTTTATATGTTTGTTTATGTTGTATATTTCTAACCTTTTTTGTCTTTAAGATTTCCTTGGCAGTTGATGTAAGATTTTAATGTGTTGTATCATTGTGTTGTTTTATTTCCCTCGCGTGAATTTTGAGTGAAAGATGGTGTGGTTTCAGGTGAGGGAGGTTAAAATAGTGACTTGCAAGGCTGCAAACAGCCTTGAGTGACTCGTGCCTCGATTCGAATGAGGGAGATCACTCAATTCTATCAGCATTGCTAGCAAGTTTGTGGTGAAATCTGTTGGGTTAAATGCTTGTGTTGTTTTGGGCGTGTTACGTCCGCGTAAGTACGTGTTGGTTGAGGTTGAGCGTGTTTGATTTGCGAGTCGGTTGGAGTTGGTAGTAAAGGTTGTTTGTGTTGTTGTTTTGGTAGCCGTGGGTTTGATTATTGATGTTCGTGGTTTTGAAAAGGAATCTGTTACGTATTTGGGTGTATTTGGGGCAGCCTTTGTAACTGGCTGCGTGGGGGCCCTGACAGTTGGCGCATCTAACTTGGTTACGCTCGTTAGGACACTGAGCGACCTCGTGAGATCCGCCACATCTGCACATCTATCCTTAGCCATACAATTAGTTTTTGTGTGTCCGAACCGTTGACATTTGTAGCATTGGATTATTGGTTTTGATGTGTCTTTTTCCGGTTCGGTCGTGTGTCTTTTGAAAATAAAAGCAACCGTTTTTTAATAATTTTTCTTGATCGTCTTTTTTTGTTGACGGTTACCTTGATCAGTGGCGTTTTTGTTTCGTTCTGAATGAGATGATTCTGTTCGATGATGCAATGTCAAAGCCTTGAGTTGTTAATTCTTCAGTGATTTCATGATCTTCAATGTCGAAATCGACACCTCTGATTATGACTGTTAGTTTTGGTGTGTGTTTGTTTTTGGTGTTGTAATGGTGGCTTGAACACCGAAGGCATCCATGGGCCAGTGGGCCAAAATATGCCAAACTCTTGAGGTTCGGTACATTTAATCATGATTCTTCCATTAGGAAGCCGTTTGATGTCTTTAAACTGAATGCCCAGGTAATAGGACCTCAGTTGATTGACGATCTGTGGAATGCGTGTTGTTTTGTTTACTCCTTCGATGAACAGAGTTGGGATTCTGTAGTTAGGAGAATTGTTTGTTTGTGTGACAGTGATGGTGTTCTCAGAATTAGTGGCGATGGTGGTGTTGTTTGTATTCAAGTAATTATTGTTAGAGCAAGTGGCTTTGTCTTCGTTAACATGGGTTATGTTATTAATACTTTGATTTTAGAACTATTATTAGCGTCGTTAAGGTTAGGGTTAGTAGCATAGTCAGAAACTATACTTACCATGTCCTTTTTCTTCTTCTTCTTCAGCCTCCTCTTGTTGGATGTCTCGTTTGTTTCATGGGATTCTGGTCTTCGTGATTCTTCCCCTCCTGAGTTTTCACCTTCGGAACTCTCAGTCGAACTACTCAGTGATTCAGAGGCTGGTCCTTCAATAGCTCTATTCAGCATATCCATGATCTCGTCGTTGGAAAGGGCTTTTCCGTTGGATCTTGTCACTATCTTCTTTCTCTTCATACTGTTTTACTAGTCCTGATAAGGACTAAGGGGGTAACTTTCTTTTTAGTAAAACTTTTATGCACTTCACAGGATAATTTAGTCTTCAATGCACTTGTCTCGCAGCTCTTGACTTGCACGTCTGCTCTGCTTGACGGCGACCTTGAAAACTAAACTTGGGCAAAATTCAGTCAGCGTTTAAATTGCGCGCTGCAGGATTGAAAAGTAGCCAATAGCATTTTGGTTTGCGAATTCGATAGCTGTCGCGAGAAGCACGGCCGTCACAGGCGACTCAATATATCTCGTTCAATCCTACAAAGTTGATAAAGCATTTTTTTTTTTTTTTATTGAGTTTCAAGGTCGCCGTCAAGCAGAGCAGACGTGCAAGTCAAGAGCTGCGAGACAAGTGCATTGAAGACTAAATTATCCTGTGAAGTGCATAAAGTTTTAAAAAAAGGTTACCCTTAGTCCTTATCAGGACTAGTAAAACAGTATGAAGAGAAAGAAGATAGTGACAAGATCCAACGGAAAAGCCCTTTCCAACGACGAGATCATGGATATGCTGAATAGAGCTATTGAAGGACCAGCCTCTGAATCACTGAGTAGTTCGACTGAGAGTTCCGAAGGTGAAAACTCAGGAGGTGAAGAATCACGAAGACCAGAATCCCATGAAACAAACGAGACATCCAACAAGAGGAGGCTGAAGAAGAAGAAGAAAAGGACATGGTAAGTATAGTTTCTGACTATGCTACTAACCCTAACCTTAACGACGCTAATAATAGTTCTAAAAATCAAAGTATTAATAACATAACCCATGTTAATGAAGACAAAGCCACTTGCTCTAACAATAATTACTTGAATACAAACAACACCACCATCGCCACTAATTCTGAGAACACCATCACTGTCACACAAACAAACAATTCTCCTAACTACAGAATCCCAACTCTGTTCATCGAAGGAGTAAACAAAACAACACGCATTCCACAGATTGTCAATCAACTGAGGTCCTATTACCCGGGCATTCAGTTTAAGACATCAAACGTCTTCCTAATGGAAGAATCATGATTAAATGTACCGAACCTCAAGAGTTTGCGCATATTTTGGCCCACTGGCCCAAGGATGCCTTCGGTGTTCAAGCCACCATTACAACACCAAAAACAAACACACCAAAACTAACAGTCATAATCAGAGGTGTCGATTTCGACATTGAAGATCATGAAATCACTGAAGAATTAACAACTCAAGGCTTTGACATTGCATCATCGAACAGAATCATCTCATTCAGAACGAAACAAAAAACGCCACTGATCAAGGTAACCGTCAACAAAAAAAGACGATCAAGAAAATTATTAAAAACGGTTGCTTTTTATTTTTCAAAAGACACACGACCGAACCGGAAAAGACACATCAAAACCAATAATCCAATGCTACAAATGTCAACGGTTCGGACACACAAAAAACTAATTGTATGGCTAAGGATAGATGTGTCAGATGTGGCGGATCTCACGAGGTCGCTCAGTGTCCTAACGAGCGTAACCAAGTTAGATGCGCCAACTGTCAGAGCCCCCACGCAGCCAGTTACAAAGGCTGCCCCAAATACACCCAAATACGTAACAGATTCCTTTTCAAAACCACGAACATCAATAATCAAACCCACGGCTACCAAAACAACACCAAACAACCTTTACTACCAACTCCAACCGACTCGCAAATCAAACACGCTCAACCTCAACCAACACGTACTTACGCGGACGTAACACGCCCAAAACAACACAAGCATTTAACCCAACAGATTTCACCACAAACTTGCTAGCAATGCTGATAGAATTGAGTGATCTCCCCTCATTCGAATCGAGGCACGAGTCACTCAAGGCTGTTTGCAGCCTTGCAAGTCACTATTTTAACCTCCCTCACCTGAAACCACACCATCTTTCACTCAAAATTCACGCGAGGGAAATAAAACAACACAATGATACAACACATTAAAATCTTACACATCAACTGCCAAGGAAATCTTAAAGACAAAAGGTTAGAAATATACAACATAAACAAACATATAAACGCCAACATAATCATCATTTCAAACACTTTGCACAGAGAAACAAAACACCACAATCCCAGTTCATCTCACACAACATACCTCACTCAGAAAACAACAGAGGTATAATAACTTACTTTAGTACAAAAAATATCGCATCTAATCTCGATAGAAGAGTCATTTAAATCTGACATTAATGAGACCATTTTTTGTAATATACACTTTAACAACCGGCTAACTATTCCGATTCTAGCCATATATTGCTCACCAACCAAAAATATCGACATTAACTTCCTTCAAAATGTGTTAATCGTAAACCCAAACCAATTATTATTGGAGACTTTAATTCACCGCACACAGAATTAAGGGGTAACAGAGACACACGCAGAGGATCCTGCATAAAAAATTTTATTTCTAGCAATAAAATGCACTTAATTAATGACAATACACCTACACACTTCTCAGCCGCCAACGGCTCATATGATGTACTCGATTTCATCATCGCTCCCAAGGACATGGTTAATAGAATATCTAACTTTAAAGTGCATGATGAAATCACCAGCGACCACTTCCCCGTATCATGTATGATTCACCCGCGCCACCCGGCTGTGGCGTACGTGACTCCTTCCGCATACACCTACACTGAAACAGACTGGCTCACTTTTAATGCCTCTCTGGACTCATACCTACCCCACCCAATCGAACATGTAAACAACAAAACAGAACTAGACAAATATGTTGATCAAATTACAGAAGCCATAAAGAAAGCCACAAAAAACACAATTCCTAAATCAAAAGAAAACAATCACTTATTCAATGGACTCTAACACCAGAAATTCACGCACTAATAATCAAACGCAGACAATTACGACGAATACACTACATCACACGTGATCCACACATTAAAACAGAAATCAATAGAACAAATACAAAAATTAAACAAGAAATTAAAAAAAGTCAGAAAACAATTGGCATAACTTCTGCAAAAACTTAGAAAAACCAAGAAAAACCCAAAAGAATTCTGGAAAAATTCAAGAGTATTGCGTCAGACAAAAACACAAATCACATGTTACAACACATCACACACAACAATAAAATCGCAAGGACGGACGAAGAGAAAGCTGACTTATTAGCTGACTATTACAAATCCGCTTTTAGCGATTTAAACTCAGTAGATTTCGACACACAACACCAACACCATGTCAACAACTACATAAATGCAAACCAAGCTTCATTCTCACCAGGATTTCCGGAGAGACACTAGAAGCATACTCAAATTCAATCAATAGAAAATAACCATAACCGAACTAAAGATTAATATCAAAACTTGAAGAACACTTCCCCGGACATGACCAAATACCAAATATTATTCTCAAAAAAGTTCCACTCTCCTACTACAACACCTCACAAACATCATGAACATTTCATTAGCGACAGGGTATTACCCTGACACATGGAAAAAAGCCATCATAACAACGATCCCCAAGAAACAAACTAACAGAACAAATCCAGATAATTTCCGCCCCATCAGTCTGTTAAGCTGCCTTGGCAAACTGATGGAGAGAATTATCTCCAACAATCTCCTCCATTTTGCGAATCAAACAACATCCTTCCAGAATCTCAAAATGCCTCCAGAAAAAATAGACAAACAACAGATCACCTCACACGACTCACCGAATCAATATACAAAGCTTACAACAACAATCAAGTAACCATCGGGGTATTCCTAGATGTCAAAAAAAGCATTCGACAGCGTTTGGCACAATGCCATCATATACAAACTAAACCACCTACAAATAAATCCTACGATAGTCAAATGGATTTCAAATTTTTTAACCAATAGAACAGCACAAGTAAAGTCAATAAAACCATATCCAAATTATTTAATATAACGGCAGGAGTGCCCCAAGGATCAGTCCTCTCCACTTCTTTACATAATTTTCGTCAGTGACATACCTTTTCCAAATCTAACATACACACACAATTCACAATACGCAGATGACATCGCAATCTGGAGCACCTCCAGAAACCCAGTAATGGCCATGTCTCGCGTACAAGAATCACTAAACAACGTCTCAACATGGAGCAACAAGTGGAGGGTCGTGTTAAATCCGACAAAACACAAGCAATCACCTTCTATAGAAAACTAAAGAAGCAAAGGAAAAATCTAGAAAAATAAATCTATCACTTGGAAACACAACCATCAACATGAGCAAAACATCACATTCCTTGGCGTCACTTTCGACACAAAACTAACATGGAAAAACACATAAACAATATACACTCATCAATAAGAAAAAGGATTTCATATCTAAAGACTATAACTGGTAAACAATCAAAATGCGCACCGAACACCATTATACAAATATACAAGGCTTACATCCGTCCACTAATAGAGTACGGATGTCAAGTAACATACAACATGTCAAACAACACACTCCAAAAAATCCAAGTGCAACAAAACAAAATATTAAAATCCGCATTCAGTTTACCATCTTTACACCAACAAATTATCTACACCAAATTAGTAATTTACCAACTATAAGAGATAGAATAACAGAACTTTCTATGAAATATTATCGAAAAGCAGAAAACAGAAACAAACTAACGGCATCACTACACAAATTATCAAGTGCACCAACAAAATACATATCACCATACAACATATTTCAAGAATCACAATCCACTCAACAAAGAGTTTAAATACATAAAAACTATGTTATTAACATGAATTCCTTTTTTTCAGGTACAGGGCACACGACAGGCAAAACTTTCGGCGCCTGTCGTGTGAAAGTGGGTTTTCTCAGGGTACTCCGTTTCCCCACATCAAAATCTTCAGGCATTGGATTTCTAGATCCCAGCCCAGGCAACCTTTTGCCAGACCCAGAATCGGGCCGTTTGATTTGATCTGAACTTGAATGAATTACATTCATGTTCACATCTACCCAACTTTTCTTTTCGAGACAGGTCCCGACCTTTCCTTCTTTCCACTGCTACCTTTGCCTCCACCCAAAAGACCATTTAGTGAGACATTCCTCACCCAAAAAGTCAAGAATAATAACGATAATTAATTTATTAAAATAATAATAATAAAAAAAAACCCACCACTTAATCCTAATAACAATCCACGAAGGGGACGAAGAGGAACTACAAAGTTCCTGAACACCCCAGTTGGAGAGAGAACTCTTCGGATTTCTCTCTCTCTAAACTGAACCCCTGCCACGTTAGTTTAGTTTAGTTTTTTTTATTGGAGACCCAGCTTTGACTCCGTGCTAGTCAGACGTGTTTCTACATTTCTCTTGCTACAATGACGCTGTCCTTTCCAGGTCCTGCTGTGCCGTTCCCGCCAACTGTCCCGCCGGTAATCGTCGACGGTCTACCGCCTCACCTTTCGCCTCTTGAAGTTGCCACATTTATCGCGCAAGCTAAGCCTGGCGCTTCCATTGATCCGACTAGAACGCGTATTCTCCGTCGAGGGGGAATCCTTCTCCAGCCGTCTACGCCTGAAGACTTGTCCTACCTCTGTTCGCCATGGAACTCCCCTATGAATATTAGTTGTGCGCCCACGAAAAGCCCTACTAGCCTATACACAGTCTTCCTTAAAGGAATACACCAGTCCATCCAACCGAGCGAAATTAAATGCGCCGTGGAAACCCAAACCCAGTCAGTGTTATACGCAGTTCACCGAATTTATTCAAAATCCTCCCGTCAAGCTACTAAGTTCATGAAGATTGTGACACCCAGTAAACGGATCGCCGATACCATCCTACGAAACGGATGCTATTACCATATATTTCACTTCAGTGCCGAACGCCCCCGACGCCATCCAACTCAATCCAAAATTCCGAAGCAATTTGCATCTGTGCCACAGCCCAGTGAAACATCTTCTATGCCCACAGCCACCCCACCACCTGTAAACCAATCATCTGAAAAGTATACCCAAACGGAATTCCTTAATAAAACATCTCAAGGCACACAAACTATCGAGGAAGTAACAAAAACTAGCGAGTCTTCTACCATGACTGACAATATCCCAACAGCAAAAGCAGTAACTCAAACTAAGACAATCATGATTAATCAAAATACCCAGTATCCTGACGATAAACGTATCACGAGAGCAAGCAGCAAGGCTACTTTTTTCAAAAGTTTTCCGTGGCCCAACGAACCACCCGTCCCATCCAACTCGGATAATTCTTGTCGCTCTGTGGTAAAGTCGCCGGTCTTCAAAAGATTTCCCTGGCTTGACGAACAATTCGACCCGGACACTCCGTGTTGCTCCATGGAAGAGTCGCCATCTTAGTTCAAAATATATCCAAGCTATCACCTATGTGTTTTGTGTTCTTCTATTATCATGTGCTTTGTAATCATATGTATGTCAGTTGTTATTAATCTATGTAGTTTCTTTCCCTACAGCTCTTTTTCCGGGCACGATCAGGGCCTACATTCGGCGCCCTGGCCGTGAAAGTGGGTTTTCTCGGGGTACTCCCGTTTCCCCCCACAGCAAAAGTTCTGTTTCATAGGATCTATAGATCCCAGCCCTGAAAAGAGGTACGTCATTTTGATTTCTAAATTTTAAATTAGTATCCAAATTTTTGAATATCCAAAATTTTTAAGATTTTAATAGCTAATACATATAAGTCATGAGACCTAATCATGTCGGCGCACTGTGTTTGCATCTCTCGGCTCTCTCCAAGATAAGACAACATCCTTAAACAATGATTTGTGGGTGTTCTGCTGAACCTTCCTCATCTTTCTTCGTCGTCTCTCTAGCCGGCAGGATCTCTTCTCAGCTCTTCCTGACGCCCCTCAATTAAATTCAACACATTATCAACTTCTAGGTCATTCGTGACCATCGCGTTGTACAAATAACTAACATGCCACTCCTGACCATATCTCTCGCTCCGTAATCAGGTAATTAATTTATTCTTGCCTTGTGTGGGGTGAAGAGAAACAGCAGTTTCTGACCGCCCCTGGTTATTTTTCGTTCGTAATGAACGAAATCATAATTTAACCAAAATTCCTACCATGACCTAAGGTCCAAAGTTGATAAAACTAAGTGAGTGAACAGTGTAATAGTCACAATACGTATTCATTCCACATAGTGAGTACCGTGTTTTACTGTCTATTTTTCGTTCTTAGTTTCAGAGAAAAAACAAGGGAAAATGTCTGGGCGAGGCAAAGGTGGCAAAGTGAAGGCCAAGGCTAAATCCCGTTCAAGCAGAGCTGGACTCCAGTTTCCAGTCGGGCGTATACATCGTCTCCTTCGAAAAGGAAACTATGCCGAGCGAGTAGGAGCTGGAGCACCCGTCTACCTCGCTGCTGTCTTGGAGTACCTGGCTGCTGAAGTTTTGGAGTTAGCAGGTAACGCTGCACGTGATAACAAGAAGACTAGGATCATTCCTCGTCACTTGCAACTTGCCATTCGTAATGACGAAGAACTCAACAAGTTGCTACAGGGTGTTACTATCGCCCAGGGAGGCGTTCTGCCAAACATTCAGGCTGTCTTATTGCCCAAGAAGACCGAAAAGAAGTAAGTCGGTAAATATTAACAATATATCAAACGGCCCTTTTCAGGGCCACCACCTCCTGATGGAGAGATAGTACAGTTCCTTCGCCATACATCTCGTGTTAATAATTTTCACAGAACACGCAACAAAAGGCGTGTCTCTTGTGTACGACAAACCTTATTATCCCATCTTCCATAATACATAAATAAATAAATAAATAATCATAAAACAAAAACGTTTTACTACGATTCATTATAGTACTTGCTATATAAGTAGATCGTCACAGTTAGGTTTTCTCTTATACCAGCATAACGATACGTTGTTGACAGTGTTCACTGTCGTAACCAGACTATGTTCGTCTTTCTAAGTAAGCTGAGTAGTATGTGTAGTTCGTAAGCTATTGCCATTTCTTTTCAATATTCTTAACCTGAAAGGAATGTACCTACCTTCATAGATGTCGTTACACGGAAAGAGAAAAATGAAAACAAACCAATACGTCATTTTCTGCAGCACAATAATATATTTCGAAGGAGAACAAGAAAACACACCAACTTCGTAATATGAAATTTTATACTTCTCTCAGGCACATAACTAGATTAAATATCGAACATGCAGGAATTTTTGAAAACTGTTTCATGCACGTCGAGTAAGTGTAATAATTTAAAGGTTCCTTGATAAAGTAAAACGAAAGAAGACTTAACTCACAAACTTTCGTAAGAGAAAAGACGGCTGCTGCTAAACTACAACTCCTTGCATTTCTTACGTGCAAATTCAACTTGAAAAGATGTATGTTACTAACATAGTACAAGTAGTCGTGATGTGTGCGAATGGCATACTCTTTGTTCAGGATGTGGTGGCCCTGAAAAGGGCCGTTTGTTTATTGGCGAGGGTAAGTTACAATACCTCTCTCTCTATTTAGGCTCGTTCCCCTCGAATTCTACGTGCGAGTTGGATGTCTTTCGGCATGATGGTCACTCTCTTTGCGTGAATGGCACACAGGTTAGTGTCTTCGAAGAGACCCACCAAGTACGCCTCACTGGCCTCCTGAAGAGCCATGACAGCAGAGCTCTGGAATCTAAGGTCAGTCTTGAAGTCCTGGGCAATTTCTCTCACCAGTCTCTGGAAGGTAATTTTCGAATGAGCAGCTCAGTTGACTTCTGGTATCGACGGATTTCACGGAGGGCTACTGTTCCTGGCCTGTAACGATGAGGTTTCTTTACACCTCCTGTTGCTGGAGCGCTCTTTCGGGCAGCTTTAGTGGCCAGTTGTTTTCTTGGTGCTTTTCCGCCCGTGGATTTTCTTGCAGTTTGTTTCGTGCGAGCCATAATTTCGTTTTGTCCGTGCTATATTACAAACGTACGTAGAACTACAATCCTACTACACTCTTCGACTTCCGTGCTAAGAATGATCATCGTTCCAAGTTCGAAGTTTGACTGTGTGGGTATTTGGGTATTGATGTTGTTAAATACCCAGGAGGGTCAGGTACATTTGACCTCTTCCTCCCTCCCGAACGATTATAGCGTCTGTCTTTAGGGTTTTTTTTTGTTTTTTTTTAAAGCTTTGGGCCAGAGTAAAAGTATAACATCATACTCAGGTCCATTTCAGAACTCAGTCCATGCATGGACGAACAAGGTTTTTTTTTTTTCCATTTTTTTTTTTTTTTTTTTGTATTTTCATATATATATATATTTTTTGTATTTTTCTCCTTTTTCTCGATTGAGAGAATGCTACTACTACTTGTAGTAACACAAACACTCACACAGAAAAGAAAGTAATAATAATTATTATTATTCAATACTTGAATAATAATTCAAAAAAAAGAAGAAAATAAAAATAATAATAATGATTAAAAAAAGAAAATAATAATTATAAAAAATAAAAGAAACAAGGACTAAGTGTCTAGTGCATAGTGGCCAGCTTGTGTTACATTTCTTAAATATATGTTAAAAGGGAGAGGTATTTAGTACCATTTACATCATGTACGTGATATCTGTCGAGATCACACATTAAGTCATTTTGTGCCAATTCTTATTGAAATATTTTAGAGAATTATGCAAGAGTCTTTCAGCTATTGTATCTATGTTTGCATACTTGTGCATGAATGTGGTTGAGGTGCTACGTGGTACTTTGTATGCTGAAGTTAGTACAGAATTTTGTATACGTTGAAGTTTCTGTACATGTGTGGGTGCTATGTTAATCCAGGCAGGTGATGCATATTCTATTGTTGGTCTAATGTACGTTTTGTAGATTTTAAGTATGTTGTCTGGTGATGTTCCTTGGATTTTACCTGAAAGACTTCTTGCATAGTTTGCTCTTTTCCAGATTCGTATCAGTACATTTTTTAATATGTGGTAGCCACGTTAATTTTGAGTCATAGGTTAGACCTAAAATTTAGCAGAAGTAGCAGTCAGTAAAAGTGATCCATTCATATAGAGTTTTGGTGGATCTTTTTCAGCTTATTCAGTCTGCTGAATACTATGACTTGGGTTTTTGGAATATTAACTTTGATTCTGTATTTCTGGCAGTATTCTTCGATGTTATTTAGGACTAGTTGTAGGTTCGTTGCTGCTATTGACGGAGTGGGGGCACTTTTCCAGACTGCTACATCGTCAGCGAACTGTGATGCATAACCTAAATTTAGGTCCGACAGAGGCATATTACTCACGTACATGATAAATAATATAGGGCTAACAACCCCTCCTGCGGGACTCCTGCTTCGGGTGAAAAGGACCCTGAGTGGGCCCCATTTACATTTACTTTACACATTCTGTTATCCAGGAAGTTGGACAGCCAGCGAATAGTTTCCTGGGGTAATGCCATTTCAAGCAATCTATGTCTTAAGCCGTTATGCCACACTGTGTCAAATGCTTTCTCAATGTCGAGAAAGCAAGCTACAGTGCATTCTTTTTGTTGAAGCTGTCGGTAATTGATTCTGTAAGTCGAATCAGGTGGTCTGTAGTTTGGCGGTTTTCGAAATCCGTTTTGAATTTCTGGTAATTTTGAATTTTCTTCTAAGTAAACTGACAGACGATTACTAATTATCCTCTCTAATACTTTGCCAATACAACTGGTTAAGCTAATCGGGCGGTAGTTGTTTGGTTTATTCGCTGACTTTCCTTCTTTCTGGAACATTAATATTATTGCTTCCTTCCAAGAAACGGGGATATATCCAGCTGAGAGTGAGAGATTAAATAACGCTGTTAGGTGTTCATATAATCTCTGAGTGCCTTGTTTTAGGAGGATAGCTTGAATACCATCTTCTCCAGGAGCTTTGTTTTTTGTGTTTTTAATAGCAGTTACTACTTCTGTAACAGTGATATGTTTTACCAGTTGATGAGTGCTCCAGTCTTTTGTTTTTTCTTGGTGTGTAATATTGTTGACTGGAAATTTAGGTGTAAAAATGCTTCTGTTTTGGTCAATAAAGTTTGTGACTGTATTATAAAAGTATCTGTTCATGTCTGGTTCATGATGTGTTTTGAACGTGTTTTCTAGGTGTTTTTAAATATCTCGGCTTTTTCTGTGTTAGTGTATGCTGTTTCTCCATCCAGTTCCAGTGGTGGATATACTGTGTTTGTTGTTCCTGTGTTTGTAAATCTTTTCAAATGTGTCCAGAATTGTTTAGGATCAGTTTTATGATTTAGATCGGAACAGAAGGTGTCCCAGTTTTCTTGTTTCTGTTGTCTGATTAAGTTTCGTATTTTATTTCTTATTGTGTTTATCTGAGTTTTAAGTGTGGGGTTGCGATTTTGAATGTACTGTCTGCGGAGTATACGTCTGTTTTAATTAAGTGTATTATATCTTTATGTGGTTGCCATGAATGAGTTGTTGTGAAGTGTTTTTGTTTCGGTATCGAACTGTTGGCTGCATGTTTTAGACACTCAGAGATGATATGACAGTATGCATCTATATCTGATGCGTCCGCGGCAATATGTAGTACTTCTGGAGGTAAGGTTTCATTTAATATAGTTTGGAAAACTGGCCAATTAGCTTTTTTTGTAGTTCAGTTGGTCTCTCACTATGATTTTATTTAAGTGGGGGTGAGATTGAAGATACACCAAACTGGAAGGTGATCACTATCTATATCGTGACCAACATGAAAATTTACGAATTTGCGACTCATATTTGACGAACACAGGCATAGGTCCAGTATTTCACTGGTGCCATGTGCGTACGAGATATGTGTCGGTGTTGCATCGTTTAATAAAGTCATGTTTGATTCGTCCAGAAATTGATAAAGTAATTTGCCATTTGCGTTTGAGCAACGACAGTTGAATGCTATATGTTTACTGTTTAGGTCGCCGATAATAATAAGATTACAGTTGCTATTATACAATATATTCAATAGATTTACATCTAACACTGTACTAGGCGAGCAGTAGATGCCCGCCACAGTAACGTCTGTCTGATTTTGCGTTTTTACATTAATAACTATAGATTCATTACTGGAAGGGATAGTAAGTTCCTGAACTATAAGTTCAGTCTTATACAATAATAAAAGACCTCTGTTTGGATCTCTATTATCCTTCCTGTCATGTCTAATAGTAGAGTAGCCGTTTAATTTAAATCTATGGTAGTTATACAGAAGAGTTTCACTAATTATGATTACATCAGGTTTTATGGAGCTTGTTGTATCTTCAATCTCATGTTTCTTGGAAGCAAGAGCACCCTGGATATTGATGTGTAGAACTGTGAAGTTATCCATGTCTAGTAGAGTTTATGATGGAGGTTAAAATTTGCGGCAAGAACTTGTGTATGTTTTCCAATATGATTTTAACAATTATGTCTGTGAGACTGTTGGTGTTTGTGGGATTTGTATATTCTGCCATTATTTCCGAGAAGGTGGAAGTTATGGCAGATGTCAATGTTGTTTCAATTGTTGTTGGTTGTGTATTTTTAGGTGGTTTTGGTATTTCCTCTTCACTTGGTAATGGTTTTTCCTGTCGGGATGATGAATTTTTAACCACTGCAGCGTATGTGTTTGTCTGTGTAGTTGTACTTTGTGGTGCTGGAGTGGTAGGTGTGGGTTCCTTAATTGTTCGTGGTGGTGGCGGCTTGTTCATGTTGGGATTTTTAATTTCGTATAAGTGTGTTTTATGGATTTATATTTCTGGCAACCTTTATAATTTGCCGTGTGTTCTTCCCCACAATTGCAGCATTTGGGTTTGGGGTTCTGTTTTGTACAATGTGTAATGTGGTGATTCTCCCCACAGCCCACACAACGCGCGTTTGCTTGGCATGCTGCTGTCATCGTTCCAATCGTTCCAATGGTATTTGGGTATTTTGCCCTGGAGGGTCAGGTTCACTTTGACCTCTTCCTCCTTCCTGAACTTATTTTCCCTAATTGTTTGTGTTAGGTCCTTTTCAGGGCAATGTCCATTTATAGTCTTTTTTTTTTTTTTTTTTTTTTTTTTATACAGTAGTCAAGGTAACTGGTGGCATTTTTTTTTTTTTATATATCTGATTATTATTTTAAAATACATAAATATGTAAACTATAAATATTATATTTAAAGTTTATATACATACATACTTTACTTTACTTTTCTTTATGTATAAAATATATGTTAATTGGGGAGAGATATTTAGGATTTTCTTCATCATGTATGAGGTACCTCTCTAGTTCGCATAATAAATCATTTTCATCCAATTTTTGTTAAAATATCTAATTGTTATATTTAGGAGTCTATCTGATATGGTTGGTATGTTCGAGTAATTGTGAATGAATTTAGATGATGTTGATCTCGGTACTCTGTATGCTGTTGTGAGAAGTGTATTTTGTATTGTTTGTAGTTTAGTTTTGATTGTTTTATTACTTACAGTTACCCATGCTGGAGCTGCATATTCTATTACTGGTCTTATATATGTTTTGTATATTTTCAAAATGTTATCTGTAGATGCTCCACTGGGTTTACCAGTTAGACTCTAACATAGTTGGTTCTTCGCCAAATTTTATTTTTAATTTCGTTGACATGATTGATCCAAGTTAATTTTGAATCATAAGTCAGACCTAAAATTTTGCTGATTGGGCAACCTGGAGTAGAGTGCCATTCATATATATTTCTAGCTGTTGTTTTCTGTGTTTTGTCGATTTCGTAAAAGTACCAGCTGAGTTTTGCTGTGTTTATTTTAATTCTATATTTTTGACAGTATTCACTTATTCTATTTAATTGTGGTTGTATGTTTGTAGCTGCTATCGTGGGTGTTGCAGCACTTTTCCAGATTGCCACATCATCTGCGAACTGTGATGAGAATCCATGATTTGGATCCTTCAATGGCATATTGTTTACATACATGATGAAGAGTATAGGGCTAACCACCCCTCCCTGTGGGACACCAGCTAGTGGAGTAAAGTATTCGGAAAAAGTTCCTTCTACGTTTACTCTACATTTTCTGTTTTCCAGAAAGTTAGATAACCAGCGAATAATTCCTCGCGGTAGTTCCATTTCATTCATTCGGAACCTTAGACCATCGTGCCAAACGGTGTCGAATGCTTTCTCAATATCGAGAAAGCAAGCGACTGTACATTCTTTTTTTATTGAAACTATCTATTATAGTTTCGGTTAATCTTATTAAATGATCTGTCGTTTGTCTAAATTTTCTGAATCCATTCTGTTCTTCTGGTAATTTTGATGTTATCTCCAAGAATGTGGAGAGTCTATTACTTATTATTCTTTCGAGAATTTTGCCAACACAGCTGGTCAGACTGATTGGTCGGTAGCTATTTGGTTTATTCGCTGGTTTTCCTTCCTTATGGAACATTAATATATTTGCTAGCTTCAAGAAACTGGGATATATCCTGAGGATAGCGATAGGTTAAATAGTGAATTTAGGTGGTCAAACAATTTCGGAGTGCCGTTTTTAAGAGAATAACTTGTATTTCATCTTCTCCTGGCGCTTTGTTTTTGGTGTTTTTTATTGCTTCTAGTATTTCATGTAAGGATATTTCTTTTGTTAGTAATGTGCTTTCATAATCAGTGTTAGAACTTATATTTGTATCAGTTATGTTTACTGGAAATATTGGTTCATATTTATGTTTATTGTTTGCTATGTGATCAGTGACTTTATTGTAGAAGTATGTATTCATATCTGGATCTGTGTGTGTTTTAAATGTATTTTGGAGTTGGTTCTTGAAGGCTTCGGCTATTTCTTTATTTGTATGTGCAATGGTGTTATTGTGTTCAAGTGGAGGATATTTCTTTGTGTTTGTGTTTTCATTTGTGAATCTTTTAAGATGTGACCAGAATTTTTTCGGGTCAGTTATCTCATTTAGTTTATTACAGTAATTGTCCCATTTATTTTGTTTTTGTTGTTTTATTTGAGTTCTAATGTGATTTCTAATGTTGTTTATTTGTGTTTTCGTATCTCTGTTTCTTGTAATCATGTACTGTCTTCTCAGTTGTCTGCGCTTTTTTATTAGGTTGATTATTTCTGTGGTGGGTTTCCATGTATTGATTGTTGTTTTATGGTGTTGTTTTGGTATTGTTAACTTGGCTGCTTTCTGAAGGCAATCCGTGATTGTTTGACAATAGTTGTCCATTTCGACATGCGTTTTAACTTCTTTAATAATTTTATTAGGTAACAGATTATCTAATTCTTGTTTATAGCATTGCCAATTTGCTTTACTGTAATTAAATTTTTCTTTCCTATATGTTACATTTTATAGGGGTGAGATCGAAGACGCAAAAAATTGGGAGATGATCACTATCTACATCTTTTCCCACTTGAAATTTTACTAATTTCTGGCTTAAATTATATGTACACATACACAGATCTAGTATGTCACTAGAGTTAGTTGAATAGGATGTATGTGTTGGGGTGGTATCATTCAGTAAAGCTATATTATTATCATCAATAAATTGTATTAATTTTCTACCATTTGGATTAGAACTTCGGCATCCAAAGGAAACATTTATACTGTTTAAGTCTCCCATGACTATGGTGTTTTGATTGTGGGAAAAGATGTTATTTAGTAAAGTTGTATCTAATTGTTTACTGGGTGAGCAGTAAATTCCTGCTACGGTTATTTTAGTTTTATTCAATTGGAGGATATCTACAGTAACATGTTCATTGCTACTGTTTAATTCTATTTCTTCTACAGATAAATCTACTTGATGAAGCAGCATTATGCCTCTGTTTTCATCATTTTTATTTTTTCTGTCTTTTCTAATAGTTGAGTAATATGGTATTTTAAATCTATTATTATTATATGTTAAAGTTTCACTTAATATTATAATCTGGGGTTTAATTCTTCTATTAGGTCTTCGATCTCATGTTTCTTGGAAGCTATTGCACCTTGGATGTTGATATACACTACTGTGAACATTGTGCTGTGAGCATGTAACCTGTTAGTGTTGTTATAATGTAGGGTATATGAGGTGTGACGTGTTTTATGGTAATTGTGATCAGTAGTTCTATAAAGTTAGTTGTCTGGTTTGGTTTAGTATATTCTGTTATAAAATCAGTTATAACATTTTTGAAAAGTGTTGAAAACAGGCTTGCTTTCTCTGTTGTGTTAACATTCGTTTCTTGTATGGTGATGTTGTTTTCTTTTGGTTTTTGTGTTAATGTGTTCTTATTCTGTGTATTAGTCTTCTGTACTTGTTGTTTTTGTGGTTCTTTTCCTTTTAACATTTCTGCATATGTTGTTTTATTGTGTTCTGTTGATGTACTTGTTTCGGGTAAGCTGTTTGTTTTCGGTTGATTTTGTTCTGTTGGTGTGTCTGTTTTAGGTAAGCTGTTTGTTTTCGGTTGATTCTGTTCTGTTGGTGTTCTGATCTGAAAAATGCGTTGCTTTATTTGTTTATATTTTCGCAGCCTTTGTAATTTGCTGTGTGGGTTTGACCACAGTTACAACATTTTGGCGTTTCTTTTTCTTTTTTACATTCATTGATATGGTGTTCCCGCCACATCCGCAGCACCTCGGTGATGCTAAGCAGGCTGCTGAAACATGTCCATATCTCTGGCAGTTGTAACACTGTGTTACAACAATTGCCGGAGTTTTCAATAGTTCAACTTGGTATTTTTGATACCAGAGCAATATTCCATTGTTTATCAGATTTTGAATGTTGTAGCTGTCATCAATGTCAATTCTAATAAGGTTAGTTGGTGTTTGTGTTTTTTTTGAAATAATTCTTTCTGTCTTGGTGTATGGTATGTTTTGTTCGTCAAGTGCCTGTTTAATTAGGTCCAGGTCAATCGTCTGATGAACCCCTCTTACCACTATTGCTTTTGGTTGCGGCTTACTTCCCGGAAGGTGGATTTTGATATTTCCAGGTTTAAAGGCATCTGTTGGCCATTCTTTAAGTAGTCGGTTAAGATCGACTACATCTTGCCCTGCACCAGTACTCCGCCTCTCGGCAAACGCTTAATGTTAACTATGTTAACATTTGGTTTGCATCTCTTTACTTCTGTGGCAAGCAGGGGTTGGTTATATTGACCCGGAATGCCTTCTATTATAACTGCGTATTGTGGTGGTCTTGTTTTTGTCACTGTATTATTGTTAGTTGTAGGTTTATTTTTTCTCATATTTCTCTTTGATATAACAGTGATAAAGTCTTGGTCTTCCAATTCTTTATCACTGTTATTTTTTCTTCATTATTATGTATATCAACTTCCATGGTGTTACTTTTTTTACCTTAACATTATTGGGACTTAATCCTACTTTAATTGCAGGTGTAGCTACCTCTACCTCAGTATTAGTAGCCGTCTCTGCTTCTTCTTCACATTCCGAGTTTTCCGAAGAATTAATTTCCTTAATTAATTTACGCTTAACTTTACTTTTTTTTTTAATGGCAGTATTTGTTTTTTTAACAGTACTTAATTCACTTTTTGCCAAGGAACAGAGAGTTAGTAATGGGGAGATATTAATATCGCTGCCACCAGTTACTCTTGACTTACCTTCATTATTCTTTTGTTTAGCTGCAACGGTTTTTTCCGCCATTTCTTTTCTTGGTCTTATTGGACCCGTTGTTGTTGCTTGTGCGGTTTCCCGCTCTTCCGTTCTCAATTTGAGAAGGCCTCTGTGATTTCTTTACGTAAGGTGTTGTTCCGATGAAATATATAACAAATTCAAATTCAAGGGATTCTTATATTCTTATTTCTAATTCTTCAAACCTAAATCGCTTTGAGCAAGAGAGAGAACGTCCTACTCGTTTCCTTTCCCACGCCAAAAAAAACCATCTATCGTTCCAAGTTCGAAGTTTGACTGTGTGGGTATTTGGGTATTGATGTTGTTAAATACCCAGGAGGGTCAGGTACATTTGACCTCTTCCTCCCTCCCGAACGATTATAGCGTCTGTCTTTAGGGTTTTTTTTTTTTTTTTTTTAAAGCTTTGGGCCAGAGTAAAAGTATAACATCATACTCAGGTCCATTTCAGGGCTCAGTCCATGCATGGACGAACAAGAAGTTTTTTTTTTTTTTTTCCATTTAATTTTTTTTTTTTTTTGTATTTTCATATATATATATTTTTTTTGTATTTTTTTTTCTCCTTTTTCTCGATTGAGAGAATGCTACTACTACTTGTAGTAACACAAACACTCACACAGAAAAGAAAGTAATAATAATTATTATTATTCAATACTTGAATAATAATTCAAAAAGAGAAGAAAATAAAAATAATAATAATGATTAACAAAAGAAAATAATAATTATAAAAATAAAAGAAACAAGGACTAAGTGTCTAGTGCATAGTGGCCAGCTTGTGTTACATTTCTTAAATATATGTTAAAGGGAGAGGTATTTAGTACCATTTACATCATGTACGTGATATCTGTCGAGATCACACATTAAGTCATTTTGTGCCAATTCTTATTGAAATATTTTAGAGAATTATGCAAGAGTCTTTCAGCTATTGTATCTATGTTTGCATACTTGTGCATGAATGTGGTTGAGGTGCTACGTGGTACTTTGTATGCTGAAGTTAGTACAGAATTTTGTATACGTTGAAGTTTCTGTACATGTGTGGGTGCTATGTTAATCCAGGCAGGTGATGCATATTCTATTGTTGGTCTAATGTACGTTTTGTAGATTTTAAGTATGTTGTCTGGTGATGTTCCTTGGATTTTACCTGAAAGACTTCTTGCATAGTTTGCTCTTTTCCAGATTCGTATCAGTACATTTTAATATGTGGTAGCCACGTTAATTTTGAGTCATAGGTTAGACCTAGAAATTTAGCAGAAGTAGCAGTCAGTAAAAGTGATCCATTCATATAGAGTTTTGGTGGATCTTTTTTCAGCTTATTCAGTCTGCTGAATACTATGACTTGGGTTTTGGAATATTAACTTTGATTCTGTATTTCTGGCAGTATTCTTCGATGTTATTTAGGACTGGTTGTAGGTTCGTTGCTGCTATTGACGGAGTGGGGCACTTTTCCAGACTGCTACATCGTCAGCGAACTGTGATGCATAACCTAAATTTAGGTCCGACAGAGGCATATTACTCACGTACATGATAAATAATATAGGGCTAACAACCCCTTCCTGCGGGACTCCTGCTTCGGGTGAAAAGGACCCTGAGTGGGCCCCATTTACATTTACTTTACACATTCTGTTATCCAGGAAGTTGGACAGCCAGCGAATAGTTTCCTGGGGTAATGCCATTTCAAGCAATCTATGTCTTAAGCCGTTATGCCACACTGTGTCAAATGCTTTCTCAATGTCGAGAAAGCAAGCTACAGTGCATTCTTTTTGTTGAAGCTGTCGGTAATTGATTCTGTAAGTCGAATCAGGTGGTCTGTAGTTTTATGGTTTTTTCGAAATCCGTTTTGAATTTCTGGTAATTTTGAATTTTCTTCTAAGTAAACTGACAGACGATTACTAATTATCCTCTCTAATACTTTGCCAATACAACTGGTTAAGCTAATCGGGCGGTAGTTGTTTGGTTTATTCGCTGACTTTCCTTCTTTCTGGAACATTAATATTATTGCTTCCTTCCAAGAAACGGGGATATATCCAGCTGATAGTGAGAGATTAAATAACGCTGTTAGGTGTTCATATAATCTCTGAGTGCCTTGTTTTAGGAGGATAGCTTGAATACCATCTTCTCCAGGAGCTTTGTTTTTGTGTTTTTAATAGCAGTTACTACTTCTGTAACAGTGATATGTTTTACCAGTTGATGAGTGCTCCAGTCTTTTGTTTTTTTCTTGGTGTGTAATATTGTTGACTGGAAATTTAGGTGTAAAAATGCTTCTGTTTTGGTCAATAAAGTTTGTGACTGTATTATAAAAGTATCTGTTCATGTCTGGTTCATGATGTGTTTTGAACGTGTTTTCTAGGTGTTTTTAAATATCTCGGCTTTTTCTGTGTTAGTGTATGCTGTTTCTCCATCCAGTTCCAGTGGTGGATATACTGTGTTTGTTGTTCCTGTGTTTGTAAATCTTTTCAAATGTGTCCAGAATTGTTTAGGATCAGTTTTATGATTTAGATCGGAACAGAAGGTGTCCCAGTTTTCTTGTTTCTGTTGTCTGATTAAGTTTCGTATTTTATTTCTTATTGTGTTTATCTGAGTTTTAAGTGTGGGGTTTCGATTTTGAATGTACTGTCTGCGGAGTATACGTCTGTTTTAATTAAGTGTATTATATCTTTATGTGGTTGCCATGAATGAGTTGTTGTGAAGTGTTTTTGTTTCGGTATCGAACTGTTGGCTGCATGTTTTAGACACTCAGAGATGATATGACAGTATGCATCTATATCTGATGCGTCCGCGGCAATATGTAGTGCTTCTGGAGGTAAGGTTTCATTTAATATAGTTTGGAAAACTGGCCAATTAGCTTTTTTTTTTTGTAGTTCAGTTGGTCTCTCACTATGGTTTTATTTAAGTGGGGTGAGATTGAAGATACACCAAACTGGAAGGTGATCACTATCTATATCGTGACCAACATGAAAATTTACGAATTTGCGACTCATATTTGACGAACACAGGCATAGGTCCAGTATTTCACTGGTGCCATGTGCGTACGAGATATGTGTCGGTGTTGCATCGTTTAATAAAGTCATGTTTGATTCGTCCAGAAATTGATAAAGTAATTTGCCATTTGCGTTTGAGCAACGACAGTTGAATGCTATATGTTTACTGTTTAGGTCGCCGATAATAATAAGGTTACAGTTGCTATTATACAATATATTCAATAGATTTACATCTAACACTGTACTAGGCGAGCAGTAGATGCCCGCCACAGTAACGTCTGTCTGATTTTGCGTTTTTACATTAATAACTATAGATTCATTACTGGAAGGGATAGTAAGTTCCTGAACTATAAGTTCAGTCTTATACAATAATAAAAGACCTCTGTTTGGATCTCTATTATCCTTCCTGTCATGTCTAATAGTAGAGTAGCCGTTTAATTTAAATCTATGGTAGTTATACAGAAGAGTTTCACTAATTATGATTACATCAGGTTTTATGGAGCTTGTTGTATCTTCAATCTCATGTTTCTTGGAAGCAAGAGCACCCTGGATATTGATGTGTAGAACTGTGAAGTTATCCATGTCTAGTAGAGTTTATGATGGAGGTTAAAATTTGCGGCAAGAACTTGTGTATGTTTTTCAATATGATTTTAACAATTATGTCTGTGAGACTGTTGGTGTTTGTGGATTTGTATATTCTGCCATTATTTCCGAGAAGGTGGAAGTTATGGCAGTTGTCAATGTTGTTTCAATTGTTGTTGGTTGTGTATTTTGTGGTGGTTTTGGTATTTCCTCTTCACTTGGTAATGGTTTTCATGTCGGATGATGAATTTTTAACCACTGCAGCGTATGTGTTTGTCTGTGTAGTTGTACTTTGTGGTGCTGGAGTGGTAGGTGTGGGTTCCTTAATTGTTCGTGGTGGTGGCGGCTTGTTCATGTTGGGATTTTAATTTCGTATAAGTGTGTCTTTATGGATTTATATTTCTGGCAACCTTTATAATTTGCCGTGTGTTCTTCCCCACAATTGCAGCATTTGGGTTTGGGGTTCTGTTTTGTACACTGTGTAATGTGGTGATTCTCCCACAGCCCACACAACGCGCATTTGCTTGGCATGCTGCTGCTACATGTCCAAACCTTTGGCATTGGTAGCACTGTGTGACAACCACTGCTGGTGTTTTTGTTTGTTCTACTGTGTACTTATGATACCACATAGTGATACCATTATTAATGAATTGTGTAATATCCTGGCTGTTGTCTGTGACTACTTTGATTAGGTTTGTGGGTCTTTTAGTAATATTTGAAATTATACGCTCAACTGAAATGTGTTTTATGTTTTGTGTACTTAACTCTTCCTTAACGTCTTCTATGTCTATTGAATTATGTACACCTCGTATCACAAAAGATTTCGGAGTTGGTTTAGTTCCTGGTAGGTGTATTGTAATGCTTCCTGTTTTGAATGCGTCTGCAGGCCAAGCTTTTAGTAGACTGTTTAAGTCAGCGGGTTCCTGTCCTTGAACCAGAACACCGCCTCTGGGCAGACGCTTAATATTAGTAATCTTTGTATTAGGTTTGCACCTGTATATTTCTTTGGCCAATTGTGGTTGGTTGTAACTACCAGGAACTCCTTGGATTATAACTGCGTGCTTAGGTGATTTTGGTGCGATTTGTGTATGTGTGTCTGTGGTGGTTGTTCTTTGTTTAATTTGTTTTTCTGACTTCGAGTCTGCACAAGCGTGAAGCCTTCGTCGTCAGAAAGAACTTCGTCTTTGTCTGAACATGTTTGTTTTGAATATCCAGGGTGGGGTTTGGGTTGCTAGTACTGCTAGTTTTTGGCATATTAAAGTCTATAACCGTAGTCTTAGGTACATTGTCTTCACATGCAGAAATCATAATATCTTTTACTAGTTTTCGTTTTTTTCGAGTCCTTACAGTATTTTCTTTAACCGGCGTTAACTTAGCTTTTAGTTCTTTTTCGGCTATGAACATTAAAGATTTTAATTTTAAATTATCATTATCTGTTTGGCCACAGTCACTAGACTTACTTTTTGTCCCTGAAACAGACGGGCTTGCTCCCTCAGTCTCAGACGCTACATCGCTTTCCCTGGTCTCCGACTCCCCGACCGGCATGTCGCCTCGTTGTTTAGCGAAGGGGTATTTCCTGTCTTGGGCCAATTCAAATAAGGTCTTCTGTCTACTGGCGTAAAACTAAAATTCGAAGTGAAAAGTAAAAACACTAACAAAATATGAAGCAAAATATAACACGTAGAAATCTAGAGCCTTTCAGAGGTATGTCCTTCCTTTACCCTGTCCAAGCGCAGAATCTCATCCTCATCCTAGTTCCAAGTTTGACTGTGTGGGTATTTGGGTATTGATGTTGTTAAATACCCAGGAGGGTCAGGTACATTTGACCTCTTCCTCCCTCCCGAACGATTATAGCGTCTGTCTTAGGGTTTTTTTGTTTTTTTTTGGTTTTTTTTAAAGCTTTGGGCCAGAGTAAAAGTATAACATCATACTCAGGTCCATTTCAGGGCTCAGTCCATGCATGGACGAACAAGGAGTTTTTTTTTTTGTTTTTTTTTTCCATTTAATTTTTTTTTTGTATTTTCATATATATATATATATTTTTTGTATTTTTTCTCCTTTTTCTCGATTGAGAGAATGCTACTACTACTTGTAGTAACACAAACACTCACACAGAAAAGAAAGTAATAATAATTATTATTATTCAATACTTGAATAATAATTCAAAAAGAGAAGAAAATAAAAATAATAATAATGATTAAAAAAAGAAAATAATAATTATAAAAAATAAAAAAGAAACAAGGACTAAGTGTCTAGTGCATAGTGGCCAGCTTGTGTTACATTTCTTAAATATATGTTAAAAGGGGAGAGGTATTTAGTACCATTTACATCATGTACGTGATATCTGTCGAGATCACACATTAAGTCATTTTTGTGCCAATTCTTATTGAAATATTTTAGAGAATTATGCAAGAGTCTTTCAGCTATTGTATCTATGTTTGCATACTTGTGCATGAATGTGGTTGAGGTGCTACGTGGTACTTTGTATGCTGAAGTTAGTACAGAATTTTGTATACGTTGAAGTTTCTGTACATGTGTGGGTGCTATGTTAATCCAGGCAGGTGATGCATATTCTATTGTTGGTCTAATGTACGTTTTGTAGATTTTAAGTATGTTGTCTGGTGATGTTCCTTGGATTTTACCTGAAAGACTTCTTCATCCTAATGCGCTTTTTGTTTATCTTTTCAAACTTTGCGCTTTCCGTTCGAGAGAGCTTCTCATTGGTCGTGCTCCACCAATCATTGTACAGGACGCAGAGTCGAGACGCCATTGGACAAAGAGTTGTGATTCTCAATCCTAGTTTGCACCACTTTTTTGGTTTCTGAAGCAACTTTGATTGTAATACTCAAACAAAACGGTATAGCAATACGTTACCAATATTCGAATGAAATATAATTCTTACTGATGGTACTTTCTTATCGTCTGAAAGATATGTGTAAGAATCTTTATTTTATTTTTATTTATATTTTTAATTTTATTTTACATAGTTATTCTGCTGGGACATATTTCCTTTCGAGAAGTACATGTACATTTTGTCCAGTCCACCAAGTAACCTCGTGAATATCTAGATGGAAGTTGTTTTCGGTAAAAATAAATAATAATATGATCCAACACATTTCTTTGATGGTTCTTAGTTAGTTCTCAATAAATGTTTTCAGTTTCTATGATCACAGTTTTGCTGTTCAACGTTAAGCGACGAGGAGCTTTCCGAGAGGGCCGCGCTAAGATTATATAGTGTTACCGATAGTGGTTGTTTTCGTTTTTTGAGCTGTTCGAGCAGAGATTATTCTTTAATATTTCTACATTTACGCCATGTCTGGAAGAGGAAAAGGTGGCAAGGGTCTCGGTAAAGGTGGAGCAAAACGTCATCGTAAGGTTCTCAGAGACAATATCCAGGGTATCACGAAGCCAGCCATCAGACGTCTACTCGCAGAGGCGGTGTAAAGCGCATCTCTGGTCTCATCTACGAAGAAACCCGAGGTGTTTTGAAAGTTTTCTTGGAAAACGTAATCCGTGATGCTGTTACCTACACGGAGCACGCCAAAAGAAAGACTGTGACCGCCATGGATGTAGTGTATGCTCTGAAACGACAGGGTCGCACTCTGTACGGATTCGGAGGTTAAATATTCACTTTAACAAAAAAAACGGCCCTTTCAGGGCCACCACCTCCTAATGAAGAGATACCACATTTTCGTACTTCTTATAATTCTCTCAAGTACTCGTACAAGTACACAAATTGCTTACTAGCTAACTCCTTTTCACACAATACGATTTCTACCTCCCTCACTCGGAAACGTTATATATATATATCTGTTAAGTTAAGGATAAACATTATGCTTTGCAAGTTAACTTTAGTGAAATAACTTATGTTATAAGAACTGGTAGTGCGTAATTAGGAATTGTTTGGTTAGTGTTCATTTCCAAGTTTACTCTGTGTGCATGTTACTTTATACATCATTTAGAGAAACAGGTAGATAAAATATGTTAGGTAAATCCCGTTATCTTATTAATAGAAATAACACTCGCCAATGAAGAAGCGTTACGCTTATTGAGTACACATACACTTAGAGAGACGAATGAATGTCTTGCTCAATTGTTAATTTCTATTCAAAAGATGAAACTTGCAAGCTTATTAGATACCACTCTAAAGTTTTCTATCTCCGAAAATGTGTGTAAACATAGACTCTACAATAAAATATTCCTTAATTAATGATGTCAGAAAGGTCGACGAAGCCAAGAACACTGCGTTTCAAAACTGCATCGTTATTTCTATATATATAAATATTATATATATTAATCAACCTTCAGAGGAAGTATAAAAAGAAATAAATTAACGATTCAAGGCATCTTATTGAAATCGAATATGTGTTATATGATTGTATCGACGAACACTAGTTTCGTTTCTCATTTGTCACGAACTCTCACCAGTTTGCTTTCAAACTGGCTTAGGTGGCCTGTAATCGTTTTGCTGTTTGAATATTCTTTGTAATGCACTGTTTACGATAATAAGGATCGAAAACAATTTCTGAATAAGGAATAGAAACTACTTTTCTGTGTTGTTCGGGAGAATTTCTTTGTAGCGTGGAACAAGCTTCTGCACTACCCAACATGAAATGAAATGACGACGTGTTAGAGACTGCCTCGTTTCTAACGTGATATTCCGATGATATAATGCTCTCTTACAAATACTCTACTTTCATTTGAGGGTGTGTGATATAGATATTCGATGTGAAATGTTTTGTTTACTTGAAACACTCTATGATGTGACTTGAGAAACGATTAGAAAACTTCTGTATCCTAAAGAAGCTTCTCATTCGCACTGGTGCACGTTTTATGGTAAAAAATGCCACCATTGACGAATCGTGGATAGACCTATCTATAGAAGAAAGATCGAACTTTCGTTTAGTAGACCTTAGGAAATATTTTGGAAATTGAAACTTCTCAAAAGGAACCCAGAATTGTGTGAACAAACACAGCCGGATGATACGTTCAGACGCGAGAAATGGCGACCCCAGCTGACTTCTCTCAGTTAGATGAAGCTCTCAATTACGGCCGCTCTCTTTACTTAAGGTCTTCACGTGCTTGTGCTCGTATTTTTCAACCGAGTAGAAAGATTAATAAATAAAAAAGCTTTAAAATGGCTGATGCGACGGCGCCTACCACGGCTCCTTCTCCTAAGAAGGTGAGCAAACAAAAGCGAAAACCGAGAACGGCACCCGTACATCCTAAGGTATCCGAAATGGTAATCACTGCCATTACTTCTCTCAAAGAACGCGGAGGTTCTTCTCTCCAGGCTATCAAAAAGTACATTGCTGCCAACTATAAACTCGACGTGGAGCGGATGAACCCTTTTATCAAGAAGTATCTTCGATCAGCAGTGAATAGTGGCATTCTCACACAGACTAAAGGAAAAGGAGCTACGGGTTCCTTCAAGCTGAGTGCTCAAAAGAGCAAAGAGAAGGTGGTGAAAACCAAAGAAGAAAGAAGGAACGACTGCAAAGAAAAGTAAAGCCCTGAGTAAGCCCAAGAAAGTAGCTGAGAAGAAAGCAAAGACAGCTGCTAAAACCCAAGGCAAAGGCAAAACCAAAGAAAGTGGCGAAGCCAGCAAAGAAACCTGCAGCCAGTAAACCAAAAGCCCCCAAGAAGGCCAAAGCCGCCCCTAAAAAGGCTGCTTCCAAGAAGGTGGCAGGAAAGAAATAAGTAAGCTGCTTCTTTTCCAATTTTGTGTGATATCACAAAATCAACGGCCCTTTCAGGGCCACCATCTCCTGATAAAGAGTTTGCCATATAAGTCGTTACAGAAAACAAACAAAACACTCATTCCGCTCGTAACAACACTTGTTATATCGAGCGAGTGAAATGGTAAAAAATTTCTTAAAACGTTTCATGCTCAGATTTGTAGTCTAACGAACGTTCGAGAAAAGAAAGTAATGTAGTGCGACTTTATTTATTTCTTCCCTGTGCTGTTATAGATATGCTCGTTTTCAAATTATACTTAATGATTCGTAACTTTAGTTTAATTTCAATTAGTACTGCATTTAATTACATTTTAGTTTTAATCACAATTGGTCGAAGGAAAATAACTCGGGGCTCCTTCATTAATTAACTCTTTCGCAACAGTATTATACTACTAGCCACCCATATAAATTGTATGCCTCCTTACTAGTTAGTGAAGTGTACTGAGCCTTTCACAAATGTAATGGAGAAATCTATTCCGTATGCACATGCATATACGGCTGAATAGTGTGCCTTACTATTAGATTTACTAGTTATTAATAACTAATATGATTTATGCTCCTTAATAGAGGCCCCCCAGTGGCACAGTGGTATGTCTGCGGACTTACACACTAAAAACCGGGTTTCGATACCCGTGGTGGGCAGAGCACAGATAGCCCATTGAGTAGCTTTGTGCTTAATTCTAAACAAACCTTCTGAGAGACAATTTCTCTGTTGCTCTGTCCCTCAGACACTATTTCGTTTTCTCCCAAGCGCATGGATATTAAACATGTAATGGATGTCACTCTAAATGAAATAACTATTTCCGTGTATCGATTAACCCTCTGTCATTCTATCTTTTTTGCTTTCTTAAATAATGAGTAGCTGTTGTTTTCTTGTTATTATCATAATTATCTTGTACCATTCGGTGACGACATGTATTGGCTGGGTGTGTATACGTTCGTTTGTCTGTCTTCATTCACTTAACTACAAACGAAAAATACTCACTGAGAGCATAGAGGTGGGAATGGAACAAAACTCTAATAATGTGTGTATTTCTACTCGCACGTTATAAGCATGGTTATAGAGAAAGCATGCTTGAACTGTTAATAGTGAAATAGATTCGATGTGACTTTCTCCTTTTCAAGATGTGGTGGCCCTGAAAAGGGCCGTTTGAATTGAAAAGAGAAGAAGAACACATTACTTTGAACTGGTGTACTTAGTCACAGCCTTGGTCCCTTCGGAGACGGCGTGTTTGGCCAATTCTCCAGGTAAAAGCAGACGCACTGCAGTTTGGATCTCCCGGCTCGTGATAGTTGATCGCTTGTTGTAGTGAGCCAGACGAGAAGCTTCGGCAGCAATTCTCTCGAAAATGTCGTTCACGAAGCTATTCATGATAGACATAGCTTTGCTGGAGATTCCAGTATCGGGATGGACCTGCTTGAGAACCTTGTAAATGTAAATACTGAAGCTCTCCTTCCTCCTCTTCTTTCGCTTTTTCTTGTCTCCAGCTCGTACGGCTTTCTGGGCCTTTCCGGCCTTCTTCACAGCTTTTCCAGACGCTTGTTGTGGAGGCATGTTGAAAAATAAACTTGGGCAAACTAAACTAAACTAACGTGGCAGGGGTTCAGTTTAGAGAGAGAGAAATCGGAAGAGTTCTCTCTCCAACTGGGGTGTTCAGGAACTTTATAGTTCCTCTTCGTCCCCTTACGTGAGAAATGTTTTAAAATATCCATGGAGTTTTTACTTTATTTTTAACATTTCAAAAATATTTGTGAGTGAGAGGAAGGACGGGAGAACTGGACGAAAGCAGCGAAAGTGAAGTGAGCCAGACTTTAGCTCGAGGATGGAGAACCCTGGCGGCTGGCGAATTGGTTTTTTAAAATTTACTGTAATTGATTAGATACCCTTGACTGGGTAAACGGCCCTTTTCAGAATGAGGCTGGGACCTACAGGTCCGATGCCAGAGATTTTGCTGTGGGGAAACGGAGTACCCGAGAAAACCCACTTTCACGGCCTGGGCGCCGAATAGTCTACCCAGACCGTGCCCGGAAGTAGCTGGGAAAGAAAAAAAAAAAAAAAAAAAAACAAACAAAATTAATAAAAAAAACAAACAAAAAAAACTGATGAACTACGTTGATGGTGTACGTGAAAACTGTTAGCTGCAGTCTTGTAGATCGGGTGGCAACTTCATCATGAACTTGTTTCCACACTTGAAGCCCATTGGTGCAACTGAGAAACGTGGCCTTGGTGGTGGAACTACTGGCTGTTCTTCCGTGAGTTGTTCTTCGCTGGTCTGTGATGCTTTGTTTCTTCTCGAGATTTTGGTTTGAGTTTTCTGCGTGGAGGTAGATTGTTTTTCAGTTTGTGCTGTCGCGTCGATGGTTATCTTCGTAATGGTTTGAGTCTGGCTGGTTGTTGAGTTCTGTGGAACTGGGATTGAAGTCTGGCAGGAACTGTCCTTTTTCTTTCTTGAACTACTGCAACTTGGCGTGTTGCCAACAATGGGTGTTGTCTTCTGAGTCGGGTTGTCTGAATCCGTCTTCGTGTTTCTTCTAATACGGTCTGGAATCGGCGGTATTTTGGTATTTTCCTGTTGGAAGATTTCCGTTGGTTGTTTACGATATCCGGGTGCTTGGTTTGAACCATTCTTGAGTGGTCGTCGATGTGGGCGTTCGGCTCTAAAATGAAATATATGATAATAGCAGCCATCTCGTAAAATACAGTCGGCACTGTACTTCGATGTTGTCACTATCTTCATGAAGTGTGTGGGATGATTACTGTTCTTAGAATAAATTCGATGAACTGCGTATACCTTGGCTTGTATTTGGGGTTCTATGGTTTGTCTAATATCTTCAGGTTGAATTGATGGGTCGACGCCCCTGAGGAATACAGAATAAAGATTGACTGGACTTTTCGTTGGGGAACAACTCACTTTAAATTCAGTGTTCCATGGCTGGCACAGATAGGTTTGGTCTGCAATAGTGGCTGGTTGGATGAGGATTCCTCCCCGGCGTAAAATACGGGTCCTGGACGGTTCGATGGTTGCCCCAGGCTTGGCTCGGGCGATCAACGTGGCGACTTGGTACGGCGTGAGGTTCGGCGGTAAGCCGTCGACGATTACAGGCGGCACTAACGGCCTGACTGGCGAGGATGAACGTTTCGTTTTGAATAGCATATTGGCACGTCTGACTTGCTCGGTGGCTAGCTCCCCTTCTCTAAACTTGGGCATTTATTTTTTATTTTAGACTTGACAGTAGTTTTGGTTTTAAAAACCTTAGGGATATCCCTAAAGCAAACCAGGGGCGCTCAGAAACTTTTGTTTCTCTTCAGCCCCACACATGAGTTAGGTGTGATGTGTCGTATAGGGGGGAATATCAATTTTATTGTTATGTGTCAGGATGTGACTACGATATTTGGTTGTTGAGGAACAGGAGAACCAGGATGATAGGCTTTAGTCGGAGAGCTGGATCACGAGCAGGAAGATCGAGGCTGCAGCGGGTCTTGCATTTTTCTTGGGACCAGTAGCGTAGAGAGAGGCAAGAGTAGTGGTGAAGGGAGAGAGTGGTAGAAAGGTAGCTATAGAGAGTAAGAAAAATTGAAGGGTGGAGAACAGTGCATGAGAGTGAGGGAATAGGAGGGTGGATAGAAAGTGGGATAGACGGACCTTTCAGGGCCTAGTTGCCTGGGATCTGTAGATCCAATGGCAAAAAATTTTGGTGTGGGGGAAACCGGAGTACCCGGAGAAAACCACTTTCACTGGGTGGGCGCCGAAAAATCTACCCACCCAGTGCCCAACCTGAAATATAAAAGAAATGTTAATGGCATGTATACACTTGGTTAGTTAGCATTGGTCACTATGGTTAATGGTCCAATTTAAGGGCGAAGTATACTTAGTCCAGGTAAGAGGGGTATCTGCTATTTGAAATAATTGCCGTGTTTGGCGGTTTCCGTTATGTTTTAATATAATAGTTTTGGAGAGTTTGATAAATCGGTCCCAATTGGTGGTAGTTGGGTTAGGGAGTTGAGATAGCTTGGGGGAGTGTAGTTGGGAAGACGGTAGGCAATTTTAATGACCCGGTTTTGCAAATTTTGTAGTAGTGAATATTGTTTTTCAGACATGTTACAAGTGGTTGGGTTACCATATTCGAAAAGAGGTCTTATGAATGCTTTATATATGGTGATTATGGTTTTGGGGGAACATCCTTTGTTGGGTCCACTGATGCGTTTCAAGAAAAAGATTCTATTGCTTGCTCGTTTGGCGATTTCCTGAAAGTGTGGGGTCCAGGAAAGATTGTTAGTTAGAGTAAGACCTAGAAAGGTTACAGATTTTGTGAAAAGAATGTCAGTGTTATTCAGGTTGAGTTTAATATTTTGGAACTTTTTCCTATACTTGTTGACTTTTCTATGGAAGGTTATAGCTTGAGATTTTGAGGATTTAAAATGACACGCCATTTATTACACCATTTGGATACTGCGTTCAGGGATGCTTGAACACGTGAGGCTGCAGTATGGGGATTACATGAGGTGCTCCAAATGGCGATATCGTCTGCATATTGTGAAATGAGGGTTGAGTTAAGTGAGGGAAAAGGTATGTCATTAACGTATATATTATATAATAGTGGGCTGAGTACTGAACCTTGGGGGACGCCTGCATTAAAACTGAAAGGGTGTGAGATGGAGTTGTTTATCTTGATACTTGCTGTGCGATTGATGAGGAAGCTGGATATCCAGCGAACTAGGATAGGAGGGATGCCGATGTCTAAGGTTTTATGGCGAAGGCCATCATGCCAGACTGAGTCAAATGCTTTTGTACATCAAGAAAAGTAGCGACAGTTGTTTGTTTCCTATTGAATCCTTTGAATATTGATTCTGTGAGACGTGCGAGGTGATCAGTGGTTTGTCTATTTTTCCTACCAGAATTTTGATTTTCGCTGATTAGGTTGTTGGTTTCAAGATAGCAATTAATCCTATTGGTTATAGTTTTTTCCATAAGTTTCCCCAGTGTGTTCAGGAGACTGATCGGCCTGTAATTACTTGGAATAGTAAGATCTTTGTCTTTTTTCGGTATAACTCTAATTAAAGCTGATTTCCATATGTTGGGGTAGTATCCTGAGAGTAGAGAAAGATTGAAGACTGATACAAGGTGCTTAAGGTTTGTGTCAGAAAGGTTTTTAAGAACTTGGTTACTAATGCAGTCGGGTCCAGGAGCTTTGTTTTTGATTTTCTTAAGAATAAGTTTGATTTCCGTTAATGTTATGGGTCGAGTGTAGTAAGAGTGGGGGTGATGATCTGATTTGAGAGTGATGGGAAAATGGGGGGAGAACAAAGTTGGGTTTGATTTCACGGTTTGAGTAGTTCGAAGATAATGAGGTTGATTGAAGGATGCGATATTAGGGGTGACAAAGGTGTTTGTGAAATACTGGGCGAAGAGTTTAGCTTTGTCGGGGTCGGAGGTTGCTGAGATATTGTTGTATATTATGTCGGGGTAATTATTGGAGGGTTGGGTGTTAGTAATGGCTTTGATTTTCCTCCAAAATAAGGATGGGTTTGGGTATGATTTTTCAATAGAATTACATAGGTTGTTCCAGTTTTCGGTTTGGAGGGTTTTTATCAGGGCTTTAATCTTGTTGTTGGTGTTGTTGATTAGGGTTTTTATGGCTGGATTACGAGAGGATATGAACTGTCGTCGTAGACGGCGTCTTTGGGTTATTGCCTGGTGTATGTCGGGGTTGATTTTCCAGGAGTTGGGATTGGTATTGTATGTTGCGGTAGGTGTGGTATTTAGTATGGCTTTTTTGGATGGTATTGGTGATTTGAGCTGCATAATCTTCTATATCTGTTTCACAAACGGCGGTTGTTTTAACTGAAGGTAACTCTTTTTCGATAAGTTGGTTGTTGGTTCCAGTTGGCACGGGTGTAGTCGGGCAGTGGTGGGCGTGCGTTAGTTTTCGGTGAGGTGTTGGGATAAATTTGTATATAAATTGGGTAATGGTCGCTGCCGATGTCATGGAAGACTTGGAAGTTGGTTAAAAATCTAGACTGACTGCTGGGGGCTATTACTAAGTCGAGGATGTCTGCTCCATTGATATGCGTGTGGGTGGTTTGGTTGTTGTTTAGGGTGACAAGATTATTATGTTCTATAAATTGGTGTAAAATGGTTCCGTTTCGGTTGGTTGTTCGGCAGTTAAAATCGGTATGTTTACTATTGAGATCGCCAATTATAATGGAGTTTGGAAAGGAATCGTGAATTTGCTGTAGTGTGGTGGTATCAGGTTTTGTTTGTGGGGAGACGTACATAGCGATTAGTGTAATGGGGTAGATAAGGTTTGAATCTGGCAAATGATAAATTCGTTATCGGAGGTATAGTTTAGTTTAGGGAAGGAGATTACTAAGGAGTTGAGGTAAAGTATTGCAATACCTCGCTTATTGTGGTTAACAGGTGAGTGTTTTATGTTGTAGCCGGAAGACTAAATTTAGTGTTAACTTTAGAAGGGTTTCATTTAAAAATAGGATATCTGTTTTGTTTTGGTAAGTAATTGGAATATTTCATATTTTTTATGGTTTAGACCTCCGCGAACGTTAATGTGCATTAAGTTAACCATTTTTAGGAAAGAAAGTAGAAGAAATGTGAGGGAGTACTTACCAATTTATACGGGGGATTCTTGGGAGGTTCCATAGTGTCTTCCACTGTTTCTCCTGATATGTTCAAGCTGGATCCCCATTTGTACAGGGTTGAGAATATTGTTGGTTTCTAGATATTTGCAAGTACTCTTCCAGGCTTGTGTACCAAGTTGATCCATAGTGAAGGTACCCTCAAATAGGTTGGCTATGATATCGATGACGATTACTGACACAGCTTGTAAAACGTCTAAAAACTGTCTTGGTGAATAACTCGCCTCGTCACTGCTTGATCCATGGGTTGCCTCAGCGTAGGTTTTCTTGGTTGTGCGGTTGGGTGCTGGAGTGGGTTGTTGGTTACTTCTAAGTGGTAGAGTGTCCGTTTGTGTGTGAGCCACTGGTGTGGCAAAACGGATTGATTTTTTGGTATTGGTAGGGATGTGTGATGTAACAGGAGTTGGTCGTTGCATGTTGAGGATATCTTGGAATGTGGGGCAGCCCCGGTAGGATGAAGCATGAGGTCCTTTACAGTTCGCGCATCGGGTGGCTTCTCTCTCATTTGGGCATGCAGTGACTGGATGAGGTCCACTGCATCTGACGCAGCGGACAAGCGATCTGCATGCATTCGCGGTGTGACCGAAGCGTTGGCACTTGAAACACTGTAAGACTCTTGGGGCAGTGTTTCTTACTTCTTCGACTTGATGGTGGTTATAATACAATATGATTCCTGAGGAGAGAACTTTCTCGGCCGTTTTTTCATTGGGGATACTAATTTTTATAAGAGGTGTTGGAAGGCCAGTTTTGGGTGACTTGATGCGGATGAGTTTATTGACTTCGATACCTTGTGTTTCTAATTCTTCCTTAACTTCATCCAAGGTTATATCAAAGGGAACACTACGGATGACGACTTCTTTTCCTGGAAGCCGATTACCCGGAATACGCGTTGAGATGTTGGCACCATTAAAGGCATTATTAGGCCATGGCTTGAGAATTGTTCCGTAGCTATGGGGATCGGCACATTTGATAATAACCCCTCCTCTTGGGAGACGTCTTAATTCTTTGAGGATAACATGGGGGAAAAGTTTTCTAAGTTCATTGGCAATTTCAGGAATTCTTGTCGTGGCTGGGATTCCTCGATGATTATGGCTGGTGGCAGCCTTGGTTGGACCTGAGTGTTGATAGATGGGGGTGGATTGGTTATGTTCTTCACAGGGGACGAGGCTTGTTGATGTTTGGGCTCGGATGGTTTTTCATGCTTATCGGCTACTTCTAGAGCGGTAGTATTTTCTTGGAGGGAAGTACATGAATTGTTATCACTAGAGTCTGAGATTGGCATGTTGTCCGATTCAGGCTCGCTGAAAGAACAACAATCTGTGGCGTCTTGAAGGAGGTTAAGCTGCTCAGAACTTGATAGAGCTTCACTGGTTGACCTGGTAACTCTTTTCCTGGTCATCTTGCGTAGATCTTCAAATATGGTATTGGTAAACTTTAAGGTGCTTGGACCTGGTTAGTTATACCAATACCTGCCTGTAGTCACGTAGGCCAAAGAACTTTAGCTAGTATTACTAAATGAAAAAATCGCTCGGTAAAACGCAGAGACTGAAAAACACGTCTGATGATCTCGGTGTCCGTCTCCTAGATCTGATGAAAAAACTTGGGCAAACTAAACTAAACTAAACTAACGTGGCAGGGGTTCAGTTTAGAGAGAGAGAAATCAGAAGAGTTCTCTCTCCAACTGGGGTGTTCAGGAACTTTATAGTTCCTCTTCGTCCCCTTACGTGAGAAATGTTTTAAAATATCCATGGAGTTTTTACTTTATTTTTAACATTTCAAAAATATTTGTGAGTGAGAGAAAGGACGGGAGAACTGGACGAAAGCAGCGAAAGTGAAGTGAGCCAGACTTTGGCTCGAGGATGGAGAACCCTAGCGGCTGGCGAATTGGTTTTTTAAAAACTTGGGCAAAATTCAGTCAGCGTTTAAATTGCGCGCTGCAGGATTGAAAAGTAGCCAATAGCATTTTGGTTTGCGAATTCGATAGCTGTCACGAGAAGCACGGCCGTCACAGGCGACTCAATATATCTCGTTCAATCCTACAAAGTTGATAAAAACTGGGTGTTCTGCTGAACCTTCCAGTCGAGCAGTCCAGCCACTATTGCAGACCAAACCTATCTGTGCCAGCCATGGAACACTGAATTTAAAGTAAGTTGTTCCCCAACGAAAAGTCCAGTCAATCTTTATTCTGTATTCCTCAGGGGCGTCGATCCATCAATTCAACCTGAAGAAATTAGACAAACCATAGAACCCCAAATACAAGCCAAGGTATACGCAGTTCATCGAATTTATTCTAAGAACAGTAATCATCCCACACACTTCATGAAGATAGTGACAACATCGAAGTACAGTGCCGACTGTATTTTACGAGATGGCTGCTATTATCATATATTTCATTTTAGAGCCGAACGCCCACATCGACGACCACTCAAGAATGGTTCAAACCAAGCACCCAGATATCGTAAACAACCAACGGAAATCTTCCAACAGGAAAATACCAAAATACCGCCGATTCCAGAACGTATTAGAAGAAACACGAAGACGGATTCAGACAACCCGACTCAGAAGAAGACAACACCCATTGTTGGCAACACGCCAAGTTGCAGTAGTTCAAGAAAGAAAAAGGACAGTTCCTGCCAGACTTCAATCCCAGTTCCACAGAACTCAACAACCAGCCAGACTCAAACCATTACGAAGATAACCATCGACGCGACAGCACAAACTGAAAAACAATCTACCTCCACGCAGAAAACTCAAACCAAAATATCGAGAAGAAACAAAGCATCACAGACCAGCGAAGAACAAATCACCGAAGAACAGCCAGTAGTTCCACCACCAAGGCCACGTTTCTCAGTTGCACCAATGGGCTTCAAGTGTGGAAACAAGTTCATGATGAAGTTGCCACCCGATCTACAAGACTGCAGCTAACAGTTTTCATGTACACCATCAACGTAGTTCATCAGTTTTTTTTTTGTTTGTTTTTTTATTAATTTTGTGTTGTTGTTTTTTTGGTTTTTTTTTCTTTCCCAGCTACTTCCGGGCACTGTCTGGTGTAGACTATTCGGCGCCCAGGCCGTGAAAGTGGGTTTTCTCGGGGTACTCCCGTTTCCCCCCACAGCAAAATCTCTGGCATCGGATCTGTAGGTCCCAGCCTCATTCTGAAAAGGGCCGTTTACCCAGTCAAGGGTATCTAATCATTACAGTAAATTTTAAAACCACCTGCCAGCCGCTAGGGTTCTCCATCCTCGAGCCAAAGTCTGGCTCACTTCACTTCGCTGCTTTCGTCCAGTTCTCCCGTCCTTCCTCTCACTCACAATATATTTTGAAATGTTAAAAATAAAGTAAAAACTCCATGGATATTTTAAAACATTTCTCACGTAGGGGACGAAGAGGAACTATAAAGTTCCTGAACACCCCAGTTGGAGAGAGAACTCTTCTGATTTCTCTCTCTCTAAACTGAACCCCTGCCACGTTAGTTTAGTTTAGTTAGTTAGAACCTTCCAGTTGCTGAGCTAGCCACCGAGCAAGTCAGACGTGCCAATATGCTATTCCTGAATAGAACGAAACGTTCATCCTCGCCAGTCAGGCCGTTAGTGCCGCCTGTAATCGTCGACGGCTTACCGCCGAACCTCACGCCGTACCAAGTCGCCACGTTGATCGCCCGAGCCAAGCCTGGGGCAACCATCGAACCGTCCAGGACCCGTATTTTACGCCGGGGAGGAATCCTCATCCAACCAGCCACTATTGCAGACCAAACCTATCTGTGCCAGCCATGGAACACTGAATTTAAAGTAAGTTGTTCCCCAACGAAAAGTCCAGTCAATCTTTTTTCTGTATTCCTCAGGGGCGTCGACCCATCAATTCAACCAGAAGAAATTAGACAAACCATAGAACCCCGAATACAAGCCAAGGTATACGCAGTTCATCGAATTTATTCCAAGAACAGTAATCATCCCACACACTTCATGAAGATAGTGACAACATCGAAGTACAGTGCCGACTGTATTTTACGAGATGGCTGCTATTATCATATATTTCATTTTAGAGCCGAACGCCCACATCGACGACCACTCAAGAATGGTTCAAACCAAGCACCCAGATATCGTAAACAACCAACGGAAATCTTCCAACAGGAAAATACCAAAATACCGCCGATTCCAGACCGTATTAGAAGAAACACGAAGACGGATTCAGACAACCCGACTCAGAAGAAGACAACACCCATTGTTGGCAACACGCCAAGTTGCAGTAGTTCAAGAAAGAAAAAGGACAGTTCCTGCCAGACTTCAATCCCAGTTCCACAGAACTCAACAACCAGCCAGACTCAAACCATTACGAAGATAACCATCGACGCGACAGCACAAACTGAAAAACAATCTACCTCCACGCAGAAAACTCAAACCAAAATCTCGAGAAGAAACAAAGCATCACAGACCAGCAAAGAACAACTCACCGAAGAACAGCCAGTAGTTCCACCACCAAGGCCACGTTTCTCAGTTGCACCAATGGGCTTCAAGTGTGGAAACAAGTTCATGATGAAGTTGCCACCCGATCTACAAGACTGCAGCTAACAGTTTTCACGTACACCATCAACGTAGTTCATCAGTTTTTTTTTTTTTTTTTTTTTATTAATTTTGTGTTGTTGTTTTTTTTCTTTCCCAGCTACTTCCGGGCACGGTCTGGGTAGACTATTCGGCGCCCAGGCCGTGAAAGTGGGTTTTCTCGGGTACTCCTGTTTCCCCACAGCAAAATCTCTGGCATCGGACCTGTAGGTCCCAGCCTCATTCTGAAAAGGGCCGTTTACCCAGTCAAGGGTATCTAATCAATTACAGTAAATTTTAAAACCACCTGCCAGCCGCTAGGGTTCTCCATCCTCGAGGCAAAGTCTGGCTCACTTCACTTTCGCTGCTTTCGTCCAGTTCTCCCGTCCTTTCTCTCACTCACAAATATTTTGAAATGTTAAAAATAAAGTAAAACTCCATGGATATTTTAAAACATTTCTCACGTAAGGGGACGAAGAGGAACTATAAAGTTCCTGAACACCCCAGTTGGAGAGAGAACTCTTCGGATTTCTCTCTCTCTAAACTGAACCCCTGCCACGTTAGTTTAGTTAGTTTAGAACCTTCCTCATCTTTCTTCGTCGTCTCTCTAGCCGGCAGGATCTCTTCTCAGCTCTTCCTGACGCCCCTCAATTAAATTCAACACATTATCAACTTCTAGGTCATTCGTGACCATCGCGTTGTACAAATAACTAACATGCCACTCCTGACCATATCTCTCGCTCCGTAATCAGGTAATTAATTTATTCTTGCCTTGTGTGGGGTGAAGAGAAACAGCAGTTTCTGACCGCCCCTGGTTATTTTTCGTTCGTAATGAACGAAATCATAATTTAACCAAAATTCCTACCATGACCTAAGTTGATAAAACTAAGTGAGTGAACAGTGTAATAGTCCACACACAGTCAC
Source organism: Tachypleus tridentatus (assembly GCF_004210375.1). Taxonomy (NCBI): domain Eukaryota; kingdom Metazoa; phylum Arthropoda; class Merostomata; order Xiphosura; family Limulidae; genus Tachypleus; species Tachypleus tridentatus. Next base: position 8,387,934 of record NW_027467777.1, on the reverse strand, counting down.
ACACTCGACAGTCACGACGACACGTTAGTCACGGTCACATCAAGTGAGTGAACAGCGAAATAGTTGTGAAAGTTTAGTTCTCTGTGAATTTCCACAGTCCTTTTCAGGGCTACAAATTTCTTCTGCCTTTCCTGATTAACAACTCAAACTCTACTGCAGGTGTTTTTCATTTAACCAAGTATACCGAGTTCGCCGCTTAAACAAACTCCCACGCTGGGGGTCTCACGGCGTAAACGAACTACTATGAAAAAGAAAACTTCTCGGCCGTCCACCCGCTCCCAGGGTCCGTCCCTTACTAGCGCCGAGCGCCTTAAACTTCTTGCTGCCGCAAGCAAGACCATGTCTTCTGACGATGAACATAATACGTCCAGCGATTCTCTCTCAACTATCACGGCATCCTCGAAGAGCTCGGTTAGACCCAGCAAATACCCCGAACCACGTCCCACGGCTTCCCCCAGGCGCATCATCCAGCTCGGTCATAACTAAAGCACCACCTCCAGTCATCGTAGAAGGTATTCCTGCCGCGTTCCGACAGCCGCAAATAGCTGCCGAACTTCGCCGGCTATTCCCAACTGTTTCATTCAATAACGTACGTCGGCTTCCCCGTGGAGGATACTTATCAAAACAGAATATCCGAAGGACTATGCTATTCTCCTTAAAGCATGGCCAACTGATGCTTTTGGTGGCATCCCTTGTCGCAACGGGTACCATCAGACTCCCGAGGAAGACCATAGTTATCCGAGGTATTCCACATGATACCTCGGACCAAGAAATTGACGACGAACTCAAACTTCGTGAAGTCAAATTTTCCAACTTTTCAAGGATAAAATCTGCAAAGACTCAGCAGATCACACCTTTGATTAAAGTCAACATCACAGACAGCACTCAAGCCAACACCTTCCTGAAAAACGGTATAATTCTGTGGTTCCGTCGCTTTCGAGTCGAGGAGCCTAACTTCCCGACAATAACATCTTACAGTGTTTTAACTGCCAGCGTTTTGGTCATACCAAGAGCGCTTGCACAGCCAAACCACGTTGTGTTCGTTGCTCAGGCGAACATTCTGTCAACGACTGCCCTAAGGAAAGAAATGATACCAGGTGTAGCAATTGTGGAGGGCAACATGCGGCATGTTTCCGTGGTTGTCCCAAGTTCCAGTTCGTTACCGCTATTAGGGCTAGATCTGCCAAGCCTCAACGGGAGCAACCTGTTCCAGTTCCTACCGCCAAGTTTCCATCTTTACCTCAAAAAACAACCACGGTCAACCAACCTTCTACTAGCAGTCAACAACAGACCCGTAGTTATGCTGACACTGTTAAGCAAACATCACTGCCACGACGTAAGGAACACGATCAATCTAAAACCAAACCTGCCACTCTATCATTCATCAGACCGTCACAGGTAATAGCTTTTATCGTTAAAGTCATGATTGCTGCTGGCAACGATAATCTTAACAACGACCAGTTTCTTATCGCGTCTTGCAAAGCAGCTCAGGAGTCTCCGAATCATCCGAATAGGTAAGACCAAAAACTTTTTTACCTTATTACACATTAATATTCAAGGTGGACTTAATTATAAAAATACAGCTTTTTGAATTAGCTACTAACATAGATGCTTCTATCATTACTATAAATGAAACTCTACTCAACAATAACAATTACTTTCTACTCCCCCATTATAAGGTTATTTCTAAACCAAAAACCCCAAACACCAGAGGTATCGCACTTGCTTACAAACAGAACTTGAACATCACCTTGATCGACCACAACATACCAACCTTTCACGAATATATACTTTGTAAAATCAAATTACCGCCACTACCAGATATAACCCTCTTAGCTATATATATATCCCCCCAGACCAACCCGGACATCGCATTTTGCACTCCATTATTAGCACATATAACAATGTAATTATGCTTGGCGACCTTAACGCGTCGCACCCCACACCTCGAGGTTACACTACTAACACTTCCGGTAGAATTTTAGCAAATTTCGTGCATACACACAACCTTAATGTAATTAATAACAACTCACCGACACATACACACCATAACGGAACACAAAGTGTAATTGATCTAGTAATCGCTACCCCACCAATAACACATCTGATACACAACTTCAGGGGTACATGATAACATCGGAGGAGATCACAACCCTTTATCTTTTCAATTAAGTGTTCCCAATTGGAATAATTCCACCAGAACTGCAACCACTGATACCCTAATAACTTTAACTTCTCAAAGACTGATTGGCCGTCATTTAACCGAACCCTAAATACACTCCTCCCTGACTACCTTAAACTCGCAAATACCAAAGACGACATCAGAACACTATTACCAAGAAATTTCCACAGCGATATCCAAAACCATACAACATATAGTTCCTACCAAACCGTCACAATACACACCTAACTCCTGGAAAATCACCCCGAAATTCACTCTCTAATTATTGCAAGACGGAAACTCCGCCGTGAATTTATCATTACGCGCAACCCACTACTTAAGCCACAAATTAATAAAATAAGAAATAATTTACAACGCCTTATTAGAACAAAACAAAAGAAAATTGGAATAATTTTTTGTAAAATCTTGATCACCTTAGACCTAATCCCGCTACCTTCTGGAAAACCTTTAAACATATTTGTCGCGAAAACTCTGACACCGGAACAATCACATACGATAATTCTACCGCTAACAGTGACAGGGAGAAAACCGACCTGTTCGCCAAATATTTCCAGCGCACCTTCTGTACTCCACTACACACAAACTTCAACAAACATCATGAAATGAAAGTAAACTCTATTGTCACAGAAAATAAAGAACTTTTTCCGTTAAGTTTCCAGTAGACCTAACTTATACATACACGACCAATAGCATAACAACCCCAATATCTACACAGGAGATCAAGCTACACATTAGAGAACTCAAAAATAAAGCACCCGGGGAAGACTCCATTCCTAATGTCATTCTAAAAAATGCCTCTAATGAATTCCTTTCACACCTTACTAATTTGTTTAACCTCTCCTTTTTCTCAGGCTGTCTGCCTAAGGCATGGAAATCCGCCATTATCACTATAATACCAAAGAAAGGATCTCTTTCTCACCACCCTAATGATTTTAGGCCAATTAGTTTATTAAATTGTATTGGCAAACTTATGGAAAAAATCATTGCTTCCAGATTGCTTTGGAAATTAGAAAATGAAAACCTTTTATCAAATATTCAGAACGCTGGCCGCAAAATAGACAAACTGCAGATCACCTTGTAAGGCTTGTTGAAACAAGCTTTACAGGGTTTAACAAACTCCAAGCCACAGTCGCTGTATTCTTAGACGTGCAAAAAGCTTTTGATACTGTCTGGCACAATGGATTAAGATATAAACTCTTAAAGTTCAAGGTACCCCCCACTTTCCTTAGATGGATTTCTAATTTTCTAGAAAACCGTACGGCCAGAGTCAGAATTAATTCTAATCTTTCTCAGTCATTTACCTTCAACGCAGGTGTCCCACAGGGATCGGTTCTTAGCCCCCTACTGTACTCCCTCTTTGTTAATGACTTACCACAGCCGACTACGTCATCTACCTTTGCATCACAATATGCAGATGACATCGCCTTATGGTCCACCTCATGGGACCCCCCTCTAGCAGCTAATAAAATACAAAAAGCTTTAGATAGTATTACTCGCTGGTGCAATAAATGGAAAATCACGCTCAATCCCTCTAAAACCCAGGCTATAATCCTTCACCGTAGGCTCAATAAGAGATTAAAACGTGTGAAGCTTACTAAACTTTATCTCTATAACACCTATCTCTTTCTCTAATACTGCCAAATTCCTTGGTGTTACAATCAATACACGACTTACATGGAACTCTCATTTCAAAAAACGTTAGAAAGAAAATGCTAACCAGAATCTCATACCTCTGTAAAATTAGTCACTTCACCCATGGCTGCAGGTCTGAAACTATTCTACATATTTACAAAACATTCATTAGGCCCTTAATGGAGTATGGAGCCATGGTAACATGTAACATGAACAAGAACCAAATACTTCTATTACAAAGAATTCAAAACCGAGTTATACGACTCGCTCACCGCCTGCCACATTATACACCCGTGGAATATGTCCAGAAACACACTAAAATCTTACCAATTTCCACACGTATAACTAAACTTGCTTCCAAATACTTTCAAAATCTACTCATCGTAACACACTCACTTCTGACTTTAAAACATGGCAGCTACTCCTAAATCCTGGTGTAAATATTTATCGCCATTTAATTTTATCCTTAATTTGTCTAAAACAATATAATTCTTGTTTCTCTTTTGATAAAATTTTCAGTCTCGTTTCAGGTCCTGTTTACCTCTCAAGTCCAGCATACTTCAAGGGCACTAAGCGGGCTTCATTCGGTCCCGTTTAGTGAAAGTGGGTTTTCTCGGGGTACTCCCGTTTCCCCCCACACCTAAATTTGAGGCATTGGATCTTTAGATCCCTGCCAGGGCACTTTGATCCATCGATCCATGCCCGGCCCTGAAATGGCCCGTTTGGTTGTTGTTTGTATTTATCCGGCTTGCTTCTCGTCGTGTTTCTTCGTCTTTCTTCTTGGGTGGGATTTGCTTTACCTTCGCCTTGTTGCCTGCCACGCTCACCAGACAAACACTTGCATATATTTAATAAATCCAGTAATCTGTCTATCAGTATTATCTTCTAACGCTATTAAATTAAAAATTCCTATCTGGTGCGGGGTTGAAGGAGGACTAGTTAGTCTTCGAGCACCCCAGGGGATTAATGTTTCTTAGGAAATATTAATTTTTAACCTAAACACCTACAGATATTGTGTGTGTGTGTGTAATAGTCCTTCACAGACAGCACTCAAGCCAACACCTTCCTGAAAAACGGTATAATTCTGTGGTTCCGTCGCTTTCGAGTCGAGGAGCCTAACTTCCCCGACAATAACATCTTACAGTGTTTTAACTGCCAGCGTTTTGGTCATACCAAGAGCGCTTGCACAGCCAAACCACGTTGTGTTCGTTGCTCAGGCGAACATTCTGTCAACGACTGCCCTAAGGAAAGAAATGATACCAGGTGTAGCAATTGTGGAGGGCAACATGCGGCATGTTTCCGTGGTTGTCCCAAGTTCCAGTTCGTTACCGCTATTAGGGCTAGATCTGCCAAGCCTCAACGGGAGCAACCTGTTCCAGTTCCTACCGCCAAGTTTCCATCTTTACCTCAAAAAACAACCACGGTCAACCAACCTTCTACTAGCAGTCAACAACAGACCCGTAGTTATACTGACACTGTTAAGCAAACATCACTGCCACGACGTAAGGAACACGATCAATCTAAAACCAAACCTGCCACTCTATCATTCATCAGACCGTCACAGGTAATAGCTTTTATCGTTAAAGTCATGATTGCTGCTGGCAACGATAATCTTAACAACGACCAGTTTCTTATCGCGTCTTGCAAAGCAGCTCAGGAGTATTTGAGGATCCCAGGGTTATCACCCGATATCCTCGGACAACGCATCAGTGAAGGAGTCTCCGAATCATCCGAATAGGTAAGACCAAAACTTTTTTACCTTATTACACATTAATATTCAAGGTGGACTTAATTATAAAAAATACGAGCTTTTTGAATTAGCTACTAACATAGATGCTTCTATCATTACTATAAATGAAACTCTACTCAACAATAACAATTACTTTCTACTCCCCCATTATAAGGTTATTTCTAAACCAAAAACCCCAAACACCAGAGGTATCGCACTTGCTTACAAACAGAACTTGAACATCACCTTGATCGACCACAACATACCAACCTTTCACGAATATATACTTTGTAAAATCAAATTACCGCCACTACCAGATATAACCCTCTTAGCTATATATATATCCCCAGACCAACCCGGACATCGCATTTTTGCACTCCATTATTAGCACATATAACAATGTAATTATACTTGGCGACCTTAACGCGTCGCACCCCACACTCCGAGGTTACACTACTAACACTTCCGGTAGAATTTTAGCAAATTTCGTGCATACACACAACCTTAATGTAATTAATAACAACTCACCGACACATACACACCATAACGGAGCACAAAGTGTAATTGATCTAGTAATCGCTACCCCACCAATAACACATCTGATACACAACTTCAGGGTACATGATAACATCGGAGGAGATCACAACCCTTTATCTTTTCAATTAAGTGTTCCCAATTGGAATAATTCCACCAGAACTGCAACCACTGATACCCCTAATAACTTTAACTTCTCAAAGACTGATTGGCCGTCATTTAACCGAACCCTAAATACACTCCTCCTGACTACCTTAAACTCATAAATACCAAAGACGACATCGAACACTATTACCAAGAAATTTCCACAGCGATATCCAAAACCATACAACATATAGTTCCTACCAAACCGTCACAATACACACCTAACTCCTGGAAAATCACCCCCGAAATTCACTCTCTAATTATTGCAAGACGGAAACTCCGCCGTGAATTTATCATTACGCGCAACCCACTACTTAAGCCACAAATTAATAAAATAAGAAATAATTTACAACGCCTTATTAGAACAAAACAAAAGAAAATTGGAACAATTTTTGTAAAATCTTGATCACCTTAGACCTAATCCCGCTACCTTCTGGAAAACCTTTAAACATATTTGTCGCGAAAACTCTGACACCGGAACAATCACATACGATAATTCTACCGCTAACAGTGACAGGGAGAAAACCGACCTGTTCGCCAAATATTTCCAGCGCACCTTCTGTACTCCACTACACACAAACTTCAACAAACATCATGAAATGAAAGTAAACTCTATTGTCACAGAAAATAAAGAACTTTTTTTCCGTTAAGTTTCCAGTAGACCTAACTTATACATACACGACCAATAGCATAACAATCCCAATATCTACACAGGAGATCAAGCTACACATTAGAGAACTCAAAAATAAAGCACCCGGGAAGACTCCATTCCTAATGTCATTCTAAAAATGCCTCTAATGAATTCCTTTCACACCTTACTAATTTGTTTAACCTCTCCTTTTCTCAGGCTATCTGCCTAAGGCATGGAAATCCGCCATTATCACTATAATACCAAAGAAAGGATCTCTTTCTCACCACCCTAATGATTTTAGGCCAATTAGTTTATTAAATTGTATTGGCAAACTTATGGAAAAAATCATTGCTTCCAGATTGCTTTGGAAATTAGAAAATGAAAACCTTTTATCAAATATTCAGAACGCTGGCCGCAAAATAGACAAACTGCAGATCACCTTGTAAGGCTTGTTGAAACAAGCTTTACAGGGTTTAACAAACTCAAGCCACAGTCGCTGTATTCTTAGACGTGCAAAAGCTTTTGATACTGTCTGGCACAATGGATTAAGATATAAACTCTTAAAGTTCAAGGTACCCCACTTTCCTTAGATGGATTTCTAATTTTCTAGAAAACCGTACGGCCAGAGTCAGAATTAATTCTAATCTTTCTCAGTCATTTACCTTCAACGCAGGTGTCCCACAGGGATCGGTTCTAGCCCCCTACTGTACTCCCTCTTTGTTAATGACTTACCACAGCCGACTACGTCATCTACCTTTGCATCACAATATGCAGATGACATCGCCTTATGGTCCACCTCATGGGACCCCTCTAGCAGCTAATAAAATACAAAAGCTTTAGATAGTATTACTCGCTGGTGCAATAAATGGAAAATCACGCTCAATCCCTCTAAAACCCAGGCTATAATCCTTCACCGTAGGCTCAATAAGAGATTAAAACGTGTGAAGCTTACTAAACTTTATCTCTATAACACCCCTATCTCTTTCTCTAATACTGCCAAATTCCTTGGTGTTACAATCAATACACGACTTACATGGAACTCTCATTTCAAAACGTTAGAAAGAAAATGCTAACCAGAATCTCATACCTCTGTAAATTAGTCACTTCACCCATGGCTGCAGGTCTGAAACTATTCTACATATTTACAAAACATTCATTAGGCCCTTAATGGGTATGGAGCCATGGTAACATGTAACATGAACAAGAACCAAATACTTCTATTACAAAGAATTCAAAACCGAGTTATACGACTCGCTCACCGCCTGCCACATTATACACCCGTGGAATATGTCCAGAAACACACTAAAATCTTACCAATTTCCACACGTATAACTAAACTTGCTTCCAAATACTTTCAAAATCTACTCATCGTAACACACTCACTTCTGACTTTAAAACATGGCAGCTACTCCTAAATCCTGGTGTAAATATTTATCGCCATTTAATTTTATCCTTAATTTGTCTAAAACAATATAATTCTTGTTTCTCTTTTGATAAAATTTTCAGTCCCGTTTCAGGTCCTGTTTACCTCTCAAGTCCAGCATACTTCAAGGGCACTAAGCGGGCTTCATTCGGTCCCGTTTAGTGAAAGTGGGTTTTCTCGGGGTACTCCCGTTTCCCCCCACACCTAAATTTGAGGCATTGGATCTTTAGATCCCTGCCAGGGCACTTTGATCCATCGATCCATGCCCGGCCCTGAAATGGCCCGTTTGGTTGTTGTTTGTATTTATCCGGCTTGCTTCTCGTCGTGTTTCTTCGTCTTTCTTCTTGGGTGGGATTTGCTTTGCCTTCGCCTTGTTGCCTGCCACGCTCACCAGACAAACACTTGCATATATTTAATAAATCCAGTAATCTGTCTATCAGTATTATCTTCTAACGCTATTAAATTAAAAATTCCTATCTGGTGCGGGGTTGAAGGAGGACTAGTTAGTCTTCGAGCACCCCAGGGGATTAATGTTTCTTAGGAAATATTAATTTTTAACCTAAACACCTACAGATATTGTGTGTGTGTGTGTAATAGTCGAAGTTTCAAGGTCGCCGTCAAGCAGAGCAGACGTGCAAGTCAAGAGCTGCGAGACAAGTGCATTGAAGACTAAATTATCCTGTGAAGCGCATAAAAGTTTTACTAAAAAAGGTTACCCCTTAGTCCTTATCAGGACTAGTAAAACAGTATGAAGAGAAAGAAGATAGTGACAAGATCCAACGGAAAAGCCCTTTCCAACGACGAGATCATGGATATGCTGAATAGAGCTATTGAAGGACCAGCCTCTGAATCACTGAGTAGTTCGACTGAGAGTTCCGAAGGTGAAAACTCAGGAGGGAAGAATCACGAAGACCAGAATCCCATGAAACAAACGAGACATCCAACAAGAGGAGGCTGAAGAAGAAGAGAGAAAAGGACATGGTAAGTATAGTTTCTGACTATGCTACTAACCCTAACCTTAACGACGCTAATAATAGTTCTAAAAATCAAAGTATTAATAACATAACCCATGTTAACGAAGACAAAGCCACTTGCTCTAACAATAATTACTTGAATACAAACAACACCACCATCGCCACTAATTCTGAGAACACCATCACTGTCACACAAACAAACAATTCTCCTAACTACAGAATCCCAACTCTGTTCATCGAAGGAGTAAACAAAACAACACGCATTCCACAGATTGTCAATCAACTGAGGTCCTATTACCCGGGCATTCAGTTTAAAGACATCAAACGTCTTCCTAATGGAAGAATCATGATTAAATGTACCGAACCTCAAGAGTTTGCGCATATTTTGGCCCACTGGCCCAAGGATGCCTTCGGTGTTCAAGCCACCATTACAACACCAAAACAAACACACCAAAACTAACAGTCATAATCAGAGGTGTCGATTTCGACATTGAAGATCATGAAATCACTGAAGAATTAACAACTCAAGGCTTTGACATTGCATCATCGAACAGAATCATTTCATTCAGAACGAAACAAAAACGCCACTGATCAAGGTAACCGTCAACAAAAGACGATCAAGAAAAATTATTAAAAACGGTTGCTTTTATTTTTCAAAAGACACACGACCGAACCGGAAAAGACACATCAAAACCAATAATCCAATGCTACAAATGTCAACGGTTCGGACACACAAAACTAATTGTATGGCCAAGGATAGATGTGTCAGATGTGGCGGATCTCACGAGGTCGCTCAGTGTCCTAACGAGCGTAACCAAGTTAGATGCGCCAACTGTCAGCCCCCACGCAGCCAGTTACAAAGGCTGCCCCAAATACACCCAAATACGTAACAGATTCCTTTTCAAAACCACGAACATCAATAATCAAACCCACGGCTACCAAACAACACCAAACAACCTTTACTACCAACTCCAACCGACTCGCAAATCAAACACGCTCAACCTCAACCAACACGTACTTACGCGGACGTAACACGCCCAAAAACAACACAAGCATTTAACCCAACAGATTTCACCACAAACTTGCTAGCAATGCTGATAGAATTGAGTGATCTCCCTCATTCGAATCGAGGCACGAGTCACTCAAGGCTGTTTGCAGCCTTGCAAGTCACTATTTTAACCTCCCTCACCTGAAACACACACCATCTTTCACTTAAAATTCACGCGAGGGAAATAAAACAACACAATGATACAACACATTAAAATCTTACACATCAACTGCCAAGGAAATCTTAAAGACAAAGGTTAGAAATATACAACATAAACAAACATATAAACGCCAACATAATCATCATTTCAGAAACACTTTGCACAGAGAAACAAAACACCACAATCCCCGGATTCATCTCACACAACATACCTCACTCAGAAAACAACAGAGGTATAATAACTTACTTTAGTACAAAAATATCGCATCTAATCTCGATAGAAGATTCAGTTAAATCTGACATTAATGAGACCATTTTTGTAATATACACTTTAACAACCGGCTAACTATTCCGAATCTAGCCATATATTGCTCACCAACCAAAAAATATCGACATTAACTTCCTTCAAAAATGTGTTAATCGTAAACCCAAACCAATTATTATTGGAGACTTTAATTCACCGCACACAGAATTAAGGGGTAACAGAGACACACGCAGAGGATCCTGCATAAAAAATTTTATTTCTAGCAATAAAATGCACTTAATTAATGACAATACACCTACACACTTCTCAGCCGCCAACGGCTCATATGATGTACTCGATTTCATCAACGCTCCCAAGGACATGGTTAATAGAATATCTAACTTTAAAGTGCATGATGAAATCACCAGTGACCACTTCCCCGTATCATGTATGATTCACCCGCGCCACCCGGCTGTGGCGTACGTGACTCCTTCCGCATACACCTACACTGAAACAGACTGGCTCACTTTTAATGCCTCTCTGGACTCATACCTACCCCACCCAATCGAACATGTAAACAACAAAACAGAACTAGACAAATATGTTGATCAAATTACAGAAGCCATAAAGAAAGCCACAAAAAAACACAATTCCTAAATCAAAAGAAAACAATCACTTATTCAATGGACTCTAACACCAGAAATTCACGCACTAATAATCAAACGCAGACAATTACGACGAATACACTACATCACACGTGATCCACACATTAAAACAGAAATCAATAGAACAAATACAAAAATTAAACAAGAAATTAAAAAAGTCAGAGTAAACAATTGGCATAACTTCTGCAAGAACTTAGAAAAAACCAAGAAATATCCAAAAGAATTCTGGAAAAAATTCAAGAGTATTGCGTCAGACAAAAACACAAATCACATGTTACAACACATCACACACAACAATAAAATCGCAAGGACGGACGAAGAGAAAGCTGACTTATTAGCTGACTATTACAAATCCGCTTTTAGCGATTTAAACTCAGTAGATTTCGACACACAACACCAACACCATGTCAACAACTACATAAATGCAAACCAAGCTTCATTCTCACCAGGATTTCCCGGAGAGACACTAGAAGCATACTCAAGTTCAATCAATAGAAAAATAACCATAACCGAACTAAAGATTAATATCAAAACTTGAAGAACACTTCCCCGGACATGACCAAATACCAAATATTATTCTCAAAAAAGTTCCACTCTCCTACTACAACACCTCACAAACATCATGAACATTTCATTAGCGACAGGGTATTACCCTGACACATGGAAAAAAGCCATCATAACAACGATCCCAAGAAACAAACTAACAGAACAAATCCAGATAATTTCCGCCCCATCAGTCTGTTAAGCTGCCTTGGCAAACTGATGGAGAGAATTATCTCCAAATCTCCTCCATTTTGCGAATCAAACAACATCCTTCCAGAATCTCAAAATGCCTCCAGAAAAATAGACAAACAACAGATCACCTCACACGACTCACCGAATCAATATACAAAGCTTACAACAACAATCAAGTAACCATCGGGGTATTCCTAGATGTCAAAAAAAGCATTCGACAGCGTTTGGCACAATGCCATCATATACAAACTAAACCACCTACAAATAAATCCTACGATAGTCAAATGGATTTCAAATTTTTTAACCAATAGAACAGCACAAGTAAAAGTCAATAAAACCATATCCAAATTGTTTAATATAACGGCAGGAGTGCCCCAAGGATCAGTCCCTCTCCACTTCTTTACATAATTTTCGTCAGTGACATACCTTTTCCAAATCTAACATACACACACAATTCACAATACGCAGATGACATCGCAATCTGGAGCACCTCCAGAAACCCAGTAATGGCCATGTCTCGCGTACAAGAATCACTAAACAACGTCTCAACATGGAGCAACAAGTGGAGGGTCGTGTTAAATCCGACAAAACACAAGCAATCACCTTCTATAGAAAACTAAAGAAGCAAAGAAAAATCTAGAAAAATAAATCTATCACTTGGAAACACAACCATCAACATGAGCAAAACATCACATTCCTTGGCGTCACTTTCGACACAAAACTAACATGGAAAAACACATAAACAATATACACTCATCAATAAGAAAAAGGATTTCATATCTAAAGACTATAACTGGTAAACAATCAAAATGCGCACCGAACACCATTATACAAATATACAAGGCTTACATCCGTCCACTAATAGAGTACGGATGTCAAGTAACATACAACATGTCAAACAACACACTCCAAAAAAATCCAAGTGCAACAAAACAAAATATTAAAATCCGCATTCAGTTTACCATCTTTTACACCAACAAATTATCTACACCAAATTAGTAATTTACCAACTATAAGAGATAGAATAACAGAACTTTCTCTGAAATATTATCGAAAAGCAGAAAACAGAAACAAACTAACGGCATCACTACACAAATTATCAAGTGCACCAACAAAATACATATCACCATACAACATATTTCAAGAATCACAATCCACTCAACAAAGAGTTTAAATACATAAAACTATGTTATTAACATGAATTCCTTTTTTTTCAGGTACAGGGCACACGACAGGCAAAACTTTCGGCGCCTGTCGTGTGAAAGTGAGTTTTCTCGGGGTACTCCCGTTTCCCCCCACATCAAAATCTTCAGGCATTGGATTTCTAGATCCCAGCCCAGGCAACCTTTTTGCCAGACCCAGAATCGGGCCGTTTGATTTGATCTGAACTTGAATGAATTACATTCATGTTCACATCTACCCAACTTTTTCTTTTCGAGACAGGTCCCGACCTTTCCTTCTTTCCACTGCTACCTTTGCCTCCACCCAAAAGACCATTTAGTGAGACATTCCCCACCCAAAAGTCAAGAATAATAACGATAATTAATTTATTAAAATAATAATAATAAAAAAAAACAACACCACTTAATCCTAATAACAATCCACGAAAGGGGACGAAGAGGAACTACAAAGTTCCTGAACACTCCCAGTTGGAGAGAGAACTCTTCGATTTCTCTCTCTAAACTGAACCCCTGCCACGTTAGTTTAGTTTAGTGTAATAGTCACAATACGTATTCATTCCACATAGTGAGTACCGTGTTTTACTGTCTATTTTTCGTTCTTAGTTTCAGAGAAAACTAAGGGAAAATGTCTGGGCGAGGCAAGGTGGCAAAGTGAAGGCCAAGGCTAAATCCTGTTCAAGCAGAGCTGGACTCCAGTTTCCAGTCGGGCGTATACATCGTCTCCTTCGAAAGGAAACTATGCCGAGCAGAGTAGGAGCTGGAGCACCCGTCTACCTCGCTGCTGTCTTGGAGTACCTGGCTGCTGAAGTTTTGGAGTTAGCAGGTAACGCTGCACGTGATAACAAGAAGACTAGGATCATTCCTCGTCACTTGCAACTTGCCATTCGTAATGACGAAGAACTCAACAAGTTGCTACAGGGTGTTACTATCGCCCAGGAGGCGTTCTGCCAAACATTCAGGCTGTCTTATTGCCCAAGAAGACCGAAAAGAAGTAAGTCGGTAAATATTAACAATATATCAAACGGCCCTTTTCAGGGCCACCACCTCCCTGATGGAGAGATAGTACAGTTCCTTCGCCATACATCTCGTGTTAATAATTTTCACAGAACACGCAACAAAAGGCGTGTCTCTTTGTGTACGACAAACCTTATTATCCCATCTTCCATAATACATAAATAAATAAATAATCATAAAACAAAACGTTTTACTACGATTCATTATAGTACTTGCTATATAAGTAGATCGTCACAGTTAGGTTTCTCTTATACCAGCATAACGATACGTTGTTGACAGTGTTCACTGTCGTAACCAGACTATGTTCGTCTTTCTAAGTAAGCTGAGTAGTATGTGTAGTTCGTAAGCTATTGCCATTTCTTTTCAATATTCTTAACCTGAAAGGAATGTACCTACCTTCATAGATGTCGTTACACGGAAAGAGAAAATGAAAACAAACCAATACGTCATTTTCTGCAGCACAATAATATATTTCGAAGGAGAACAAGAAAACACACCAACTTCGTAATATGAAATTTTATACTTCTCTCCAGGCACATAACTAGATTAAATATCGAACATGCAGGAATTTTTGAAAACTGTTTCATGCACGTCGAGTAAGTGTAATAATTTAAAAGGTTCCTTGATAAAGTAAAACGAAAGAAGACTTAACTCACAAACTTTCGTAAGAGAAAAGACGGCTGCTGCTAAACTACAACTCCTTGCATTTCTTACGTGCAAATTCAACTTCAAAGATGTATGTTACTAACATAGTACAAGTAGTCGTGATGTGTGCGAATGGCATACTCTTTGTTCAGGATGTGGTGGCCCTGAAAAGGGCCGTTTGTTTATTGGCGAGGGGTAAGTTACAATACTCTCTCTCTATTTAGGCTCGTTCCCCTCGAATTCTACGTGCGAGTTGGATGTCTTTCGGCATGATGGTCACTCTCTTTGCGTGAATGGCACACAGGTTAGTGTCTTCGAAGAGACCCACCAAGTACGCCTCACTGGCCTCCTGAAGAGCCATGACAGCAGAGCTCTGGAATCTAAGGTCAGTCTTGAAGTCCTGGGCAATTTCTCTCACCAGTCTCTGGAAAGGTAATTTTCGAATGAGCAGCTCAGTTGACTTCTGGTATCGACGGATTTCACGGAGGGCTACTGTTCCTGGCCTGTAACGATGAGGTTTCTTTACACCTCCTGTTGCTGGAGCGCTCTTTCGGGCAGCTTTAGTGGCCAGTTGTTTTCTTGGTGCTTTTCCGCCCGTGGATTTTCTTGCAGTTTGTTTCGTGCGAGCCATAATTTCGTTTTGTCCGTGCTATATTACAAACGTACGTAGAACTACAATCCTACTACACTCTTCGACTTCCGTGCTAAGAATGATCATCGTTCCAAGGCGCTTTTGTTTATCTTTCAAACTTTGCGCTTTCCGTTCAGAGAGAGCTTCTCATTGGTCGTGCTCCACCAATCATTGTACAGGACGCAGAGTCGAGACGCCATTGGACAAAGAGTTGTGATTCTCAATCCTAGTTTGCACCACTTTTGGTTTCTGAAGCAACTTTGGATTGTAATACTCAAACAAAACGGTATAGCAATACGTTACCAATATTCGAATGAAATATAATTTTACTGATGGTACTTTCTTATCGTCTGAAAGATATGTGTAAGAATCTTTATTTTATTTTTATTTATATTTTAATTTTATTTTACATAGTTATTCTGCTGGGACATATTTCCTTTCGAGAAGTACATGTACATTTTGTCCAGTCCACCAAGTAACCTCGTGAATATCTAGATGGAAGTTGTTTTCGGTAAAAATATAATAATAATATGATCCAACACATTTCTTTGATGGTTCTTAGTTAGTTCTCAATAAATGTTTTCAGTTTCTATGATCACAGTTTTGCTGTTCAACGTTAAGCGACGAGGAGCTTTCCGAGAGGGCCGCGCTAAGATTATATAGTGTTACCGATAGTGGTTGTTTTCGTTTTTGAGCTGTTCGAGCAGAGATTATTCTTTAATATTTCTACATTTACGCCATGTCTGGAAGAGGAAAAGGTGGCAAGGGTCTCGGTAAAGGTGGAGCAAAACGTCATCGTAAGGTTCTCAGAGACAATATCCAGGGTATCACGAAGCCAGCCATCAGACGTCTAGCTCGCAGAGGCGGTGTAAAGCGCATCTCTGGTCTCATCTACGAAGAAACCCGAGGTGTTTTGAAAGTTTTCTTGAAAACGTAATCCGTGATGCTGTTACCTACACGGAGCACGCCAAAAGAAAGACTGTGACCGCCATGGATGTAGTGTATGCTCTGAAACGACAGGGTCGCACTCTGTACGGATTCGAGGTTAAATATTCACTTTATAACAAAAAAAACGGCCCTTTCAGGGCCACCACCTCCTAATGAAGAGATACCACATTTTCGTACTTCTTATAATTCTCTCAAGTACTCGTACAAGTACACAAATTGCTTACTAGCTAACTCCTTTTCACACAATACGATTTCTACCTCCCTCACTCGGAAACGTTATATATATATATCTGTTAAGTTAAGGATAAACATTATGCTTTGCAAGTTAACTTTAGTGAAATAACTTATGTTATAAGAACTGGTAGTGCGTAATTAGGAATTGTTTGGTTAGTGTTCATTTCCAAGTTTACTCTGTGTGCATGTTACTTTATACATCATTTAGAGAAACAGGTAGATAAAATATGTTAGGGTAAATCCTGTTATCTTATTAATAGAAATAACACTCGCCAATGAAGAAGCGTTACGCTTATTGAGTACACATACACTTAGAGAGACGAATGAATGTCTTGCTCAATTGTTAATTTCTATTCAAAAGATGAAACTTGCAAAGCTTATTAGATACCACTCTAAAGTTTTCTATCTCCGAAAAAAATGTGTGTAAACATAGACTCTACAATAAAATATTCCTTAATTAATGATGTCAGAAAGGTCGACGAAGCCAAGAACACTGCGTTTCAAAACTGCATCGTTATTTCTATATATATAAATATTATATATATTAATCAACCTTCAGAGGAAGTATAAAGAAATAAATTAACGATTCAAGGCATCTTATTGAAATCGAATATGTGTTATATGATTGTATCGACGAACACTAGTTTCGTTTCTCATTTGTCACGAACTCTCACCAGTTTGCTTTCAAACTGGCTTAGGGTGGCCTGTAATCGTTTTGCTGTTTGAATATTCTTTGTAATGCACTGTTTACGATAATAAGGATCGAAAACAATTTCTGAATAAGGAATAGAAACTACTTTTCTGTGTTGTTCGGGAGAATTTCTTTGTAGCGTGGAACAAGCTTCTGCACTCTAGCACTCACCCAACATGAAATGAAATGACGACGTGTTAGAGACTGCCTCTGTTTCTAACGTGATATTCCGATGATATAATGCTCTCTTTACAAATACTCTACTTTCATTTGAGGGTGTGATATAGATATTCGATGTGAAATGTTTTGTTTACTTGAAACACTCTATGATGTGACTTGAGAAACGATTAGAAAAACTTCTGTATCCTAAAGAAGCTTCTCATTCGCACTGGTGCACGTTTTATGGTAAAAAATGCCACCATTGACGAATCGTGGATAGACCTATCTATAGAAGAAAGATCGAACTTTCGTTTAGTAGACCTTAGGAAAATATTTTGGAAATTCGAAACTTCTCAAAAGGAACCCAGAATTGTGTGAACAAACACAGCCGGATGATACGTTCAGACGCGAGAAATGGCGACCCCAGCTGACTTCTCTCAGTTAGATGAAGCTCTCAATTACGGCCGCTCTCTCTTTACTTTAAGGTCTTCACGTGCTTGTGCTCGTATTTTTCAACCGAGTAGAAAGATTAATAAATAAAAAAAGCTTTAAAAATGGCTGATGCGACGGCGCCTACCACGGCTCCTCTTCCTAAGAAGGTGAGCAAACAAAAAAGAAAAAAACCGAGAACGGCACCCGTACATCCTAAGGTATCCGAAATGGTAATCACTGCCATTACTTCTCTCAAAGAACGCGGAGGTTCTTCTCTCCAGGCTATCAAAAAAGTACATTGCTGCCAACTATAAACTCGACGTGGAGCGGATGAACCCTTTATCAAGAAGTATCTTCGATCAGCAGTGAATAGTGGCATTCTCACACAGACAAAGGAAAAGGAGCTACGGGTTCCTTCAAGCTGAGTGCTCAAAAGAGCAAAGAGAAGGTGGTGAAAAAACCAAAGAAGAAAGA